>NC_069504.1:667175490-667501323 GCF_027579735.1 Bombina bombina | reverse complement strand
ACCTTTACTACTCATTCCCCAGCATTAAAAAACAAGCATTGTTATATTAATATAATTTATAACATCTAAACCTCTAAATGTATGTCTGTTTCTAAGCTACTGCAGACTGCCTCTTATTTCAGTGCATTTTTTCAGCTTTTCACAGCCAGACAGTGCTAGTTTATGTGTGCTATATAGATAACATTGTGCTATGGAGTTATGCAAGAACCAGCACTAATTAGCTAAAATGCAAGTTTGTAAAAAGCACTGGGATAAGGGTCAGTCTGCAGAGGTTTAAATACAAGGTAATCACAGAGGTAAAAAGTGTATTCATATAACAGTGTTGATTATGCAAATATGCAGGATAGGTAATATAGGGAATATATATCTTTTTAAACAATAAACATTTTCAAGCAGACTGTCCATTTAAACTATATAACACATATATTATCACCTATTTACAGTTACTTTTCTACCTGGGGCATTGCTATGTACAAAACAACCTGTTTTTGTTACCCTGCTTTCTTCTTTCCTATTCTCCCAATTCTCTCTATCACTTTTTATTATTTATTTCTTTGCTTTTGATCTTGTCGTCTGCTTTCCCATTGATATGTTTTGTTAGCTTTGTGCTTTCACTCTGCTTGGTGCACTCTGCTCACTGTCCCTTTCGCTTGAAAGCTTCTCTTATCTTAGAGATTTTATGTTTCCTTTTTCTTTAGGGTATGAATTTTTCACTTAATTTTTCCAACCTACAGCAACGTCACTATTAACTGAAAAAAACGTAGGACAACCATATTTTATAAAAACAGAAAGATAATTATTTAAATGAATATACTAGTTTATTGATGGTTACCAAGTGGTCCCTAAACTGCATCTCAACGGAAAGAGACTAAACAAGAAAGATCTATCTGGTTAAGCTCTACAAGATCACATTCAACTTGCTTAAAGGGACATGAAACCCAAAACTTTTCTTTCATGGTTACATACATTTTTTCCAATTGACTTCTTTTGTCTAATTTGCTTTATTCTCTTTGTATCCTTTGTTAAAAAGCATATCTAGATAGGCTCAAGAGCTAGGAGCTAGCTGCTGATTGGTATCTGCACATATATGCCCCTTGTGATTGGCTTATCGATGTGTTTAGAAAGATTTCAGTAGTGCATTGCTGCTCCTTCAAGAAAGGATACCAAAAGAATAAAGCAAAATGGCTAATTGAAGTAAATTAGAAAAATGTTTACAATTGTATGCTTTATCTAAATCACAAAAGAAAATGTTGGGGTTTCATGTCCCTTTAAGCTGTCACACAATACTAGGGCAACTGTGTATTTCTAAATTCCACATGCAGAGTTGAGGTTCAAGAATGCAGAACGTGAGGACAGATACAAATGTGTGCTCTTTGAAACATAGGGCTAGATTTATTATAGCTGAGGCATAAAGGGGCGCGTATACGCGCCCCTGTACACCTCAGCTCGCCTGTGGCGGGGCGAAATTACCCGCAGGTATTTGGCATCAAGACATAACACAGTAAAGCACATGAAGAGTCAATGCTCCTTCACAATTACTCCACTTGAAAGTATTCATTTTTCTACTTTATATAATAGATACACTAGATTACGCCAAAGAGAAACATATTGGATATTTAGATTCCAATCTCTTTTCCCATTAGGTTTGAATAAAGTAATTGATATTGCTGTTTTTTTTAAAAAACAAACAAACTACTATTTATATTCTACTAATATATATACCCCAGTAAACACTGATGTAGACACATTACAAGAAAATTAATTTAATTCCATTTTTATCTATATTATTAATCACTTTTATATTTACTTTTATTAACTATACAATTGACGAATATAATACACATATGTATATGTCATCACATTCTGCATTAACAGGTAGTAAGAGGGAGAGACAAAACACTATCCCTATGTAGTCGTAGATTTATAGGATATTATACTATTAATAGTTTAGTTAGACGCTTATGATCACTGTAAATATATTCACTTATAGTTGACATTGGAATTACATGTTAATTTGGTTCTAGCCTATGTACAGTTGAAAGAGCTTAAAAACCTCACTCCAATACACCATACAAGCCAGAATATAATATTACTTTGTGAATAACACCTATCTATAGAACACCCAATATTGTCTGACATTAGCAGTTACTATGACAACAACTGTCAAATAGGATCACACGTCTGGTCACAGATCTAATGAATAAACATACATATCAGCACGAAATTACATAGATGAGTATGGACTGTGATGCTTTTTACTTGAATTTATTTGGCGAATTATATTATTGTGTCGGTGCTCTACGATTGAATAGTTTGGGTCATGTGACCATTGACGAAACAATTGCGGAAGTAGAATGCGATATAGCAACTTTGAAAATATACAAAGTAACAAGTAGGTAATTTTTTATCAGAAGATACAATTTCAATATGTTTTTTGATACTGACCAATTTCCTATCAAGGTAAAGGCTCAACTTGGGTACTATATATTGCGTATTACTTGTGTACCAGAGTGCCCCCTAGAAGCTTGGTTAAGCTTATTGTGTTTAATAATTTTAATTACAGCTAAACTAACTAGCTCAGGCGATGTAGTCTCGGCAGCTGATAGCTAGCGAGACAAAGATGGCCACTACCCTCCTCGCAACCCCCACTTCGCCACTTTGAACATATCAATCTTGTGTCGATATGTCCAAAGCAAAGTGCAGGCTACTCCCACTAGTATGCCTAGCTAACTCCCCCATAACACCTATAACTACATCAGGCCTAACCTACACCCCCCCCTGCTCCGCCTCGCTGCCTCCCACCAACCACCTACACCTACTTCACAGCTAACCTACACTCCCCCTGCACCGCCCAGCTAACTCCGGCCAACCACCTACACCTATGTCATGCCTAGCCTACACACCCGTAGAATGCCCAGGTAAGTCCCTAGTACCGCCTACACTGACTTAATGTCTAACCTACACTCACCTGGTAGGCTAACTGCCTACTGTCAAATAAACTATACTATAAATAATAAACCTCCCCATTATAACTATGAAGCTATGTCGCTAAAGATATAATTAATGTTTAAATAATGTGTCAAAGAGATGCGCTAAAACGGCGATGACCGACCTGCGGAGGGCCGGCAAAACCTGTAACTTGAGCTCCGGCCCACCGCTTCTTAAAAGGGGTGTTGATTAAGTAGGGTGCAGGGGATCAAATCGCCCTTTTAGTATGTTGTCTGCAATTTTATAAGGCGCCTAGGGATGCCTCTTGTTTTGGGGTGCTACCTTCTGGGAGAATGGGGGACACTTCAAATCTGGTCCCCCATTCCTCCCAGAACGTAGCGCCCCCCCAAGCAAGTGATATCCCTAGGTGCCTCATAAAATTGCAGGTTACTGGATCCCCTGCACACTACTCGATCGACACCACTTTTAAGAAGGGCCAGACCAGGGCTCAATTCCGGTCCGGCACTAAGTTCCAGGAACCCGGCTAGGCTGGCGAGGTTTTGCCAGCCCTCCTGCATTTACCTCATCTCCTTGACAAAATATACATTGTCATGTACAATGTAGATTATTTAAAGTATTGTAGATATCTTAAAAGGGATTTAATAGTTGCTTGCTATTATTTCAAACATAAATATATATTTGAAAATATATGTTTATGTTTAAAATAGCAAGCAACCATTAAATCCCTTTTAAGATATCTATAATACTTTAAACAATATAATTTAAACAATGACCCCTAATCTGCCATAACCTAAAACTAACTGTAGAAGCTATGGCCCTACAAATAAATGTTGAATATTTAAAATGATGCATTGTTATGTAGAATCCATAATGTTTAAATATGTGCGTATAAATTAAATTGTAATTAATGGCCTCTTTTGCCACCTCCACTCCGCAATCTTAATCCACGACGGGGCCCTCTTCATCCAGGCTCCAGGCACCGGGGGCCCATCTACTTTAATGAGTATGTGGCGGCATAGGGGTTAATAGTTAGTGACTTGCGGTGGGTATGTGGCAGCATAGGGGTTAATAGTTAGATACTTGCAGTGGGTATGTGGCTGTATAGGGGTTGATAGTTAGGTACTGCGGTGGGTATGTGGCGGTTTAGATGTTTATTAGTGTAGTGCTAGTTTGTGACGGGGGTACTTAAGTTTAGGGGTATTAGGATTAGCGGTTAGGCACACAGCAGTTATATTTTAAGGATTCCTCTACTATACATCACCAATATGGTCGGCGATGTTGGGTGTTGTCTATAGCCAGCATCGCTGACCAATGACATGTATAGTAAACGGCTCTTGGCGATGCCGCTATGTCAAGTGCTTGGAATATTTTGTCAGGCTCGCTCGACATAGCAGCAGACCCCTTCGAATATTTTGTTGCCTTGTAGCACTTTCGCTCATCGGGGCATCGGTGCTCTGATCAACAGTGTGAATGTCAGTACTGTGAGGGCTTTTTCTAGAGGTAGGTAATTATAAAAGTAGAACATCAATGTTTTTTTTCTGTTTTCTGTAGGAATTCCTAGGATGACTCTGTGTCCGTTATTTTTTCGTGGGTCATGTCACCTCCAGTGACCAATTATATGCCTCCAATCTCGTTACTCTTAGATTCAAATTGTAACGGATTCAAGTGGCAATTTGTAATCCAAAATGTTGATTCCTTATATCTATGTGTAAGTGGAGAATATCGTACTCACGTCCCCCGGTATAGCCTTTATTCACTGATCTTTTTCTTTATCCTTCTTGTATAATCGATTGAGCAATCTTTTAATTGGCACTTCAGGGTTCACACAGAGTCATTTTCTCTCACCAGTTGTTATTTCTTGACCGTGGTTTTATGGCTCTCTTTTCAATCTGTAATTTATTTTCTTGTCAGAAGGTACACAGAAATCCAAACAATATACTATGTGGGACTTTAGATATTGGAGTTTAACAAACTTATTTTCAGTAGTAATACTCCTTTTTCTAATTTTCAGCTCCCCATATACTGCGTTCCATTTTCCCTCACTCTATTCCTACTTCCCTCTCTTTCCACTCTCTCCTGCCCTCTCTTATCCCCCGTCTCTCAACTCTCTGGGGCTGATTTATGAAAGTGAGAGGGGACATGATACGATGTAGCGCATCATGTCCGCTGCACATCAATAAATGCCGACAGCATACGCTGATGGCATTTATCATTGCACACGCAGTTCTTGTGAACTGCTTGCGCAATGCCGCCCCCTGCAGATTTGCCACCAGATTTGCCGCCAGCAGGGCATATCAATCAGCCAGATCATATAGGAAAAGGCGGATTGACGTCCACAGCCTCAGAGCAGGCGGACAAGTTATGGAGCAGTGGTCTTTAGACCGCTGCTTCATAACTTCTGTTTCCGGCGAGCCTGAAGGTTTTACGCGGAAACAGGGCATCAAGCTCCATTCGGAGCTTGATAATTTGGCCCCTCTATCTCTTTTCACCCCTCTCTCTCGTCTTACCCTCCTCTCTCTCTCTCTTTCTCTTTATCCCTTATTGTATTCCCCCCTCTCTCTCTTTCTCTCTCCCTTTCTGTGTGTGTGTCTATCTATCTATCTATCTATCTATCTATCTATTTAACAAAGACGATAGGCTGCTTTTCTTTTTCTTTTGGCCGTGTTGCAACAAGATAATCTGCCACATTGCCCCTCCCGATATTGGATATCTGGATCTACCCCTGTTTCCAGGAATTATGTATATGGGACACTCAAGATTTCACAGTCAAAGAGGGATCATTACAATTACAGCTCTGAAGATCTATTGGAGGACTCTAAGAGCCATTATCTCTTATGCTCTTATTGTTTGTCTCCAGCTAACTCTACTCTTCTTGTCTTTTACTTCCTTGTCATTTCTGATCTCTGTTCAGGCAATTGGGTAGTTTGCTGCTCTCTACTTTTCTATTTTCCTTTGCTCTTATATTCTGCTTTCTTCTCTCATTTCTCAGCTCCCTGTCAGTTTTATTTCTCATGGGCTTCAAGATTTCGGATAACTACCAGACATATACCTCTCTGCATACTCAGAAATCTAATTCTGCCTTTATTATGCTCTATTTTTAATCATTAGCTTGCAAAAAGGAATCTTTGCTGCCGTTATTAACCCAATGTTATGGATAAGGCACAGTGAAAAGAGTTAGTACCACATGAATAAATTCAAGACAGAAAATCTAGCCAGAGGGAAAAAATATATAACATTCCAAAAGATCTAAAGAATTAGACAAATACTACTTAAATAAAGTACATCTCAGAACTGCATAAAACATTAAAGCTGTCAGGAGCAATCCAATCCACCAGATAAAAATACAAGAGATAAAAGAAAAAAATAATTGGTATTGTAATGCGCATTCTATTTAGATTCATCTGTACACAGATATAGTAAATGAGCCATATTAGGACTAGATTACGAGCGGTGTGAGTGATAAGGGGTATATTGTGGCTCTTTGCGCATATTGGTAGTGCGCATATTACAAGGTGAAAGTGTGTTTGCTAGAGTGCAATTGAATTGAATGCGCATCGGGATAGCGTGACCTCAGAGCTCTGGTTAACTGTTATGCTCAACTAAAAAGTTGCACAAAACACATCAAAACACATAAAAAAGTATAGTTACACTCATAATAAAAAATTATTAAAGAAAATTGCATAAAAAAGTTATAAGGACTCAAAGATATGAGGTCTAAGATGTTAGAAAAAAAATGCGGCTTTAACAAAGATATACATACATACATATGTCTAAATATGTATATGTATATATATATATATATATATATATATATACATATATATATATATAAATATGTTTAAATGTGTGTACATATGTATTTATATGTGTATATATCTATTTCCAGACATAAATATAAGTTCATTGGAGCCCTTTGCAGTCAAGTTGCTGAAAACATGTAAAATCATTTATGCAATATTTATATTTAATTAAGTGCTTAACGATGACTATATTGTAAACATTTCACAGTCCAATGTTTTTCACATAGGGGAATATGTTCTAAGTATTTTTTAATAGATATTCCTATTTTATATATACTGTATATATATATATATATATATATATATATATATATATATATATATATATATATAAAAATATATATACTATATATATATATATATATATATATATATATATATATATATATAAAACCAAAAAAACATCATATATATAGATATAGAAATATGTATTTAAGAATAAACAGAAAATATTCTGCTATGTGAAGAACATTGGAATGGGAAATGTTCACACTTGAGAAAACGCAATTGGGTTTGCGCACGAGTAATGGTGTTAGTCCCCCCCCCCACACTTTTCCTGCTCCATTGAAGTCTATGGGGAATACTTTAACACTGTCACTTTTTACCTTCAACTTGTAATTAGTACATACGCAAAAAGATTACTTCTAGGAAAGTCAACGCACAAGCCGGAGCGATAAATAGCGTGTCACTTGTAATCTAACCCAAAGTGGCATATGTATCAAGCTCCGAATGGAGCTTGATGCCCCATGTTTCTGGCGAGTCATCAGACTCACCAGAAACAGCAGTTATGAAGCAGCGGTCACAAAGACCGCTGCTCCATAACCTGTCCGCCTTCTCTGAGCAGGCGGACAGACATCGCCGGAAATCAACCAGATCGAGTACGATCGGGTTAATTGACACCCCCCTGCTGGTGACCCATTGGCCGCGAGTCTGCAGGGGGCGGCGTTGCACCAGCAGCTCTTGTGAGCTGCTGGTGCAATGCTGAATACGGCAAGCGTATTGCTCACCGTATTCAGCGAGGTCTGGCGGACCTGATCCGCAGTGTCGGATCAGGTCCGCCAGACCTTGATAACTATGGGCCATAGTGTGCACATAAACTGACTTTGCAATTTCATAATGGAAGCAAATTGGAAAGTTTCTTGAAACTGCATTCTCTATATAATTTATGAAATTGTAGGTAAATCTTTTTTCTAGCATCTGTTTGACATATAAGTATAATTGATTTATATGCTTCTTGTTAGCAAGTCAAAACTTTTCTCATCCCATTTCCTAGTTGAGTCATGTTTGATAACTAAAGGCTCTTCCTTTTGTTTGTACCTTTATGTGAGAAATATGGCAACAGAATTAAAAGAGCCCTGAAGATCAGAATATATTCTACATAACCTAATTGTCTCATCAGTTTCCAAAGGAGGGCAATGCTGCCTGCTGGTTATGTAGTCAGGTCACCTTAACCCATGCTGTTGAGTGCATCTAATCAAGAGAAAATATATCATTGGTAAAGTATAATCCTAATACAGACATAATGTGAGTGAATCATGTAGTGTTCTGTGAGAGGCTCTTTAAATTCCTTCAGCAGCAATAGAAGTGCACTATCTGTAATTCACTTCTTTTAGAGAACTCTTCTAACTTATTTTTATTTTTCATTGTTTTTGCTTTCTTCCTTTACTTATTTTTTCCAGGTTTGCAATTACCAACAGTCCTCAGAATTAGATGTAAAAATTGTGTTCATTACTTAAAAAATGAAATATATTAAACAGACATGAAACCCAATTTTTTTCTTTCATGAATCAGAGCATACAATTTTAAAGAACTTTCTAATTTACTTCTATCATAAAAGTTTCTTTGTATCCTTAGTATCTTTTGTTGAAAAGCAGTGACGTAAGCTCATCAGCGTGTATGTGCCTGGAGCACTGTTTTAAAAGAATGTTATCCATTTTCAAGAGCACTAAATGGCAGTTTTGTTTTTGGTTGTGGTGCAAAATTGAGGTAGAAAATGGCTTATGTACTGTAGATATATTCAAGATTTTACAGAATTCTCAAAATAGGTAAAACGTGCTGAGTTTCTCACTGCCTTTAAAGTGATAGAAAGGTCAATACTGAATTGTGCATGTGTGTATTTATGTTTTAAATAGAAGCATCTTTGCAATGTACTTCTATTAGCAAAATGCTTCTAGTGAAAGTTATCAAGATTAAAAGTAATCTTGATCTGTCTGCAGCCTTTGACACTGTTGACCACACTCTCTAGGTCCAAACCCTCCAATCCTTTGGCATCTGCGACACAACCCTCTTGTAGTTCTCTTCCTACCTTCCTCTTTGGCACATCCTCTGACCCTTTAGCACTTTTTGTTGGGGTAGCACAAGGCTCTGTCGTTGGCCCCTTCTCTTCTCAATTTATACATCATCCTTAGGTTATTTAATAAAGTCCCATGGTTTAATATAATTAGTATGCTGATGATACCCAAGTTTACATCTCTTCACTAGACCTATCCCCCTCCTTACTAACTTGTGTCACTAACTGGTTTTCTAATATTTCATCCTGGATGTCCTTAAGCTAAATCTCTCCAAATCTGAGCTCCTTATTTTTCCCCCTTCTTCCAAAATCCATACCCCCGACTTTTTAAACTGTTGATAATAACATCATTACCCCAACCAAGCATGCCCGATGTCTTGGGGTCACACTTGAAACAGATCTCTCACTCCCCACATCCAGTCTTTTGCCAATTCATGCCGCCTCCACCTTAAAAATATCTCCAAAATTTGCCACTTTCTCACACAAGACACAACTAAGACTTTAATCCACTCTCTTATCACTTCCTGCCTTGACTATTGCAACTCCATCCTCCCAGGCCTCCCTAGCTGCCGTCTATCTCCCTTACAATCCACAATTATTGCCTCTGCCTGGCTGATCTTCCTTACACATCGCTCTCAGTGGCGTCACTAGGGGGGTGCAGGGGGTGCGGACCACACCCAGGTGCGTATGCCGCTGAAACAGTAATATCCTTTACTAGAATCATTTTTAGTAATGGAAGTGTGTTGCAAACATTTTTCTATTTAAAATTTAAATGCATTTATGTACATTTCTCTTTTTACCTTTCCTTCCCTTTAAGTGGAATTAGAGAGCTTGACTTTACAAAAGAACATGGAAGAGACCAACATTTGCACCTGGACCTCACACAAGATGGATAAGTGAAATAACTTCTCTTAGTGGTCCTGATATTCAAAACCTTGCATATTCAAAACCTTGCCGGCATAGAGAAAAATCCACAGAAAATATATGTGGGTGTGACTGGGGCAAGGCATGTCCTGGCAGAGAGCTGAGGGAGTCCCTGAAAACCTGCAGTCTGAGAAGCTGCAGGTGCAAAGTGGGCCAACCCTTTGTCAATCCCACCAGGATCCAAAAAGGTAGGGAGGTCTGATTATCTATGGAAATAATCATATTTGATGTCTTTAATACTTTATATATAAATATTTGGTAATTGATAAAAGCCTACACTTAAAAACAGGGCAAATGGATCATACTAAACTTGGTCCCTCAAGGATCAGTAATGGTCTCCGTTTTTTAAATATTTTTTATAAATGGCCCAGAGGCAGGTTTGGATATTTGCTTACCCCCCCCCCTCCAAAAAAAAATTCTGCCTCTTGCTGTTTTGGGGATGAGTTATTAAACGGATTTATCACCCATATGCTCAATCAATAATGCAGCATATCATTAAGGCTAACAAAAAAATATCAAATGAAAGACACAAATAGGGGGCCATGTAGCGTTTTCCATGTGAAAATAATCCAAGAGAAACCCTCAGGTCTGGATGGACACCAAAAAAATGGTCCAAGAAAAAGATGTTCTACAACATATTTCTCATACTTTTGAGCAATTGAAGGCCATTTCTTCAGACTATTAGCATACAGATATTCATTACATATATAAATACTTTAGGGGTAGTCTTTGAAAACCTTAACCACAACTGTATTTACTAGTATTAATTAAAAAAGCCATATTTGGAAGTGAGAAAAAGTCAAAAGTCAAACAAAAATTTACCTTAGTAATCTAGCCTATATATTGAGGTTTATATTCTCAACATTACTGTGGGTGATATTAAAATATCGTGCCCATGCTAACTTGCACTCATATTAAAAGTTGAAAGTAAACGCAGCTGCACAAGCGTAAACAAAATTTTTACTTGTTGGTTAGCATGACTGAAGTCCTTGCGTAAAGGGTTTGGGCTAAATAAATAGTTGCACTAAACACAACATATATACATTAAAATAAAGTTACACTCATATATACACTAATAAAAAATTTCATATAAATATAAAAAAACGTTATTAGGGTTAAAAGTTATATGGTTTATGACAAGGTATTTGAATGGAATGGGCTATATTGCATATATACATATATGTCTTAATATGTATATATGCGTATACATGTGTTTATGTTTATATTTGTATATATATACATAAATATATATATATATAGGTCCAGCAAAAAAAGGCACTCACTGTTCACATAAAATTTAACTTTTAATAAGGTTTCAAAAAATTTAAAATGACATAACGTTTCGGTGTTTACAAATGTCAGCAATTCATAAGTATCCTAATACCCCAAGACTCACCTGAGGTGAGGTGAGTCTTGGGGTATTAGGATACTTATGAATTGCTGACATTTGACAAAGGTGTTTTGTAAACACCGAAACGTTATGTCATTTTAAATTTTTTGAAAACTTATTAAAAGTTAAATTTTATGTGAACAGTGAGTGCCTTTTTTGCTGGACCTGTGGATAACCTTTAACCCCTTAACGACCAAGGACGTACGCCACACGTCCTCAAAAAAAATACAGTTAATGACCGAGGACGCGTGGCGTACGTCCTTGGTCTGGAAAGCAGCTGGAAGCGAACGATATTGAGGCATCCTGCAATAACCCCCCTTGGCCATCTGATGCAGAGAGAGCCACTCTGTGGCCCTCTCTGCACCGGACATCGGTGGCTGGTATCGTTGGTGGGTGGGAGCAAGTCTGGGAGGCGGGTGGGCGGCCATCGATATGCCGAGTGAAGTGGAGGGGGGCGGGATCGGGGGCGGGACAGGCGGGAGTGCGCACGGGAGCGTGCACGTGCACGGGGGGCGGCGGGTGGGCGCGTGCATGGGGCCGGAGCGGGAGGGAACCGCTACACTGCAGAAAAACAAAGTTTAATAAAAGTAAAAAAAAAAACCATTTTAAAAAAAAAATTAAATAATCATCTAAGGGATCTGGAAGGGGTGGGGGGTTGGTCTTGAGGGGGGGGAGCTACACTACAGAAAAGGGCAATTAAATAAAAAAAACATACTTTTTTTTACTAAACTGGGTACTGGCAGACAGCTGCCAGTACCCAAGATGGCGCCCATTAAGGCAGAGGGGGAGGGTTAGAGAGCTGTTTGGTGGGGGATCAGTGAGGTTGGGGGCTAAGGCGGGATCCTACACAGCAGCATATGTAAATATGCTAAGAAAAAACAAAAAAAAGCCCAAATATAGCTTTTATTTTAGTACTGGCAGAGTTTCTGCCAGTACTTAAGATGACGGGGACAATTGTGGGCTGGGGGAGGGAAGAGAGCTGTTTGGGAGGGATCAGGGGGTCTGATGTTTCAGGTGGGAGGCTGAGCTCTACACTAAAGCTAAAATTAACCCTGCAAGCTCCCTACAAGCTGCATAATTAACCCCAACCAAGCAAGCTTTCTTGAGGAAGCACTTCTTTACAGAAAGAGTGATTGATTTATGGAATAAACTTCCTCAAGAGGTAGTAGCAACAAACACTGTGGGGGACTTTAAAAATGCATGGGACAAGCATAGGGCTATCCTACAAACTAGATAAGTTTATACTGTTAGGTAAGGTCGGGCAGACTTGCTGGGCTTATGGCTCTTATCTGCCGTCAATATCTATGTTTCTATGTTTCTATGTTTCTATATAGGGATAAAAATTAAATAAATACATTACTACTTATGGATTATGTTACATCTTTGTCTCTCATTACAAAGCAATGGGACAATATTATTGCTCCAAATTTGGTGTGAGGTATTGCTCCAAACTTGGTGCAAAGTATTGCTCCAAACTTGGTGCAAAGTATTGCTCCAAACTTGGTGCAAAGTATTGCTCCAAACTTGGTGCACTAGTAGATATAGAGATAAAAATGAAATAAATAAATAACATAATATATCTAACTACCTTTTTTTTTTTTTGATAAATCTATTTGCACCATGTTTAAGTCATGTAATACAAGTCCCACTATCTACTTCACACCAAATTTGACGCAGCACTTTTTGCACCAAATTTGACGCAATACTCCTAAACAACCCACAAACTAGCTTCCACAACTCTTGATTGGGTAATGCATAATCACATGATTTATGACATCAGCCAATCTGATTTAAATATACATTTTCTACTATCACTAATGAATCAAATTGCTCGATACTTGTGTCATTAATCACTCATCAGAACTTGTAAGTGCCATTTGTTACATTGTGTATTATACTTTGAAAGTATGTATATGTGAAATTAGTATTACAGATAAACATTGGTGATAACTGTCACGGATACCAAACAGCTCAGGCTACCCCCCCACCCCCCTACAACCTCACCCCTGTTGTTTCTCAGTGGTTCTGGGCCCCTCAGAGCAACCACAATCCCTGGAAGCTTTGGTTTGCTTGTCTTGTGAAAAGCTGGTGTATGACCAGAAAAATCCTCCTAGGCTGGCAAGGCCCCTGGAACTCCCAGTCGGCCGCCTCACCACGGACACCCGTCTAACCCCTCTAAGGATGGCTGGGCCACAGGACAACAGGACACCTGCTAAATTTACCCCTGGTTGCTCCAGCAACCATGTGCCCCAGAGCTCCGCTCTTTTGGAGATTAGTAGCCTCTAGGGAGGACAAGAGGTGGGGGAATTACCGGAGGGGAGCAGCTTTAGGAACCGGGGCTTTTGGATACCCCTACACCTATAACTTCAATGGGCTGTATCTCCGGTCCCCAATAACGAATCATGCCGCTTTTTGGACTGCGGCATCTGGTTACAGAAAGCTTTCAAATGACACCCTGGAGTGCCGCCGCTCCCTCGGGATCACCTCAAAACCATCACCACTGTGTCCTGGGATTCTGTGGGACTATGGTTGCTATGGAGGCGCCGGTCAGTCTGGAGGGGCAGGAATGGCGGGAAAACTGTGGCATTGTCTCCCTGTTTTATCAAGATGTGTGTATGTGTATAAAAGATGTGTGTTTTTCCCAATAAAGGCAGTTCTTATTTCACCTGAATGCTAGTCTGTCTAGTCATTTAGGTGGGCTCCTGCTAGAAACACTTTCCTGGGCTACATAGCAGCCTGTTCCAGGCAGAGGAAGGACCCTCAGACAGAGCTACCCAGTCTGGGTAGCTGGAATCTGCCACAGGGTGGGACCCTGAGTACTGGTGCTGTCGGGCATCAGGGGTGGCTACAGGCTGTGGTCACATGCCAGCTACATAGCTGCAGTCGGCAGGCAGGAAGCAGGACCCATTTGGCGGAGCTACCCAGTCAGGGTAGCCGGGGTATCCGTCACATTGGTTGGCAGTAGTGGGATCTGCTTCTTCCACAGGGTTCCTGCTGACAGAGGAGAAGTGCCACAGTAACTGGTACCATGGAAGCCGAGTACCTAAGGAGAGTACAGTAGGCACTGACCCAGCTGGATGGTCCTGATTCTGAACTGGACCAGCTGAGCTGGAGGAGCATTGTCCGCCGGCAACTATGGAGGGAGAGGCTTCAACAAGAAAAGGATTGTGATGGAAAGGTCCTCCCCACAGATGATGAGAGGTACTGGGTCCAGTGGGACTTGCGAGTGCTTTTCCTGGGAGAGCAGCCCATGGAGGAAAGGCTATCAGAACTAGATCGACTGGTCCAGGCAGAGATGTGGGTGGAGGACGGCTACCGGGACATCCGATGGCTCACTATGCAAGCATGGCCATGGCTGGAGTATTGCTCCCCCACAGAAGGCTTTGGCTTCGGCGGCCCTGGGTTACTTTTGGAAAAGTTGACAGAAGACCCAGAATTTGGGAGCAGGGCAAAACTGAGAGTAATGAACATTGGCCACTCCTGAGAGCAGCTGTTGGAACTCTCGGGGGTACCCTGGCTGGTATCCGATATGGTATCGCTTATTGTCCAAGAATGGGAACTGGAAAAGGCATACAAGAGGCTGCTAGACTGAGTTCTGCAGCATGCCATGGAGTCTGCATGGAGCTGTGGTGCAGCACTCTGGGAATCATGGAGGTTGGCCTCAGATGAGTGGCAACAGAGCATAAGCGACGACAAGCTGCTAGATACAGATCAGCAGCCTGGGCCCGAGCTTATAGACCTGGACAAAGGAGCCATCCCAGCAGAAGCGCTGGCAAAAGGGCAGAGATCCGCCAACCTCTGCCCAGCACCTGTCACAACTCCAGGAAACCAGGGAGAGGAGGTAGGCATCCTCCCTCCCCTTACACAGAACCCCTTCCCAGGAGAGGAGACAGTCGGTCTCTCTCCCCAGCGGCAGAACCAGGAGCTGGGAGAGGAGACAGATGGTCTCTCTCCCCAGAGGCAAAGCCATACCCTCGGAGCGGAGGTAGCCGTCCTCCCTCCCCGTAAACAGAACCCCTTCCCGGTGACAGGAGACAGTCGGTCTCTCTCCCCAGTGGCAGAGCCAGGAGAGGAGACAGTCAGTCTCTCTCCCCAGTGGCAGAGCCATCCCCTGGGAGCGGAGGTTGTCGTCCTCCCTCCCCTTACAGAAAACCCCTTGCAGGGAGAGAGGGATGTCGATAACTCTCCCCAGCAGCTGAACCCCTTCCTGGGAGAGGAGACAGTCGGTCTCTCTCCCCAGCGGCAGAGCCATCCCCTGGGAGCGGAGGTAGTCATCCTCCCTCCCCGTAAACAGAACCCCATCCCAGGAGAGGAGACAGACAGTCTCTTTCCCCAGCGGCAGAGCCATCCCCTGGGTGCGGAGGTAGTCATCCTCCTTCCCCGTAAGCAGAACCCCTTTCTGGGAGAGGAGACAGGTGGTCTCTCTCCCCAGCGGCAGATCCATCCTTCAGGAGTGGAGGTAGTCATCCTCCCTCCCCTTACAGAGAAGCCCTTGCAGGGAGAGACGGGTATTGATATCTCTCCCCAGCGGCTGAATCCCTTTCTGAGAGAAGAGACAGTTGGTCTCTCTCCCCAGTGGCAGAACCCCATACAGGGAGCAGAGACAGACGGTCTCCCTCCCCAGCGGCAGCACAGTTTCCCATGGAGCAGAGGTAGCAGACCTCCCTCCCCAGCGTTAGATCTCCTTCTCGGGAGAAGAGACAGACGGTCTCTCCCCTCAGTAGCTTGGCAGGGTCTCTCCCCTTTTCTTTTCCCGGAGTATTTCTCACCGGAGGCAGGCATTGCATTAGGCAAGGAGGATAAAAGCTTATACAGTTGGTGCCACATGTTTGGGCACCCAAGCTTTGCCTGCCCCACCAAGGAGCAACCTCCCCCTCCGATCTGCAGTGGGAATACAGCTGGGAAACCGGCACTAGCTTTTTTTGTGGGTGGGTCAGCCGGTACTAAACAAGTGACACAGAGAGAGGCAGTGTGGCCATGGAACTTAAGGACACTGGAACTTGTGGGACAGCAATTGTTTGGGAGCTGGGCTTAGCAAACTTGTTTGGGACTTTGCCTTATGTGACTATCCCTGGGCCCAGGGTGCAGGGTATAAATGCCAGAAGGAACCCCCCAGGATGCCCCAAGCTCAGGAGAGATGGGATAACCTCTCCCAGCAACCGAGAAGTGGAGGGCCACCGTGGGACATCCCCAGGCCAACCTGTTAAGGGTCCAGCAGGGTCTGCTGAACTGGAGGGGGGGAGATCTCATGGATACCAGACAGCTAAGGCTACCCCCCTGCCCCCTACAACCTCACCCCTGTTGTTTCTCAGTGGTTTTGGGCTGCTCATAGCAACCACAATCCCTGGAAGCTTTGGTTTGCTTGTCTTGTGAAAAGCTGGTGTATGACCAGGAAAACCCTCCTAGGCTGGCCGGGCCCCTGGAACTCCCAGTTAGCTGCCTCACCATGGACACCCGCCTAACCCCTCTAAGGCTGTCCGGGCTCCTGGATCTCCTGGTCAGCCACAGGACAACAGGACACCCGCTAAATTTACCCCTGGTCGCTCCAGCAACCATGTGCCCCAGAGCTCCGCTCTTTTGGGGATTAGTAGCCCCTAGGGAGGACAAGAGGTGGGGGAATTACCGGAGGGGAGCTGCTTTGGGAACCGGGGGTTTTGGACACCCCTACCCCCATAACTTCAACGGCTGTAATAACGAATCATGCCGCTTTTTGGACTGCAGCATCTGGGGACAGACAACTTTCAAATGACACCCTGGAAGTGCCGCCGCTCCCCCGGGATCACTGTGTCCTGGGATTCTGTGGGACTATGGTTGCTATGGAGGCGCCGGTCAGTCTGGAGGGGCGGGAATGGCAGGAAAACTGTGGCATTGTCTCCCTGTTTTATCAAGATGTGTGTGTATAAAATATGTGTGTTTGTCCCAATAAAGGCAGTTCTTATTTCACCTGAATGCTAGTCTGTCTAGTCATTTAGGTGGGCTCCTACTAGAATCACTTTCCTGGGCTACATAGCAGCCTGTTCCAGGCAGAGGAAGGACCCTCAGGCAGAGCTGCCCAGTCTGGGTAGCTGGAGTCTGCCACAGGGTGGGACCCTGAGTACTGGTGCTGTCGAGCATCAGGGGTAGCTACAGGCTGTGGTCACTTGCCAGCTACATAGCTGCAGTCGGCAGGGAGGAAGCAGGACCCGTTTGGCGGAGCTACCCAGTCGGGGTAGCCGGGGTATCCGTCACAATGACATTAGGACACACAGTGTAATATTTTAGACAATGATTTTAAAATTCAAATGATGTTTGATTCAATGTAATCTTAAGCTGATAGCTCAAAGGTATAGTCTACCTAACATTAAACTGTCATGATTCAGATACAGCAGAAATTAAAATCGCCTCTTTTCAGTGTTTTTCTTCCTTCTCTTGAATTTCATTTTCATTAAGAAATGTCATCTTATATGCCAGCCTATTTTATAACACAAATTTAGCACAATTGGGTGCTGCTCCACTTGTGAGTACCTTTTTGATAACCTAACAAATCTCTTTCACCAACTGTATTACACCAGGAGGCACCTTTGTCTTTTTGTGATTTTTTCACAGAGAAAACTTGCTCTTAGATCTTGATTTCCCTGACAAAGCAGCTGACTCCAGTCATCATCTGTGTTCCTGATCATTGATCATCCTGGTATTTGATCACATTCATCATTTGGGACTATTCCCACCCCAATTGGGACATTTACCATCTATATAACATTGCAGAAGAAGACAGCATTTCCAGATAAGAACATTTCAGGAATTTCTTATTACTTTATTTGCTATTATTTGTGTTGTATCCTATGTTTCTCATAGTCCCATATTTATAAGAATTGTTTCTTATTTGTTCACATTATTTCGTATAGTATATTTTATTATAGTTATTACATGTAATTTCTTGTTCTCTTCTCTCTTAGCTTATTTACATAGTAATCATATAGGGTCCTGTGCGCCCCCTAGTAGTAACACACCCTTAGTGTTACTGATTGTTTCTTATCATATAGTATAAATAAAGTTGAAAAAACAGAATATCCACGACATTGATGATTCTAATTTATCAACAGTCCGATGCTCATCGCTCTGTACTTGACGGGCATGTTTTTGACAGACTTTTTAATAAATAAGGCTATTGAATTTAGATTTGCGGCAGCGATGTCTGGCGAGCATATTGACGCCAGCGAATGCTTAGAGATTAACGCAATGAAAAATAGGCCCCTCTGGGGAGAAGACGTTAGCATGGTCATGATAACTTGTAATATGTTAAAGTTTACTTCCACTGTTATCTGCGACTGCGCAAGAGTGAAAGCTCTTAATGACGTGCTACTTTTAATCTGGCCCTATATTGGTAATTCATCCGTATTTGGTATGATCTTACAAACATGCATCTAAATCTCAGGTTGCCCATCTGCTAAATTGCTA
This sequence comes from Bombina bombina, assembly GCF_027579735.1. Taxonomy (NCBI): domain Eukaryota; kingdom Metazoa; phylum Chordata; class Amphibia; order Anura; family Bombinatoridae; genus Bombina; species Bombina bombina. Next base: position 667,482,533 of record NC_069504.1, on the reverse strand, counting down.
AAAGCTTAGTATAAAATACCACATGAAAAAAACCAAGTGGGGCACCACGTAGCATACTCTGTGTGGAAAGAACACAAAGGGAAATCCCCACAGAAGTATGTACTCAGGTGTGGATGGACACAAATTGTGTCTATACGCAGGCTAGGAATCTGAATACCCAATCTTTTTCATTGTAAACTTCTTTAAACTAAGGAGGGAAATAAAGTGACTGTGTCTGCACATACCAGATGCACAATATCTTTCAAGTCCTGGGACTAGGATCCTTATTAGATGCTTAAAGTCCTTATTTTATTTGATTATTATTTATTGAAATATATTATTGGCCTATACAGACAATTGGCAAGAGCAGTGTTTATCCCAATAAAATTGTAACAGGAAGTTACACTGTAATACTAGAAGAAAGGAAAATATATTTTCACTGTAAGAGCAATCGCACTGTGGATCTCCTTGCCTGAGGAGGTAGTGACTACCAAAACAAAATGTATGGTTATGATTGCTAATCTATGGTTATGCTGGCTAACCTATAGTTATGATTGCTAATCTATGGTTATGCTTGCTAACCTATGGTTATGATTGTTTATCTATGGTTATAATTGCTTGAATAGGCATTTTAAAAAATATTACTGTATGTTCATGTGGCATTTATTTATTAAAAATCCAAGGATTCTTTCAACCTCTTCTATTATATTACTATGTTCTTGTGTATATAAATAAAAAAAACATTTAAAATGATTGATAATTCCTTTATTACCCATTGCCCAGTTTTGCATAACCAACACAGTTATAATAATACACTTTTTATATCTGTTACCTTGTATCTAAGCCTCTACAAACTGCCCCCTTATTTCAGTTCTTTGGACAGACTTGCATTTTTAGCCAATCAATGCTGACTCCTGGTAGCTTCATGTGCCTGAGCTCAATTTATGTGAAACACATGAACTAACGCCCTCTAGTGGTGAAAAAACTGTCAAAATGCTTTCAGATTAGAGGCGGCCTTCAAAGTCTAAGAAATTAGCATATGAACCACCTAGGTTTAGCTTTCCACTAAGAATACCAAGAGAACAAAGCAAAATTGGTAATAAAAGTAAATTGCAAAGTTGTTTAAAATTACATGCCCTATTTAAATCATGAAAGTTTTTTTTTTTACTTGACTGTCCCTTTAAGGACCGGGCATTTCAGACAAAAACTTTCCCAAAAGACCAGAGCAGTTTTAGCATTTTTGTCATCACTACATTTAAACAGAAATAGAGCCTTTTTTTAATATTTACCTATCAAAACATTTTAATTTTTTTAGTAGACAACCCAAAGTATTGATCTAGGCCCATTTTGGTATATTTCATGCCACCATTTCACCACCAAATGCGATCAAATAAAAAAAATCGTTAACTTTTTCACAATTTTAGGTTTCTCACTGAAATTATTTATGAACATCATGGCAAAAATGGTTGTAAATGCTTATCTGGGATCCCCTTTGTTCAGAAATAGCAGACAATATATGGCTTTGGCATTGCTTTTTGGTAATTAGAAGGCCGCTAAATGCCACTGCGCACCACACTTGTATTATACCCAGCAGTGAAGGAGTTAATTAGGTAGCTTGTTGGGTTAATTTTAGCTTTAGTGTATAGATTACCCTCTCAACTGACACACCCCATCTCTGATCCCTCCCTTATCCCTCTCAAGCGGCTCTCTTCCCTCCCCCCATGTTACAATAGTCACCCCCATCTTAAGTACTGGCAGAAAGATTGTCAGTACTAAAATAAAAGGCTTTTTTTAAATATATTTTTTAAAATATTTTCTGCAGTGTAGGATCCCCCTTACCCCCCAACCTCCCTGATCCCCCCCAAACAGCTCTAAGCCTCCCCCCTCTACTTATTGGCCGTTATCTTAGGTACTGGCAGCTGTCTGCCAATACCCAGTGTAGCTGCCCCCCCTCATTACCCTCCCCCTCCCACTCTCAGATCGATTTCCCACCCTCTACCCCAGTTTTTACAACAGCAGCCCCCTCTCCCTGCTTCCCCTCCTCCCCCCTCCCTCCTTACCACTCACTGCTGCTCTTACGCTTTTTTCCATAGTGTAGCGGTCCCACCCACATCCCGCCCCCTCCAGCAATGGGCCACCCACCCGCCTCCCTCCTTACCCTCCCACCAACCAATGATGGCCCTCTCTGCATCTGTAGCTCTGTCCGTCTATTTCTGCCACTGCCCCACTCGTGGGGCATGCAGAAATAGCGCAATCTCTTTATTTTTAGTGAGATTGCTGCAGAGAGAGGCCCAGGACAGCCTTAAGGGCATAACAACCAGCATCGTACAGGGAACGGCGCTGGTCATTAAGGGGTTAAGTTTTAGGGGTAGATTTACTAAGGGTCGAGTGGACATGATTCACTGTAGCGAATCATGTCAGCACGACCTCGCTACATGCTGACAGCATATGCTGCCGGCATTTATCATTGCACAAGCATTTCTAGTGAAAGGCTTGTGCAATGCCACCCCCTGCTCACCGGCGGCCAATTGGCAGGGGGTGTCAATCATCCTGACTGCTGCTTCTTAACTTACATTTCAGGCGAGCATGAGATAATGGTGGTGGGAAGCAGCATACACTGCTTAAGAAATCTACCCTTATGTATCCATAAAGCAATGGGTGCCACCATGTTGCAACCTAGGAGTTTCATTTGGGACAGCTATAAAGGAACCACTAGAGTGTGCTACCAATCACTGTGTGGAATGCAGGAGGGTTAAGTCTGGAGTCTGCATATATGCTTCTAAATGGAATTGGAAAGCCCACATTTTTGACACTTAAATTACAGGAAAGGGGGACACAATAAATAATAAAATAATATTGATTTTTTTGTTACTACCAATATAATTTAACACTTTATAGTACAATGACAAGGTGTGTAATGTCCCTTTAAAAAACTGCTGTGAGAAGGATTAGTTGCATTTTTGCCCCAAAGCTTCACAAGTGCTACATCATATTTAGCTGCCTATGTTTTATAGCAAAATTACTAAAATTAAGTTTATAATTAACAAGGATAGATTAAGACTCCCATTTTAAACCATTAGAATTTCTATGCTAAAGCATTTTATGGCAGCTCAGGTGTTTTTTTTTTTTTTGCTTAATATTTATTCTAATCCATTAGAAGAGCTACAGATTAGTAAAACTGTCCCAATAAACAACATAATAGGTTTGGTAACTGAAAGCTTTTGACTTATTGGTTATGTCATGTTAGATATACTATATCCGTTTATCATTTAAGAACATTCATCAACTATACAAAAAGCCCCCCTCTCACATTCTCTAACCCCCGCTCTCCAAATTCAAATAAATGTAATCTGTGTAGTAAAAAAGAGTTAGATATATGCATTATGTAGCATTATTGTTGTGCAGTGTGTGTGTAAAATAACATATTGCAGACCCACTTTAGAACATGGAGTTTTGATTGGAATTGTAGTGAATATGGTTTCTTGAAGTGGGATTATGTTTCGTGGGGAGGTATTTTGCAGATAGAGACCTTGGGGCCAGGTGTTGAGGTTGTGTCTCAGGCTGTCACAGTTTGGGTTAATATGACAGTTAGGGTTGCAACCTCAGCCTTGTTTTCCTGGACACTTATGAGTTATACATGCTGCAGGGTGTGGAGGGAAGAACATGAATAGTGCTGTCTAGGATCACTATTTTTGTGCTGTCCAGCCACACATTGCGTGGTCCCTTCTGCACACCCTGCAGCATGTGTAACTCATAAGTGTTCATGAAAAAATGGCCAAGGTGGCAACCCTAATGACAGTGGATGTTCTGGGGATCAGAGAATCTTCCAAGATATAGAAATATTACTAGTGCACACATTATATAGGCACCTGCGCTTAATAATGACATTTTCTAATATTGCAGCTGGGGTAAAATGGTGCCAATCACATCCGAAATACAGGACATGAAAATGTAACAATTTGCATAAATACAGTGGAATAGTTAAAATTCCCTTGCTAATAACATTTCAGATTACAAATGGCATAAAATAGTATTAATAAAAAGGAACTGGTATATTTTCTTTACCCCAGCTACACTTGATAAGTGATTGTAATGTTGCCTTCATTTGGCCATAATTGCTACATATTTGCCCTTTGTTCATTGTTTGTCTAAAGCCACAAATGAATTTCAGTACATTTATGTAAAAATCTTTTCAGTTAATATCAAATGTTGTGCTGTGTAAACCAACATTTAACTCTGTAAAGCAATAGCTATACCAGAATATTCTATGTTCAGTATGCCCAGTCCATTCTCGAAAAAGTGATTGGTCATTCGTTCATGAGCTTCCCCCAGCTCTGCATATTGTCATGACAACACGTAATCTCTTTTTTTTTTTACTGTGTTTATTTATATCATCATCGAGTTTTACTTCTCTGCCGGATTTATTTGTCTGTAAAACCTGTTCTTGCCATAAGTTCCAAGCAAATAAAAAAATAATTTAGTAGTTACAGCTTGATTACATTTCAAAACGTATAGAGAGAGTAGTAGGATGAGATTGTGTACATTGCTAAAGGTCAACCAGTATTTTAACAGGAAAGTTGAAAATATGAACCAGGAAACTCTTAACATTAAAATGGTTCCATATTAATTTAATACATTATTCATACAAATAGCATATTTTGAACCACACTCACTGCCACAAATATGGTCCTCTAGCTTACAATGGATATAAATTGCAATCAAGCCCACTACGAGAGTAATTGCTTAAAGGGACATTCAAGTAAAAAAAAAAAACTTTCATGATTTAAATAGGGCATGTAATTTTAAACAACTTTCCAATTTACTTTTATTACCAATTTTGCTTTGTTCTCTTGGTATTCTTAGTTGAAAGCTAAATCTAGGAGGTTCATATGCTAATTTCTTAGACCTTAAAGGCCGCCTCTAATCTGAAAGCATTTTGACAGTTTTTCACCACTAGACGGCGTTAGTTCACATGTTTCATATAGATAACATTGAGCTCAGGCATGTGAAGCTCCTAGGAGCAAGCACTGATTGGCTAAAAATGCAAGTCTGTCAAAAGAACTGAAATAAGGGGGCAGTTTGCAGAGGCTTATATACAAGGTAATCACAGAGGTAAAAAGTATATTATTACAACTGTGTTGGTTATGCAAAATTGGGGAATGGGTAATAAAGGGATAATCTACCTTTTTTAAACAACAAATATTCTGGTGTTTACTGTCCCTTTAAATTACCAAATTCTACCATTTTGAGTAATAAATGGCTGTAACAAATATAGATGTATGCCTGCCTTCCTGGCCTTAAACAAATTAGTGTTACATTAAAAGTGATTTGTAAATAGAATCCTAGGCTCAATGCCATACCACAATGCTCCTGTTCACCTATTTTATTTTGTAGTGACAACTACAACTATTTTTTCCAGCTTCTTTAATTATAGTACAACTGCTTATTGGATAGACAACTCAATGTAGAGAATCAAAAATCATTTTCTATCTTAAAAGGACAGTATACACCAATTTTTATGTAACTGCATGTAATTAACAATATTATAAAGAAGAATATGCAGAGATACTAATATAAAAAAATCCAGTATAAAACCTTTTAAAAACTAACTCCCAGTTTAGCACTGTTGATGAGGTTAGTCTGGGACACCCACTGAAATGGGCTGGGAAAACAAGAAGAGCAGACCCCCCCTGCATATGAAAAGGCAGCTAACATAAACAGGAGCCAACAGGATACATCAGTATATATCTGACACTGTGGGGCTTGGTTAGTAGTCTGAAAATTAGCACAATGTTATTAAAAAAACAAGTAAAACTATACATTGTTGCAAAAACACTACCAGATGGGCCATATTAATGCATCATCTACAAAACACTTATGCAAAGAAAAATCTAGTGTACAATGTCCCTTTAAGTTTCTTCATGATCATCAGCAACAGTCTGGAACTCCTCCAGGGTTTCCTCTTACAACCTAGTGAATAGAGATCAAACACTTATAAGAACAAATCAGAATTTAGGATTAAGATACTGATGATGTAAAACTCTCTGCTCAGGTGAGATGATCTAAGATGTCTCGTCAGTACGGTGAGGTCCCTCAAAGAATTTTAGAAACACAAACTTTACATTGAGAGATGTTTATCTCACTATACAGGGTTCTGTATGTGAAGGAGATACTCATATTACAATATAAGGTTTAATTTTTTTTGCCTGATTTCTCTCCGTGGTGGTGAGTTTTTAATCATCATGTCCACTGTCTGTAAGGAGCTGCATAGTCTGGTGCCATTAAATAATAGTGGACTATATTTTGTGATTAATTGAACATAAGATTTGAAAATGTGCAATTCATTATCACATTTGTTAAAGTTATTTCATTCATCAACAATCTAATACTCATGTATACGTTACTTCAAGAGACAGAAGATAGAATGAAAAGTCATAAATGCAGATGGAAATGGAGGAGCTGTGGTGAGAAAGCATAAAGAAAAAAGGAGGAAAAAGAAAAGAGAAACTGAAAAAAGATGGGATGAAAAACAGCACAAGGAGGTCAAATTTGTTAGAGCAGTGCTTTCCAAACTGTGTGTCGGGACACACTAGTGTGTCGGCAGCAGTGTGTAGGTGTGTCCCTGCTTCAGTACAAATTTTTTTAAATGTAATTTTTTTTATTTTTTTTTGGTTTCTGACTTTCCACCTGCCTGCTACGCATATCACATGGTTGACACGTGATTGATACCTAGTGGGTCACAGATCATCTTAACCAATTGGCACAGCTCAGTGGGAACTGAAACTATTACCATTGTCTGATTTGGCGGCACATTGGCTCCTGACTGCACGTGTAGTCTCCTTAATTGGCTCGTGACTGCAATTGTAGCCAGTGAGTGGGACAGCAGTGTGTTTGCAGCGCAGGCAGTAGTCAGTCGGACTCACAGAGCTCTGAGGGTGGCAGCTTAAACGCTGAGCTGAAGTCAGAAGTCATTGGAATTTTTTGCAGCTAGCTCCCAGTAGTGCATTGCTGCTCCTGCTCTTGATATATGGATAGGAAGTGGAAGCTTAAAAATGCTTGATGATGAAATGTGAGTGTCTTTATCTAATATTACACCAAATATTCCGAAACTGTGTTCATCCCATCAACCTCATACATCCTTTTTGCTAGTACAAATGAATTACTGTGTCGCGAAATGATGTAGGTCTACAAAGTGTGTCACCAACATGAAAAGTTTGGAAAGCTCTGTGTTAGAGGGATGTAACCTTTAACTTGAAAATGGTAAAGTGCCTCTTTCAAAAGTAGGGTTACTTAACCCCCTAAGATGCATGATAGAACCATAGGTAAATAAAACAAAATGGGGGGGGGGATAGGTATCCCCATTAAGACCTCTTATTCAGCAGCAATCCCTCTTTCTCTAATGAGAGGTCCTGTATCTATCCAGCTGCAAGGTGATTGTTATAACATTGACAATTAACTCACAAAATCAGTTCTTTTTTGGGGTTTCTGGTGACACTTATGAGACCCTTTTCATGCCCTCACCATAGCGACAGGTCAAAAGAAACAGTGATTGGATGGTAATACCAGCAAAATAATTTTGTGATTCCCATTGAAAGTAAAGGGAAATGCTATTGCTTTTGATCTTTTTTTGATGCTTTTGAAGCTTATCACCTAACTTATTAACAAACTAACTTCAATTAACTAACAGTTGCCCTCTATCTCCTCACTAATATCATTCTCACCTCTGCAGTCCCCACCTCCTGTTTCCAATCCTCCTACCCATCTAGATTGTAAGTTCCCACGGGAACAGGGCCCTCAATTCCCCCTGTATTTGTCTGTAAAATTTTGTGTCTTATCGTATTGTTTCTCCACTGTACTGTTATCCTTGTACCCATGGGCAGCGCTGCGGAATCTGTCGGCACTTTATAAATAAAGAATAATAATAATAATCTATTTCTTATTTCTATATTGCTTTTGATCTATTTCTTAAGCGGTATTGCAACAATACTTTTGATGCCACAGTTTGCTACAGGAAGAAGGGTGCAAGTTGCAGGTATTTGCCATAGGGTTCTTGGTGTGTACCTGTTACTAAAAGTATACAATATTGAGACCTAGCCCATATAATGCACTTAGCAATGTTTCATTGTTTGTACTGAACAGAGATAAGATTTATCAAGTCTGTGGACCAGTTTCCTTTTTTCAAAGTCAACTTAAATTCATTACATTTCTCAGTTTATCAGATTGTAATTTGTTTTTATCTCTCCTGGAATCCCTTGAGAAAACTTGTTTCATATTAACTAGTTCTCTACTTTTAATCACATGCTTAAAAACCAATTCAATCGTATCACATTCTGTCTGTTTGCTCAGCATTATATACAGCGTGGCGTGTTTCATAGAATTACATTTTCCTCTGGAGGAATTTCCTTTCAACAGCAAGAAAGAAAATATGTTTCTAATAACACTTCTGCATTCATTTAAAATGATGTGATTACATTTAATATTTGTGCAGTCAATCATAGAAATATAGGCAGATTTGGAATATTAATAAAAGGATATATTGCTGCTGATTTCTAGAGCTTGCAATGCATACAATATCCATGTTAACATTACTTTACTTTATTTAACCTAACACCCACTCTGGTGGAACATGTCTTCTGCCACTTGAACAGATGCAAATCCTGATATATTTTTTTACAACAGCTTTAAACTAACTAGAATATTTTTTCTCACTCACAAGATATATTTAAATCAAAATATTATTCCCAATAGAGCACAAAGTGCGTTACCCTTAATGTGACCCTGCATTTTGAATAGCCTGCGCATTGATTTGGATACATTGGGGTCAATTTACTAATGTGCGAGCGAACATGATACGATGTAGCATGTCTGCTGCACATCGATAAATGCTGACAGCATAAGCAGTGTATTCTTGTGAACTGCTGGTGCAATACCGCCCCCTGCAGATTTGCGACCTGAGGTTGCTTCTCTGGCTTTTGGCTGGGATCAAGTGCAGTTTTCTGTGCTTGGTCTTGGCGGAAAGATTTTCTTCCTGCAGACCTGCTCCTTTAGTCTGGGGTCCTTTCCCTTTGGGGTTTGGACTTCTGCTGCTATTGGGGGGGGTGGCTTCTCCTTAGGCATAGGGCAGCTGAGTAGTAGGGCCATCCCCTTGGCCTTGTGGCATTGTCCCTGGACTTCAGTCACATGCTGCTTTTGGGGGGCGCTCCAAAGTCCAGCCTAAAGAGGGAGTAGGACAATAATGCCACCAATGTGCCTAACGTTTCGCATACATTTCGGGTGTTGATTGCTAAGGACTTCCGAGAGAAGATTGGTTTGCTCATGTCAAGCAGGTTGTTTTGGAGTTTTATTTTTTTTGAAGATGCCAAGGTCAAGTTTGCACTGTATTAAGTCTTTCCCATCAAGAGGGATTTTTTATGTTGATTTCATCGATGAGCATGATTTACAGACCTGCAATGAACAGACTATTGATATGGCTGCTGCTCCAGAGTTGGCGGCATGATATTTGTTGCCTGTGGGCAGGGGTGAGAAGAATCTCAGTGACAGTACATATATACAATCTGTGGGTCACTGATGTGGAAATTCGTCTGTTTCTTTTTTGCTACTTTGATGATGTTCAAGGAGGTAGCAAGCTGAAGAATCCGTTTGGGAGTTTTAATGGAAAGAAACACCCTCCACAGACTTTTGCCATTGGTGGAACTAGAGGTTTCCTATACTATGATGACATGCCTCTTTTTTACTGTAGTTGCAACCTGTTTTGTCATATTGCTGAGAATTGTCCAGGTGCCAGGTGTCAAAATTGCGGTGAGTAGGATCATCTTGTTGCCCACTGTAGGAAACGCCAGACCTGTGAACTGTGTGGTTCTTCAAGTCATCTGTGAAGGATGTGCCATTTGATGATGTCACACAGGCTTGATGGAGTAAAGCCTTCCTATGCTGATTGAGCCATCTGTAAATGAGGAGGAGGTCTCTGATGAGACATTGAAGTCTATAATACCTCTTTTGGGCAAGAAGTCGGCAGTTGGGGTCTCTGTCTGAGAAGTGTCTGATGCGACTGTGGTGATTTCTGCGACTGAGAATATGGAGGAAGCCCAATCTAATCTTCAGGAGGAAGATCTTTCTACATCAAGTGTTAGCTGCTTCTGATGTTCTAGAAGCCCTGTTACTCAACTCTAAGGAGGATACTATAGCTGTTCCTGGGACTGAGAATTTTTCCTTCACTGACTCATATGGTGATTCTGTTGCTGATGCTGTTCTTGGTGAAGGGGAGAACATTGACTGGTCTGCTTTTGTGTCCTCTGGTTCTGAGCAGGATATGGACACTGCAGAATGAAATCTGCCTCCAAGTGGAAAAAAAGGTGGGGATTCTAATGGATGGGAGAGTCCTGATTTGGATCTTTCAGTAGTTAAGAGCGCAGATCCAGATACTGCAATTGATGCAGAATTTCCTTGTGTCTCTACTAAAGATGTTCACTCTGACTCAAGCCAGTGTATTGGTGCCTCTTCTGTTGGTTATCTAGATAAAAGAGATGTGAAACAACTTGTTGAAGTTACTGGATATGAGGCTGGTAAGGGGGAGACTCGGAGGTTGTAATCTCAATGAGGCAGATTGAAATTATCTCCTTCAAGTCCTAAGAAAAAGAAAGGAAAGAAAAAGTCTTGATGTTAATTTTTTCCTTTAATTTATTTTTGTGATGTTTCTGACCATTTCTTCCCTTAATGTCAGGTTATGAAAACTATAGTGAGGAGAGCTGCAAATTTAAAGTTATTATCTGTAAGTTCTACTAATATTTTTTTTTTGCAGGAATGCGGTCTCCCTGAGCATCCTAAATGTGCTGACTGGGAAAATGGGTCTAAAGTATGGCCTTGTTGTTTTGATAGGAATCGGGAAGTGGGAGTTTTGTTTAAGGAGTTTTGTTTTGCTATGCTTAAAGGGACATAAAACCCAAAATTTTTCTTTCATGATTCAGACAGAACATGTGATTTTGAATAACTTTCTAATTTGCTTCTTTTATCTAAATTGCTTCATTTAGGCTCAGGAGCAGCAATGCATTACTGGGAACTAGCTGGTGATTGTTGGCTGCATAAAAATGCCCCTTTTCATTGGTTCACCAGATGTCTTCAGATAGCTCCCAGTAGTGCATTGCTGCTCCTTAAAAAAAAAAAAAAAATAATACCAAGAAAATGAAGCAAATTGGATAAAAGAAGTAAACTGGGAAGTTGTTTAAAATCACATGCTCAATTTGAATGCTGAGAAATAAGAAAAAGAAAAATGTTTTGGTTCCATGTCCCTTTAATGTAGGTCATATTGTCCCAGGTCGGTTTCTTTTGGTTAGTTTTAGTTTTTTGTGGGTCTATTTTTTGTTTGTTTAATGTACTGTATATGCTTCCCCAAATGGGGTAGAACGTTTGCATAATTTTGAAACCTTAAAGTTTTTTTTGCCAGGTCGGGATCCTACCTTTTTGGTTGCGGATTTTAATAGTCTTTTTAAGAATGGGGACAGAGCGGGTGGGAGTGATTGTATGGTGGATAGCTCAGGGAATTTTTTAGTTGATATGCTTAAATCTTTCGGTTTGAAGGATGCCTGAGGGTCTGTTTCATTTTCTGGGGAGGGTTTTACTTTCTTTAGTGATAGTGGTGAAATAAAATCTCTAATTGATTTTTGTTTTTTAATCTAAATTTTTAGGTGTTGATTTTTCCTTGAAGCAGATGCCCTTTACGCAGGGCCGGACTGGGAAATCAGACCGGCCCTGGAAATTTGTATAGACCGTCCCAACCCTGCCCCCTCCAGCCCAGCCACGCCCCCTCCAGCCCAGCCACGCCCCCTCCAGCCCAGCCCATCCCAATTTCTGAAACTTGCCAGAAATAATGCTGCAGAGTAACCAGGCTTTCAAAATGTTTTGCCATAATCACCTGTATTAACAGATTATATACACCAGCATGAACCTTTAAAATATCTCATACTACTGTCCAGATTTTCCTCTTAATTATCAGGAAGAAACAATTGTTGATTTTGCCCCCCCCCCACTCATATTTTGATCCTACACTAATCTAGCTTTTTCACGTACTACCTGGGATTGCAAGATTTAAAAAAATGGACAGCACAGCCACAGCTGATCTTATTTTTTTTACATAAAAGTGAAGCAAATCTGAATCAAGTCACTAACACAAAACCTTTTTGCATGAGCTTTTCAAGATTTTTTTTTAAGCATTTCATTACTCTTACATAGGCAGGGACTAGAAGAGACACACACACACACAAAGGCAGGGAGGCACACACAGACAGGCAGGGAGACACACACACACATACATAGGCAGGGAGACACACACACACAGGCAGGGAGACACACACACACAGACAGACAGGGAGACACACACACACAGGCAGGGAGACACACACACACAGGCAGGGAGACACACACACAGAGGCAGGGACACACACACAGAGGCAGGGAGACACACACACAGAGGCAGGGAGACACACACAGAGGCAGGGAGGCATAATAAAAAATAACAGCTTATTAAATAATATCTTGGGTTTGGAAACACAATCACAAATACAAAACACAGCTATCTATATATTACATTGCTGTTAATGCAAAATATATATACCCAGTCCTACTAGTATATTCTATTAGTTTTATAAAAAAAGAAAACGGCCTACCTTGATATAGTGTGTACCACATGGGAAATCTCAATCTATTAAAAATCAAGTGTGACAACCAGAGTTAAACAAGCCACAGCAGGAAAGGATAAAAGGCAGGAAAACTGGGCAAAACATAAGGGATTAAAGGCTTACCTTGTCGATCCCAGAAGAGGGGAGGGGAAAAATAACCTTCATAAACATAAACATAACTATGCTTAAACTGGCCCACGGGGCCTAACCTTAATAATTGTAATAACTATGCTTTAACTGGCCCATGGGGCCTAACCTTAAATAAAGACAGACACAAGTAATTTGGGTAAAATTTATGAACCATCACTGGTCCCTTTTATTAACCTATAACTTTAGGCTTAACGATTAACTAAACCGACAGATAATAATTCAACAGATGGCGGCAAATGAGAGGCTAAGACTAACCCCCCGGACTACAGAGGAGAGCGGCCTAATGGAAGGCAACAGCAGAAAAACTCTGCACGAGAAATGGAAATGCTACTAGGGGTGTTACGAGTTCTTCTGGCCTACCTACCCGGAGGGAGGGGCACTCCAGTTAACTGAAGTAATCGAGCCCCACCCTCATCAGCCTGGCCATCACTCCCCCGTTCGCCGCTACTGGGCCGCAATCCTCCCGCAGTTAGGGTGCTCTTTTAACCTACCATCCAATAGGCTCTGAGACAACCTGCCGCTTAAGCTGGTTAGTCGCAGAGGGAGGTAAAACTACAGCCAAGGGCTTACATAGATTAGGACACCTATCCCTAACTCAGCCTCAGCACCCTACCTAAACTCTCATGCCGCAAATTGGGTGGGAGGGCGGGCAACTTGTCAGCTTCTTGTCCAAGGTCAAAGAGGAACAGGAAATACAGTACATCAGCATAAGAAAGGTAAGCCACTCCCTACCCCTGCAACATTGTTGCAAACACCAGTAACTCCCACTAACTTCACTCTCCCAGACAGCCTTAACCCTTATGTCACTGCAAGCCTATTTGGCTCTACACTTACTTAAGGGATTAAAGGCTTACCTTGTCGATCCCAGAAGAGGGGAGGGGAAAAATAACCTTCATAAACATAAACATAACTATGCTTAAACTGGCCCACGGGGCCTAACCTTAATAATTGTAATAACTATGCTTTAACTGGCCCATGGGGCCTAACCTTAAATAAAGACAGACACAAGTAATTTGGGTAAAATTTATGAACCATCACTGGTCCCTTTTATTAACCTATAACTTTAGGCTTAACGATTAACTAAACCGACAGATAATAATTCAACAGATGGCGGCAAATGAGAGGCTAAGACTAACCCCCCAGACTACAGAGGAGAGCGGCCTAATGGAAGGCAACAGCAGAAAAACTCTGCACGAGAAATGGAAATGCTACTAGGGGTGTTACGAGTTCTTCTGGCCTACCTACCCGGAGGGAGGGGCACTCCAGTTAACTGAAGTAATCGAGCCCCACCCTCATCAGCCTGGCCATCACTCCCCCGTTCGCCGCTACTGGGCCGCAATCCTCCCGCCACAAGGGATAGCATCTCAGGTATCACTTGCCGCCACCCACCCGACCTGACTTACAGGAAGGGAGCGAGAGCTTTTGACAAATCCCCTAAAAATAGGTCTAGCCCTACATCAGATAAATGAACCCCATCGGGTCTATAGAGCTCCCGCTTGTCGGCTGTAATGGCATCGTGCCGTACCACGAAGCCCTGGTTACCAGTGACGGCCGCACCCACATCCCTATTCAGCTTCTTTCTCACCCTATAGGCTGCGCCTGAGGATCCCATATATCGCCATTGGCGGCGCGCTATCACATTAGACCAACCTATAATCACCCCCGGCATCCATGCCCTAAGCCAGCCTAAGTCTGACTGAATAATTTTGGTCAATTCAAGGGATGGAATGGCACCCATGTCATTACCCCCTAAATGTATTAGAATAATGTGGGGTTTACCCCACCGTCTATGGGCATCTGTGAGAACATTGGGGAGCTGAGGCCAGCACAAACCCTTAAACCCCAGCCAACGGATGGAAGCCTTTGATGCAGGGAAACCCAAATTCTGCCCCCCAACCCTGGTGAGAGCACGGATCGCTGCCCAATGAATGAAGGAATGGCCCACGATCCATACCCTTGTTGAAGCCTTGCGTACACCTGTAAAATAGAAACAAGTGTTATGTAAGAAGGTAGTCAACAAAACACCCCCCCCCCCCCTCATTTTCTCGTCTCGTTACACATGGTGAGAACCACTGCTACCAGATAATGGGCGAACATACAACTTATACCGATTTGATCGCCAGCGACCCAGTGTTTTAATAGTATGCTCCTGTGCCCCCCGCAAGGCAGCATCTGTAGCCGCTCCAATGCGGAATGAATGAGGGGTAATCTTGGAGGGGTCAAAACCAGCTGATTCTACCGCAAGCGCCAAGACTCTACGAAACTGGTAGATAGAAAGAGCCATTCCATTCTCATGTACCAAAAATTGGCCATCCACCATTGGCCTTTGGCGCACGTATGCTGCCAAAGTTTCCATGGGGCAGCAAGGATCCCCTTGCGCTGTAAAAGTTAGCCAAGTACCCTTAGCCGCTTGATCTGTTTTTGACTTAGGTATAAAAAGTAAGACAGCGGGTGGCGAAATTTTGACATGGTCAAATTGCACCCCCTTTTTCATATGCTGTTTAGACGGGGACACTAGTTCAGTAATACGCAGGGCCCCTGCGAATGCCAGGACGAAGGCTGCTTTGAAAAGTAAAGCCTCAAAATCCGACCTACAAATGCTAGGTAAAACCGCTACCAGCCTCTCAAGCCGGTCCCGAGTAATAGGTTCCCTAATATCTCCCTTGTTGGGCTGCATCCGCCCCCAACCCTTGAGAGTCTGTCTAATGAAAAAACAGCCTGTGGGGTCCCCGGAACCCAGTATTTTAAAGAAAAAGGATAGGGCTGCCATGCGTGACTGGACCGCCCCTTTTCGCAAACCTAGCGCTTGCATACTTATTAGCCACTCACCCAGCATCACTGAGAGCTGACTGATGACTCCGCCCTTCGCGTAGTGCAGAATCGGTCCCATTCCTTCCAATGGCTAACGTAGGTTCGCCAGGTCGCTGGGGCGAGGGATGAGCGGACCAATGGGATTAAGGATAGCCATGTTCCACTAGCTGCCAAAACCGGGACAGGTTAGCCCTGCCTCTGCCGCCCGTGGCGCTAATCGTCTAAAAGTAGGCCAATCAAATCTAGATAGGGCATCTGCTATAACGTTATTGACCCCTGGCACATGACTAGATTGGAAATTAATGTTGAGTTGGAGGCACCTCAGAACTAGGTGCCGCAACAATCGAACCACAGTTACGGAGGAAGCGGAAAGTCTGTTGATGGAATGCACAACACTTAAGTTATCTGTCCAAAATATGACCGACTTATTCCGCAACCTCGATCCCCACAGCTCAACCGACATGACAATTGGGAACAATTCAAGTAGGGTCATGTTCCTAATCAGGGGAGTAGAGCTCCATTTCAACGGCCATGGTCCGGCGCACCATTCCCCTTGGAAATAGGCACCGTAACCTTGGGACCCCGCTGCATCTGTAAACAGATGCAGGATCTGACTGGATATCGGGGGGTCCCGCCAGACAGTAATACCGTTAAATTGGCTCAAAAACATATCCCAGACTTTGAGGTCATCCCTCATGTCCTGTGATACCATTATTTTTGTTGACACGCTGGGGTTGCCCCTAAGCGGATTTTCCAGCCTCCTATTAAAAACTCTGCCCATTGGGATCACCCTACAGGCAAAGTTTAACAACCCCAAAAGGGACTGCAATTCCCTCAAAGATAGATGTTTTTTGGAAACAGCCGCCCTAACTGAAGCCAACATGTTTTGTACCTTTTCAATAGGCAGCCTGCATACCATCTGCAAGGTGTCTATTTCAATACCCAGGAAGGTCAAAGTAGTACATGGACCCTGTGTTTTATCTTCTGCTAAAGGGACCCCGAGTTGTGACATGAGGCTCCTCATTTCAACCATAAGGTGGCTACACCTGTTTGTATTGCACTCCCCTACCAGGAGGAAATCATCCAGGTAGTGCGCTACGTAGTCCCCTCCTGCCAATTTGTTTACTGCCCAGTGTAAAAATGTACTAAAACATTCGAACATAGAGCATGAGATGGCACACCCCATGGGTAAGCATCTGTCCACGTAGTAATTACCCTCAAATTTACATCCCATAAGGTGAAATGATTCGGGGTGCAAAGGAAGGAGACGGAAGGCGGATTCAATATCCAGTTTCGCCAACAATGCACCTCTCCCAAAACCACGGACCAGATCAAGAGCTTTATCAAATGGTTGGTAGTGAACCGTGCTAAGCTCCGGGGCGATCGCATCATTGACCGATTGGCCCCTGGGATAAGAGAGGTGCTGTATTAGGCGGAACTTTCCTGGTTCCTTCTTTGGAACCACCCCCAGAGGGGAGATAACCAAATTATCCATAGGAGGGGCCCCAAAGGGGCCCACTACTCTCCCTAAAGCTATTTCCTTCGCTAGCTTCTCTCGGACCACTCCTGGGTATTGGTAGGCTGATTTCAGATTCCGATGATTTTGTGAACCCACCACAGGTTTATTGGTGGGTATCACAAAACCATCCTTAAACCCCGCCAAGAGCAAGCCTGCTGCTTGGCGGTCAGGATATGTGCGCAACCACAGCTCAAGCGCGTCCACCCTCACCGGGGTGGGCGCCCTTAGCAGCAATGGGTTGCCGCGCTGTTGATTTGTCTGTGCTAGTGTCCTTCCTTCGGGAGCAATCGGCTCCCGGGTGGGACGCGCCGCAAAACTTGCATACATGCCGGTACAGGCATGCTGAGCCCTTGTCGCACCTCTTCTCCTGAAAGGCCCAGCACTCCCTACCCTTACGCCTGCCCCTGCTTTGAAAACGGGTCCCTGGGCCCCTGCTACTTTGCGGAGGTGAGGGTGATCTTTCAGAGCCCAGGCGAGACCACAAATGCATTTCTTGGGACCCGAATGCTAGCGCTGAATTGCCATCCACTTTCCTTCGGAAATTGGAATCATAGTCTCTCCACACTCCCTCTTTATGGTGCTGGTAAATCCAATGGATTGTATCAGCGTGCTTAAGGAGCGCCTGCCCTTGGTCTGGAAATTTATCTAAGTAGCAAGAGGAAAGGATCCTGAAACACTTGAGCCACTCGTCAAATGTTTCTGGTCGCTTGACTCTTTTAGGGCCTGTTCCATCTGCACTCTTCTCTTTTTGCCTATGCGCCTCAAGGGAAAGTTCAAAGATGTTAACATATCTGCCCTCTTGGATTCTCCTTACCAATTTCTTCTTCAAGTGACCATGAAGAGAGAAGATTGGGCAGGACAAGGCGTCACCAGCCAAAGCTAATTTCCTACTTGCCACTGCTGTAGTGGTTTGTGGTTGGGCGGTGGATAATGTGGTTACTGCCTCATTTCTCTGATCTTTCTGCAATTTGTCTGACCTCATTTCCTTAAGCATCTTATACATACGCTTTTGTCCCTTGGTTTTGAAGCCTAAAGAAGTGTCACTACTTAAATCAGAGTCGGTAGAGGAAGAATCAGATAAGTGTTCCCTAGGGTGATTAGGTGCATATGCCTCACCATTTTCCGCTGCAGATGTACTGGGGACCTCTGCTGCAGGTGCTGCTGCCGCTACAGGAGGCTGTGGAGCTGCCGATGTTGGTGGAGCCACCGAGGTTACACCTTCGGGAACCACAGAGGGGGCCTGCTGTGCTGTTGATGAGGCCTGACGTGCTGTCTGCTGCGCTGCTGAAGGGGCCGCTGCATCGGATGAGGAAGCTGTTCCAGCGGATGACATGCCAGCTGCGTTCTGTTTCACGGATAACACTTCCTGCAAGACAGAGAGGAAATCGCGAGCACTTTGCCCTTGAACCAGGGGAAGCCCAGGTGTGACCTGAGGTGCCCCAAACCCCAATTGCGGCACATTCACAGCATCAGTCACTCTAGTTTCCAGTTGCGCCTGAACATTACTGACATTTGAAAAAATCTGTCCATTCAAACCCTCATGCACATGAAAATTATCAGCAGGTACCACTTGAATAACATTAGCCATATTAGAATCACTTGCAGCGTTCACCCCAGCCATCCCCACATGCACGTCCCTAACAGTGTTATCCCTGCTCATAGCCGCATTAACTGAGCTAGGTCTAGCTGTATTTGGCTGTGTAGCAACCTTTGAGAGTGTGCAGACATGATGTGGTGTTTGTACATTAATAGCATTAGTATTGTGATGTTGCACCTTAGCATTCGTTTCCATAGGGTTAATATTGTGATTTTGCACATTAGCATTCATTTCCATAGGGTTAATATTGCGATTTTGCACATTAGCATTCATTTCCATAGCATTCATGACCATAGGGTTAATATTGTGATTTTGCACGTTAACATTGTGATTTTGCACATTAACATTAGTTTCCCTAGGGTTAATATTGCGATTTTGCACATTAGCATTCCTTTCCATAACATTCATGACCATGGGGTTAATATTGCGATTTTGCACATTAGCATTCATTCCCACAGGGTTAACCCCAACGTATTGAGCAGCGGTTTCATTTCTGTGCGTAACATTAGGCTCATGCATGTGTGCGTTAATGCCTTGTGCCCCGCTCTCAAATACCGCCACCCCGCTCCCACGCCCAGTGGCCAGTTGTGTGTGGACCCCAAAGCCCCTCCGGCGACCGACTAGGCGGCCCCTGGCTAGAGAGCGCTTACGGTGCTCACCTGCCAGGAGTCCGCGTCTGGCCGCCGTTCTACCGCGTGTGTGAATGGGCACTCCGTTGACGTCACCGGAAGCGCAAGCACGCTCGGCCGGAAGTGACGTCAGCGGTAACCCCACGCGCGGCCTAGGAGGATGGCGAGGAAGGAGGCCTTTTGCTGAACTAGCTCCACTTACCGCCGCCAGCCGAGGTGTCACCGGAACATCGGATGAGTGCGGTAACCTTTGCTGGGGGGTAAGGATATTAGGACTAGGTCCGGGGAAGAGCTGCCTTGGAGAAGTTACCGGAGGGGGCGGGACCGACGCAGCAGGATGCGCGCGGCTCGCAGTGGGGGCCCTAGGAGCAGGAGCTGTATCAGAGCCCATGGGAGAAATTAAAGATGGCGATTTTGGCGCCAAAACCTGCGCGGACGCCATGGGGGCCAAAGTCAAGGGGCCAACATCATGAGAAATGTCAGCACTAGGAGAAACGGCAGCACTAGGGGCCAGATTAAAGTTTTGTAGGGGGCTTCCAGTAGCTATCGCTTGCGCCAGAGAAGAAAGCAGGGATGCCACTGCACCTGCCGCATTTGGTGGTAGAGATGCAAACATCCCCAGAATATTTAAATCCTGATTAACTGCTGCTTGTGGGGCCAAAGCAGGGGGGGTAGGCTGATGGGAGGGGGGAGAGATAGTGTGTGCCTGAAGCTGGGAGCTTGGAGGGGGGTGCATTTCAACAGCAATAATGTTTTGACTAGGGGGATTTATTTCAGTTATTTTCCTAGTAGCTAGATTAGGCTGATTAATAGTGGCCTGTTCTGTAGGTGGTGAGGGGGGTGTTTCCTCAATAACTTGAGAAAGGGGGATAATTTGATCAGCTTCAGTAATACTTAGCTGCTGCTCTTGTAATCCACGCCTAGTAACAGGAACTTTTCCCTCCCTAAATCTCAGGGGAGGAGCGGATGATCTTCTGGAACGCCTCATGATGAAAGGATTGAAGAATGGAGAAGTAATCTGCTTCTGTGAAGGAGGATCAACTTGTCAGCTTCTTGTCCAAGGTCAAAGAGGAACAGGAAATACAGTACATCAGCATAAGAAAGGTAAGCCACTCCCTACCCCTGCAACATTGTTGCAAACACCAGTAACTCCCACTAACTTCACTCTCCCAGACAGCCTTAACCCTTATGTCGCTGCAAGCCTATTTGGCTCTACACTTACTTTCTGCACAGTATGACATACTTGTTAGAGAGTGGCTAAAGGGATGAATCAGAAGCAGTGCAGGGCTTGCTGAAATCAGGATCAGCAAATAGTATAGAATAGTTGGAGTCCTGGCATTTTTAGAATCAAACAAATGTCACAATTTCACTGGCACTGCACATACTTCATCATCTGAGAGTGGGGCTGGCAAACGGCAACAAAGTGAGAAGAAGCCAAAAGACCTATCTGTGGGGAATGTATAGTGTGATTAGCCACACTATTGGCAGCTTAAAAAAGGTGACAAAAATAACTGCCACTTACCCCAGCCTTTGCATAGAGGGGCTAAAATCTGTGCAGTTTTTTTTACTTACTTTATTAAGCTGCTATTAGAGTGTGGCTAATCACATTGTGCATTCCCTACAGGTACTTTGGCTTCTCCTGAGTTACTGAGCACAGTCCCAGTCTCACACTCCCAATCTGCTGCTGCCAGATGCTGCTCCAGAACTCTGCTCACCCGTTTCTGAGGGGAGGTTACACCTACATACATAACTCCTTCCCACTCCCATGTGATGATGCTTCCGTTCCTGAGCAGAGGGATAAGGCAAAAAGTAATAACACAGTTTCTGCAGGCTGCTCTGCTCACTTTACCTCTCCTATTAAAACTCTTGCTGCTAGATTTAGAGTTCTGCGGCCAAAGGGGTGTGTTAGCTATGCATGCTTTTTTTCTCCCGCACCTTTTAAATACCGCTGGTATTTAGAGTTCACAGAAGGGCTGCGTTAGGCTCCAAAAAGGGAGCGTATAGCATAATTAACCGCCACTGCAACTCTCAATACCAGCGGTGCTTACGGACGCGGCCAGCTTCAAAAACGTGCTTGTGCACGATTCCCCCATAGGAAACAATGGGGCCGTTTGAGCTGAAAAAAACCCTAACACCTGCAAAAAAGCAGTGTTCAGCTCCTAACACAGCTGAATTGTTTCCTATGGGGAAACACTTCCTACGTCTGTACCTAACACCCTAACATGTACCCTGAGTCTAAACACCCATAATCTTACACTTATTAACCCCTAATCTATCGCTGACCCCTGCATATTATTATTAACCCCTAATCTGCCGCTCCGCACACCGCCGCAACCTACATTATCCCTATGTACCCCTAATCTGCTGCCCCTAACACCGCCGACCCTTATATTATATTTATTAACCCCTAATCTGCCGCCCCCAACGTCGCCGTTACCTACCTACAATTATTAACCCCTAATCTGCTGACCAGACCGCGCCGCTACTATAATAAATTTATTAACCCCTGATCCGCCTCACTAACCCTATAATAAATAGTATTAACCCCTAATCTGCCCTCCCTAACATCACCGACACCTAACTTCAAGTATTAACCCCTAATCTGCTGACCAGACCTCACCGCTACTCTAATAAATTTATTAACCCCTAAAGCTAAGTCTAACCCTAACACTAACACCCCCCTAAGTTAAATATAATTAGTATCCAACGAAACAAATTAACTCTTATTAAATAAATTAATCCTATTTAAAGCTAAATACTTACCTGTAAAATAAACCCTAATATAGCTACAATATAAATTATAATTATATTGTAGCTATTTTAGGATTTATATTTATTTTACAGGCAACTTTGTATTTATTTTAACCAGGTACAATAGCTATTAAATAGTTAAGAACTATTTAATAGCTAAAATAGTTAAAATAATTACAAATTTACCTGTAAAATAAATCCTAACCTAAGTTACAATTAAACCTACCACTACAATATCAATAAA
Organism: Bombina bombina; assembly: GCF_027579735.1. Taxonomy (NCBI): domain Eukaryota; kingdom Metazoa; phylum Chordata; class Amphibia; order Anura; family Bombinatoridae; genus Bombina; species Bombina bombina. Next base: position 667,460,182 of record NC_069504.1, on the reverse strand, counting down.
TTAATTAAATAAAATACCTACAATTATCTACAATTAAACCTAACACTACACTATCAATAAATTAATTAAATAAAATACCTACAATTATCTACAATTAAACCTAACACTACACTATCAATAAATTAATTAAATAAAATACCTACAATTATCTACAATTAAATCTAACACTACACTATCAATAAATTAATTAAATACAAATAAATACACTAACTAAAGTACAAAAAATAAAAAAAGAACTAAGTGACCTGAGACTTCCGGTGGGCGGGATCTACGGCAGCAGAGCGCGACTAGGCCGCGCGGACCGAGGGAAAGCTAACCCGCCAGTTCCAAGCCATTGGCTGCTATTGGAGCCGGGCATAGGCGCTACAAGTCAGTTTGGAGCACCACTAAAGACCGTGTGCCGGTGCTGAGAAGCACATACTGAAAGTGGCGTACGAACATGAGTATAGTGATACTCCGCCAAGTCTCTCATTTGCTGTAAAAAGCTTCGTAGCTGAAGCAGCACTCTCTGATTGATGTTGCTGAGGAGAAACATGCTGAATACAAGCTCACGTCCGGTGTTATAAAGATAAGTGTGTTTCTGCTTTTCCTGGAATATGGCTAATGTATGCAAAGTGCAAAGTTTAAAGTCTGGGTGAATAATCTAAGCTTGAGGTGTCAGTCTTTTGATTACTGTTTACCTGCTGGGGTGGAAAAAGCGTTAGAGAGGACGCTATCCTGTGTATAATAAGGTTGCTGTGGTCAAGATTAGCTGTGCTAGCAGCAAAGGAAGAGGAGTTGGTAAGGGTTAAGTGTTGCATAGAAGTCTGGTAGCATAATATGCGCAAAGTGTATGTGGAAGCATATTTGTTCTTATGGAGAAGCCAGTGAAGCTGCACACTTTATAAGAACTCACGAATATACCCCTCTTATACCCTATCATACCCCTCCTTAAAGTTTGTTGTAATAATTTCTCACGGCACGCTGTGGGCACGGCATGAAAATACAATAACAAGCTGAACTGAGATATCGTTGCACAGAGCCCTAAAAGGTTTCAGTATTACCGCACATTCCTCAGCTTATCTAGAGGTCCCAGTGAAGAGGCATACACTTAGCTAACAGTGACTGTCTTGCTTTTTCTCCATATTTCTTTGATGCCTATCTCTTTCCTGTAAGGAATTACAGAACAGCCTGCAAAATGGCTAAGCAAGGAAAATAAAAATAAGAAGGGAGGAACACAGGAAAAGTTTATGAGAGCTGCATGTGTGACTTTCTTTAGGAACTTTTCTAACTAAGACTGTGTAACTGACGGTGCTCAGATTAAACATCAGGAAAAGCAAAAAAGGAAAAAGTTTTAAAAATTGCTGGAACTTTCCTTATCAAGAAGAAGATCTCTTACAAACCGGTTATTTAAATGGCTAAATGCTCAAGCTGGGAGCACTTGATTCTAAATATATAAGTTTAAAATTATTGGTGGATCTGATAGCATTCAGTGTAAAATTGGCTATAGGCTAATCTGTTGTAGGAAGCTATACTAACTGCTCTGGATAATCAGGCTCCTGCAGCTACACCAAAGATAGAGAGCACATAGTATTGGAAAAATGTTTTCTGGTTTAAAAAGCTCTTTGCAGTAAAATTTCTTAACCAAGTGTTATATTTTGCATAGAACTGTATCTATATGTTGATGCTAATGATTAATATCTTAAATATTGTCTCATATACATTGAATGTCTGGTAAAAGAGTTAAAGATAAAGATCCTGGTCTTTAAAGAAAGGGAAGGGAAGGGGAAAATGGCAGAAAAGAGGAAGGAAAGAATTTAGAACTGCAAGAATTGTTTACATGGTTTCTTTTTTTCTCCTTTCTTTTCTATTTCTTTTTGCTAGCTGTGTATTTCTCACATAAGGGACTCATTACTTTGTAAACCTATTTCAGAGGTGTCAGTGAGCGTGTTACTCAATTGGTATATAAACTGCTATAAGGATTGTATATTCTATTTTAAGATAATCTAAATCTATGAAAAAGCCAGACTGTGCTTGATAAATACTGTTTTTTTTCCTTGCGTAGAGGCTTAGCCTTTTAGGCCTAATATTGATGGTAATTTGATTGCAATACTTGCCTATAAGGAATCAAGGGCCTAGAGTATAAAGAGCTTAAGTCAACTTTTAGTCAATTTTCCTACCTGTATATAATAAGCTGTAATAATAGCTGGTGTGCAAATATTATAAGACTCCCCCTACACTACATTAGTGTGCTCACTTTTTGCTTTCTTTTTCCTTTTTTTTTTCTCTTCACTTTTTCACTTCCCGCCTGAGGAGCTATAAATCACTTAGCACTAACAGACACAGAGATTCACCACTCTAGTTTTACTGGTCAGAAGGTTAGCTACTGACCCACTTGTTGTCCTTTTTTTTTTTTTTTTTTTTCTCCTTACCTCCCGTCTTGGGGGGTTTCGTTTGTCCTTCTTCTTTTCACTTTCCCAATTGTTTGTTACAAATTTTCACTTTTTTGTATCTCATCTTCACATACACAGACAAATCTCACTCAAAGGGAGTAGATTAATATAAATGGACAGATTTGTCCATAATTTAAAAGATAAATCACCAATCATGACGTCAGCAAAAAATAGAGAGAGAAACAGGAATAAAAATGTTAATGATCAAACACAAGAAAGCGCAGAAAGCCTAAATGTAATACATGGCAATATAGATACACAATTACTAATAGATCAGATATCAGCTCTAATGCTTCCCCAGTTTGACAAATTAAGATTAGAACTTTCAGCTGTGTCAAACGAAGTAAAACATTTTAACCAGAGGTTAGGAGAGGCAGAAAATCGAATCTCCGATCTAGAGGATAAATTAAGCATTAAAAGTAACATAATTGAGACACTCTCAGAGCAAATCACAAAACTACAAGAGAGAGTTGATACAGCAGAAGATAGATCAAGAAGGAACAATTTAAGATTCATAGGTATATCAGAAAAATTCGCAAACGCAGATCTAGAAGCTCTAATTACAAAGGAAATCCCAAAACGTCTAGGAATACTAAGGGAAGGTTCCGAAATTTTAGTTGAAAGAGCTCATAGACTAGGCCCCAATAAACAGCTGGTATCAGAAGAGCGTCCAAATAGGTCTTTCTCTAGACCTGTGATAGCTAAATTCTTAAATTACAAAGATAAACTAGAAATCTTAAAACACTACAAAAAACTCTCAGAACCACTAATGCTGGAGGATAGAAAGATTCTTATCTTCCAGGATTTTTCTTTGGAAACTTCCAATAAAAGGAAAGTAATGTCCCAGTTGTGCTCACAGTTTATTCAAAAAGGTATACAAGCGTTTGTAATCTATCCTGCTATCTTAAAGATAGGGGATAAGGGAGGTTTTAAATCTTTCCAGAACAGTGAAGAAGCTATACAGTATCTTGCTAAAAGATCATGAAAGGTACGATGATATATTCTCAGACAGTGCTAAATGATTTTTATTTCCCCTTTTTTTTTTTTTTTTTTTTTTCCTCAGCCTTCTCTATATACGTAGTTTTAATAAAGTAACGGATGTAACCAAGGTGGATATATCTATAATAAAAACCGTTTAGAATAACAATATGGCTACTGGTTTAAAACCGCTAATTCATTTCACATCATGGAATGTCGGAGGAATTGTATCCCCGATAAAAAGAAAGGCAATCATTAAACATCTTAGAAAATTTAATACTGACATTGCATTATTGCAAGAGATCAGATTATCGGCAGCGGAAATAGTTAAATTAAAAATTAACTGGGTAAAAGAAATTCTAGCCACACCATGTACAGAAAGGAAAAAAGGAGTCGCTATTTTGCTGAGCAAAAATTTGGACTATAAAATTTTAGAGGTTAAACTAGATGAAAATGCTCGTTTTCTTATAGTGCAACTAGAAATTAGGAAGAAGATATATACTATATGCAATGTATATGGTCCGAATAATTTAGATATGGACTTCTGGGGTAAACTCCAAGCAGTATTGTTGAATTATGTAGAGACCAATTTAATAATAGCTGGAGATTTCAATTTAACGCCTAAATTTCCAATAGATAGGAAGAGCACAAAAGGTAGAGAGAAGGACTGTAGAATAGTTAAGGAAATGAGAATCTTAAATACATTCAAAAAAACACTTAAAGTATCTGATATATGGCGAGTTCAGTACCCAGATGTCAAAAGATTCACATGTCTATCTAAATCACTACGATCATTTTCTAGAATTGATTACTTCCTAGTAGCTGACTCCATTCTTAAAACAGAACCTAAGACTGATATAAAGGATTTTGCAATATCTGACCACGCACCCATCACATTAGAATTTTTTGCAGATGATATAAGAACTAGCAGTTACAAAAGTAACTCTTTCTATTTCCCCAAATACATGCTAAAAAATGCATCCTTTGTAGCTATGTTAAAAGAAAAATGGCATATCTTTCTAAATCTAAACAGAGAATATGATGACAGAGTAGAAACGCTATGGGAAACAGCAAAAGCTGTATTAAGGGGTGAAATTGTAAGTTTTATGTCTAGATTTAGGAAAAAAAGAAAGGAAAGAGAAAAGCAACTTACTAACCAATTAACTAATATGTATAATAGATATCTTCAATGCGGCTCAAAGAATAACTGGTTAAAATATACCCAGGCGAAACAGGAGAGAGATCTTTTCTATCTATGTGAAGCTACAAGAGAGGATCTAAAAAAAAAGGCAAAACATATGAAGTTTGGGAATAAGACAGGTAGTTATTTGGCTAGATTAGTGAAATCTGAGAAGAAAAGTAGTATAATATCTGCATTAAGAGTAGAGGATAAACTTCTACATAATCCCACAGAGATTAATGAGACCTTTCATCATACATTTCAGAAATTTTACAGTGCACGGGAGATAGATATGGCCAATAAGGACTTGTTCTGGGAAACTATTGTAACCCCTAAATTGTCAGCAGAAGAAATGGAAAAAATTAACTCGCCAATTTTAGAGGAGGAAGTAGAGGGTACAATATACAAATCTAAATTAAACAAAGCCCCAGGTCCAGATCAGCTTCCAGCTGAATTTTATAAAATATTAAATAAAGAAATCACACCACACTTGACTAGATTATTTAACTACTATTATGTAGAGAATGGAGTAATGTCAAAGAACTTTACTAGGGCTGTCACAATTATGATCTTTAAGAAGGGAAGGGACCCTGAAAGGGTAGACTCATACAGGCCCATCTCTCTACTTAATGTAGATTATAAGATTCTGGCTACTATAGTAGCAGAAAGATTAAAAAATATCATGGGTAATATTATACATTCTAACCAGGTGGGCTTCATGAATGGTAGAAGTTCTGTAGTAAATATCCGAAAGGCATGTCTCATTATTGAATATTTTAAAGAATTATCGTACCAACCTGAGAAACTTCATAAATTAAACCAGGACGCGGCTATAATAGCTCTAGACGCTGAAAAAGCTTTTGATGCAGTTCAGTGGGATCATCTTTTTACGTCTTTGCTTAGATTTGGTTTCTCAGGACCATTCGTGAATTTCATTAAAATCATTTACAACAATCCGGTTTCTACAATCTCGGTGAATGGGCTAGTCTCTACAGAAATAATATTGGAAAGAGGTACCAGACAAGGTTGCCCCCTTTCCCCCTTTTTATTTAATTTGTCAATTGAGCCGCTAGCGATCAAAATCCGCCAGGTGTTGCAAGGGGTCCTATGTAAAAATATAGAAGAAAAGATTTTATTATATGCGGACGATATACTGATCTTCTTAAGAAATAGTAAGTACAATATCCCAAAATTAATGGAAATGATAGAACTATATAGCTCCTTCTCAGGTTATAAAATAAATGTCAATAAATCGGAACTCTTATGGCTCAGTAATTATAAGGATTCGTATAAAAGTCCATTTAAAGTTGTTGATCAAATCTCGTATCTAGGTATCATTCTTAATAAGAATCCAAAATGCTGGTATGACTTAAATTTAACTCCAACTCTACAGAAAATATATCTCCAGCTAAATGCCTGGAAACATTTACCACTATCTCTATCTGGAAAGATTGGTTTAATTAAAATGATTATTGTCCCTAAGATCCTTTATAAACTACAGAATCTACCACTCCTTCTAAAGAAGGCCGATATCTCACTGTTTAATAAAAATATAACAGAATTTCTGTGGGGAAATGGAAGGAGAAAAATCTCTTTAAAAACACTATCATACTCCAAAGAATATGGGGGCTATGCATTACCAGATATTAGGAATTACAATTTAGCATGCTTGGTTAAAATAGCAGCTGAATGGCTGATAGATAAAGAATATTTCACAGATAAATTATTAGAAGAAGAGATTGCAAAACCTTACACAACTAAAGCGTTATTACACACACAAGCTAAAGATATCCCTCAGAAAATCAAACGTCTGTTTTCATATCTCAGCATTATAAAAGCTTGGCAACAATACTGCAAGAAATTAAGAGTCAATTTTGTAGTATCTAAGTTTTTAACAATAACTGGTTATCCTCCGTTTCCAGAAGCCTTAAAATCCGCAGTATTCCATAGATGGAAAAGAAAGGGCTTAATTAATATTAGTCAAATAATTAATTTTACTTCAGTTATAGCACAGATTAAAACATTTGAAGAGCTAAGAGGTGAATTTGACCTCCCTAGCAAAGATTTTTTTGCTTATCTACAATTAAGAGATCTTGTTAACAAATTATTACAGAATCAAAATAATGAATGGGGCTGGCCGTCACTTACTCATCTTTTGGATCTATGTAAGAGTGGGAATTTCTCAATAAAAAAATGGTACAGGGAATCATTAAGACAGGAGGGCAATTCAAATCTCCAACTGATCGTTAAGAAATGGCATTTGAAGGGTTTAACAGTATGCAATGAAGAATATATACAAAATAGTATCATGAGATCTAATAAGATCTTTATTTCTACTAACTTTAGAGAAGTAAACAATAATATATTAAATCAAATATATCTTACCCCTTCTGCCATGGCAAGATGGAATAGCAAAACGCAAGATAAATGTGTCAAATGCGGTAGCAGGGGGGCTGATATTGTGCATTACTTTTGGGAATGCACATTAATTAGACAATACTGGAATAAAATGAGTTTTTGGCTATCAAGAATATTAAAAAAAGAGTTTAAGATCTATCGAGCTTTAGTATTTTTTCTATTCCCTCCAGATATAAAAGAAAAGATCAATAATAAGGAATTTATTGAATTAGCTATTGGGGTGGCCAGGTTCTTATTATTGAAAACATGGATCTCGAAAAAAGTGCCTGCTATATCTGAAGTAAATAACCAGATCATGAAACAAATGACTATAGAGCAATGCTTATTAGAATTAGACAAAAGCAATGAAGTTGAGAGATTTTTCAAGAAATGGGAGATATTGATATATTCACAGTCATCGGATATGCAAAAGAAAATTATCTATCCACTTAGATCTACAGAGTATGTAATGAATGCCATACTTAGAAATGAGCTACCCTTGGTATACTGAGCTGGGTATAGGAGAAGACTGAGGACACTATATTATACTTATATCCCCTGTTTTTTTTTTTGTTTTTTTTTGTTTTTCTTTTCTTTCCCCCCATCTTGTTTTGCTGTTTCCATACCATATAATAAAAGGTTGTTCTTGCAGGGAGGAATTAATTGTTTTGGTGTTGTTAAGAAGGGTAGGGGATTTGAAGGATTGAGACTTTATTTAGTTTTTGTGAGTAAGCCCGTGGTTAAATGGCTGGTATATAACATAGAAGGAAATTTTTTTCTTTCTTTTTTTGTTTTGTTTTTTCTCTCTTTCTTCGAATGTAAAATGTATATCTATAACTTCTAAATATGTGAACTTGAGATGTAATATACCCCAATGTCCTTCCCCTTTGCTTTTTTTCTGTACCCCTCATGGATTTCCTTTTTCAATAAAAATATTATTAAAAAAAAAAAAAAAAAAAAAAAAAAAAAGAACTAAGTTACAAAATATAAAAAAAGAACTGTTACAAAAAATAAAAAAATATTTACAAGCATTATAAAAATATTACAACAATTTTAAGCTAATTACACCTACTCTAAGCCCCCTAATAAAATAACAAAGCCCCCAAAATAAAAAAAATGCCATACCCTATTCTAAAATAAAAATAGAAAAGCTCTTTTACCTTACCATGCCCCAAAGAATTCTGCTCTTTTGCCTGGAAAAAAAACATACAATACCCCCCCAACATTACAACCCACCACCCACATACCCCTAATCTAACCCAAACCCCCCTTAAATAAACCTAACACTAAGCCCCTGAAGTTCTTCCTACCTTGTCTTCACCACGCCGGGTATCACCGATCGGTCCAGAGGAGGCTCCGAAGTCTTCATCCAAGCCCAAGCGGGGGCTGAAGAGATCCATCATCGGGCTGAAGAGGTCGATCATCGAGCTGAAGTCTTGATCCAAGCTGCGGCTGAAGAGGTCCATCATCGGGCTGAAGTCTTCTATCAAGCGGCATCTTCAATCTTCTTTCTTCTGGATCCATCTTCATCCCGCCGACGCGGAACATCCATCCTGCTCGACGACTTTGTGACGAATGACGGTTCCTTTAAATGACGTCATCCAAGATGGCGTCCCTCGAATTCCGATTGGCTGATAGGATTCTATCAGCCAATCGGAATTAAGGTAGGAAAAGTCTGATTGGCTGATGGAATCAGCCAATCAGATTGAGCTCGCATTCTATTGGCTGTTCCGATCAGCCAATAGAATGCAAGCTCAATCTGATTGGCTGATTGGATCAGCCAATCGGATTGAACTTGAATCTGATTGGCTGATTCCATCAGCCAATCAGAATTTTCCTACCTTAATTCCAATTGGCTGATAGAATCCTATCAGCCAATCGGAATTCGAGGGACGCCATCTTGGATGACGTCATTTAATGGAACCGTCATTCGTCGGGAAGTCGTCGGGCAGGATGGATGTTCCGTGTCGGTGGGATGAAGATGGATCCGGAAGAAAGAAGATTGAAGATGCCGCTTGATAGAAGACTTCAGCCCGATGATGGACCTCTTCAGCCGCCGCTTGGATCAAGACTTCAGCCCGATGATCGACCTCTTCAGCCGCCGCTTGGTTCAAGACTTCAGCCCGATGATCGACCTCTTCAGCCCGATGATGGATCTCTTCAGCCCCCGCTTGGGCTTGGATGAAGACTTCGGAGCCTCCTCTGGACCGATCGGTGATACCTGGCGTGGTGAAGACAAGGTAGGAAGATCTTCAGGAGCTTAGTGTTAGGTTTATTTAAGGGGGGTTTGGGTTGGATTAGGGGTATGTGGGTGGTGGGTTGTAATGTTGGGGGGGTATTGTATGTTTTTTTTTCCAGGCAAAAGAGCAGAATTCTTCGGGGCATGCCCCGCAAAAGGCCCTTTTAAGGGCTGGTAAGGTAAAAGAGCTTTTCTATTTTTATTTTAGAATAGGGTAGGACATTTTTTTTTATTTTGGGGGGCTTTGTTATTTTATTAGGGGGCTTAGAGTAGGTGTAATTAGCTTAAAATTGTTGTAATATTTTTATAATGCTTGTAAATATTTTTTTATATTTTGTACTTTAGTTAGTGTATTTATTTGTATTTAATTTATTTATTGATAGTGTAGTGTTAGGTTTAATTGTAGATAATTGTAGGTATTTTATTTAATTAATTTATTGATAGTGTAGTGTTAGGTTTAATTGTAGATAATTGTAGGTATTTTATTTAATTAATTTATTGATAGTGTAGTGTTAGGTATAATTGTAGATAATTGTAGGTATTTTATTTAATTAATTTATTGATAGTGTAGTGCTAGGTTTAATTGTAACTTAGGTTAGGATTTATTTTACAGGTAATTTTGTAATTATTTTAACTAGGTAGCTATTAAATAGTTAATATCTATTTAATAGCTATTGTACCTGGTTAAAATAAATACAAAGTTGCCTGTAAAATAAATATAAATTCTAAAATAGCTACATTATAATTATAATTTATATTGTAGCTATATTAGGGTTTATTTTACAGGTAAGTATTTAGCTTTAAATAGGATTAATTTATTTAAGAAGAGTTAATTTATTTAGTTAGATAATAATTATATTTAACTTAGGGGGGTGTTAGTGTTAGGGTTAGACTTAGCTTTAGGGGTTAATAAATTTATTATAGTAGTGGCGAGGTCCGGTCGGCCGATTAGGGGTTAATACTAGAAGTTAGGTGTCGGTGATGTTAGGGAGGGCAGATTAGGGGTTAATACTATTTATTATAGGGTTATTGAGGTGGGAGTGAGGCGGATTAGGGGTTAATAACTTTATTATAGTAGCGGTGAGGCCCGGTCGGCAGATTAGGGATTAATAATTGTAGGTAGGTGGCGGCGACGTTGAGGGCGGCAGATTAGGGGTTAATAAATATTATGTAGGTGTCGGCGGTGTTAGGGGCAGCAGATTTGGCGTACATAGGGATAACGTAGGTTGCGGCGGTGTGCGGTCGGCAGATTAGGGGTTACATTTTTTTATTAGAGCGGCGGCGATGTGGGGGGGGCCTCGGTATAGGGGTACATAGGTAGTTTATGGGTGTTAGTGTACTTTAGAGCACAGTAGTTAAGAGCTTTATGAACCGGCGTTAGCCCATAAAGCTCTTAACTCCTGGCTTTTTTCTGCGGCTGGAGACTTGTCATTAGATTTCTAACTCACACTTCAGCCAAGACTCTAAATACCGGCGTTAGAAAGATCCCATTGAAAAGATAGGATACGCAAATGGCGTAGGGGGATCTGCGGTATGGAAAAGTCGCCGCTGGAAAGTGAGCGTTAGACCCTTTCCTGACTGACTCTAAATACCAGCGGTAGCCCAAAACCAGCGTTAGGAGCCCCTAACGCTGGTTTTGACGGCTAACGCCAAACTCTAAATCTAGATTGGATTGGATTTTTTGTATATCGAAAATACATCTTAAGCTAACGCTGGCATAAGCTAGTCTGTCCTTGAGTCCAGCTCCCTCTCAAACTTTAAAGGCACCACTAAGCCTAAATATATAATAGTAATGGGGCCAGGTTGGCCTTTACCTACCTTTAGGTAATTTGTAGTGCATCAGTCAGCAAGCATCCCTCCTGGCTCCCTCCTTACACAGTTCTGTGTAAATTTCCCACACTATATTTGGCCTGCCCCTTAGGTAGTGTGCCCTGTCCCCTCACCAATCAATTGTTTGTCCCTGCTTTGAGTGACTGAGTGAGTCTACAGCAGTGGAGGTTGGTTAGGCTAGGCCTGGTGGGTGGGTGTGTCTGATGATGTCATCCTGTTCCAGCAGCCGTCGGGCCCGGGACCAACCCCCCTTGTTTAAAAAAGTCCTGCAAATGTTTAAAAAAAGCAGGGATAACTTGTCCAACCCCTGGCCAGCCATAATAGCTACGATCATAGCCAGCAAGAGCTGTTTGTCAGTCAGGGCCCAGGTGGGCCCTCCAGGTCTGACTGACTGCCCCAAAAGCAGGGTGGCCACCGGAGAAAATGGAAAAGGATGAGTTTTGTACTAAATACTTTTTTAAGACACTTTTGAAGGAAAGACTGGTTTTGTTAATGTTTGATAAGGATGAGAGTGAAAAGACAAGAGATGTTTTATTGGAAAATGAGCTGTTGGAAGACATTTAGGTTAAGTTAGAAAAGTTAGAAAAATATGATAATGATTTGTTAGAAAGGGATGTAAGTTTGGATGAGATTGCCAAGGTTGTTAGGAGTTTTAAGAATGGGAAGGTACATGGTTGTGATGGTTTGCCTGTTAAATTTTATGCTTGGTTTTTGGAATTTGATTGGGGTGGATATGTTGGATATTTATAAGTTTGTTTTGAGAATTAATGTTTTCCCTGTATCAATAAGGAAAGAGTTGATAGTTTTGTTATTTAAAAAAGGTGCCAAGAGAGATTTGAGAAAAAGGTGTTGGTAAATAGAATACATAGAGTGATTGGTAAGGTTGTGGGTGAAGAGCAAGTGTGTGCTCAGGGGCCTAACTAGCAGTGATGCGAGGGTCGCCATTGCGACCGGGCCCATCAGGTCCCTCTCACAGGGGGGCCCAAAACTTCAGGTTATATAAAAAAAAAATGTAATTACTATTTTAATTTCCAACCAAATAAAACTTGATTGTAATTTCCAGGGCTAGCACTGCAGCACAATTTTACACAGTCACAAACACTGTCTTCTTTATTTTATGTTTGTGTGACCTGCCGCCGGCTGCCCCGGGAACTTTCCATTTTGGCCTGCCGCGCATAGGCTAGAGAGTCTGCCTCTTCCCTCCCTCCTGACTGGCTGCACGTGTATTTGAATCATCTTGTGGCTGCACGTGCAGTCAGTAGGAGTTGTCGTTGAGTCTGCTAGTGTAGTGGTGGCGGCAGAAGTGACTTAGTGAGTTAGAAGCTATGGAGAGACAAGAGAGACATCTCTAGTGGCAGCCACGGTAAGCTCAGGCTGAGGGGAAGGAGGGGCGCGGGGGCCATTGGTCGCAGGGGGTCCGTGACACTGTGTCATGTTATGCGTGCGCTGGCTGGGAGGGAGAAAATCTGCTTGGCACCACACGGGTTATATGGGGTTAATATGTAGACTGGTGGGATGGCTTAAAGTGTGACAAAATTGTTTGTGAGGGTAGAAGATAGACATAAGAGCGGCAAACAGGTGACACGTTTAATAGCTAATAGGGGATACAACTAAAAGCTTTCAGGACACTGAGGTCCCTTGTCAGGCCTTATTAGAATGCCTAAGGAAAGGACCTCAGTGTCCTGAAAGCTTTCAGTTGTATCCAATAAAGATATACCTGTTTGTATGTCGCTCTTATTTACTTACAAAAGGATTTTACTCAATGTCATTAATGCTTATGTAGGGCTAACAAAACAGGTCTTCAATTTTATTCTATAATGGGCAACTAATAATTGTTGGTACTAAATCTCGCCAGCATAGATAAAGCTCATGCAAACCTTTTTATTTTTCTTTAAAGTATATTATTATTTACAATACAAGGATACATTTATAATAAAGTTATGTTCATTATTTCCCACTATTTATATTACTGCACTTATGTCTATTTTTATGCCATTTTGTTTTTTGCATACCTGCTCGCATGTGTTATGAATTCCTCATCATTTTAGTATGTTAGGTATACTTGTGTATGTGTTTTTTCTGTGCATGTGTGTGTGTGTGTGTGTGAATGTATGAATGTATGAGTAAGTGCGTGTGTGCGCATGTGTGAGTGTGTGTGCTTGTGTGAGTATGTATGTCTTTGGGTGTACATGTGTGTGTGTGTGTGTGTGCTTGTGTGAGTATGTATGTATGTCTTTGGGTGTACATGTGTGTGTGTGTGTTTGTATATATATATGTATGTGTGTTTGTCTCTTGGCTACAAAATTAGGACAGTTCCATTTTTTATTTATATCATAGTGAATGAACTCTTGTGCTGTTTCATAGTATGGCCTTTGCAATGGATTTGTTATAAAGATGTTAAAAAACAAAAAAAGGAAAATATATATTAAAATAAAAAAATAAAGAGAAAAATGTTTTCTTTTCTTTCTTTTTTTTAAAGAGGGATAAATAATATAATATATATTTTTTTAATTATAATATAGTATATATATATATATATATATATATATATATATTGCAAGTTGGGGGGGCCCTTCATGGATTCTTGCACCGGGGCCCTGAGGCTTCTAGTTACGCCTCTGTGTGTGCTGTTCCTGTGCATCAGATTTTTGAAAGTTTGTTGTTACATGATATTCTGTGGTATGTGAGGGACAAAATGCGGTTTGTTGCTGTCGCTATTGGGGATTTTGAAAAAGCGTATGATAGGGTAGTGCATGATTTTATGTTTTATGTTTTAGAAGGTTTTTCTGTTACGATTATTGGATGGTTTAAATGCGTGTATTGTGATATTATGATTCAGGTTCAGGTTAATGGTTTTTTGACTGACGAATTTTGTGTTAAATTTGGAGTGTGTCAAGGTTGTCCTTTGTCTCCTGTGTTATTTGTATGTGTGATTGAGCCATTGTTAACTAGCTCGAGGAAGGATAAATTAGTTAGAGTTGTCAGTGTTCCTGCAAGTAATGGTAGGTGTTTGAAAGTGATTAGGTATATGGAGGATGTGAGTGTTTTTTGTGAGACTCAAGCTGGTTTGAGGAGGGTTAAAACTTTGGTTGAATGTTTTTGTATGTCTAGTTGTTTCAGAGTTAAAGTGAAAGTTTTTGGTAATGATAGAAAGATTAATTTGTGTGAATGACCTGTGATTGATGGTGCAATTGAGGTGTTGGGTGTGAAATTTGATGTGGATTTGAAAGGCTTGGAAAGTTTGGAGAATGTTTTGGATAAAGTGAGTAGAAAACTGTTTTGCATTACGGTGCTGTACGGCTATACCGCGGAAAAATTGGCCGTTGCGCATGGAATGGCAGGTCTCCCGTAGTTCAAGTTGTGGCGGTATAGCTATACCGCAATAATTTTAGCCTGTAACGCAACTCTCCATTCTGCACTCAAAAAATGACTTTTGAGTGCGGGATTTCCATTGCGCCGTATTACAGGTTGTGCAGTCCGTAGGTTGTGCGGTTGTGTAAAATGCTTGCATTATAGCCTATACCGCCGTGATGCATTCCCCGATCTGAGACCAGTAGTTATGGATTTTGCTAAACAAATATGTTTCACAAAACTCATAACTAAAATGTTACAAAGTACACTAACACCCATAAACTACCTATTAACCCCTAAACCGCCATCCCCGCATCGCAAATACTATAATAAACATGTTAACCCCTAATCCGCCACCACTATATAAAGCTATTAACCCCTAAACTGCTGCCCCCCACATCGCTACTAATAAACTAAACCTATTGTTCAAATCAGCCAATAGGATTTCAGTATCTCTCATCCTATCTACTGATTTGAATTTTTCAGCCAATAGGAATGCAAGGTACTCCAAATATAAAATGGGTACCTTGCATTCAAGCTTCAGTGTGCGGCATCGATCGCATGAAGAGGATCCTCCATGCCGGATGGCTCCGCGGTCGCCAGTACTATTCCACGGACACCTCTGCTGCCTTCGCTCTTGATGAAGGGAGAAGAGTTTCCCACACTGGATGAAGATATCGTCACCTGGAAGAAGACTTCACCACATGGAAGAAGACCTTCTCCGCCGGACTTTAGGAACGGCGAGTACCTATTTGGGGTTAGACATAGGTTTTCTTTTATTTTTGGGGTGTGTTTTTTTTTAGAATGTGGCTTTTTTATTTTAATGGGCTGTAAAAGAGCTGAATGCCTATACAAATTCCCCTTTAGGGGCAATGGGTAGTTTAGGATTTTTTAAAGTTATGTTTTTTATTTTGGGGGGTTTTACTTTTAGGGGGTACTTTGTAATTTTTTAAGGTAAAAGAGCTGTTTAACTTAGGCCAATGCCCTACAAAAGGCCATTTTAAGGGCCATTGGTAGTTTATTGTTAGGTAAGGGGGTGTTTGTATTTTGGAGTGGCTTTTTTGTTTTTACAGGGCTATTAGATTAGGTATAATTTTTATTATTTTGGATAATTTTGTTTATTATTTTTGTAATCTTACCTATCCTATGTGCTCTTTCTATCTTTAGCTTTGCAAATTGTTCTGGCATATTTAGCATTCTAGGAAGTTCTTCTGCCACAAATTTGACTAAGTCCTTCTCTATGTGTGTTTCTGGGATTCCCAGTATCCTTATATTATTCCACCTGGATCTGTCTTCTATTTTTTCTTGTAGTTTTTGGATTTGGGCGTTTTGTTTATCGACCTTAGATTCTTGTGATTTGCACCTATCCTCCATTTCGGAAATACGAGATTCTGCTTCATCCATTCTCATGGAGAATTGGCGCAACTCAGAAGATAGGGATGCAAGGTTCTGTCTCACTTTATCAAATTGAGGTAACATTATGTCTAATATTTTGGAAATGATCATTTGGGCATCTAAAGTTGTGTTATTAATAGTGGGGATTTCACCTCCAATAATTTCCTGGGAGCCTTGCAAGCTGGCCCTTATATTGGTGTTTTTTTTATCTTTGTTCTTTGGTGGCATTGTAGGAGATTTGGAGAATGAGACAAATCTTTCCATGTGTTGGTGGTGTAAAGAGCAAATTACTCCTTTAATAAAACTGTGCAAAAAAGAAAAACTAGTGAACCTGTGACTGTGGTACTATTGGGGGAAAGAGAAAAAAGAAAGAAAACATAGCTGTGGGTGTTATTATTTATATCCTGAAGGAAGAAAAAAAAAATGGAGAAGAGGGGGATATATTGAAAAAAAAAATCAAGTGTGAAAGTGAATACTTTTCCTTTAGATAAATAAATACATTGCCATCATAGTTGAATTATGCTGTGGTACTTACTTGCTCTCTGTTAAGAATTACTCCAATTACTAACAATCGCTTGCAATACAAGGTAGTATGCTTAATTTCAAAGAGATAAAGTGCACCTATGTATATATAAAAAAAATATATCCACTGTTAGTAGAAATAAAAGTCTTTTGAGACAGAGCGTTAAATCGTTGCTGTAAATTTATTCAATACATAGACAGGTGAACACCACTCCACACACACCTCAGCCACATCCGACGCGTTTCCTGCCGCTAAACGGCACTTTGTCAGGGATATTGTTAGCT
The DNA here is from genome assembly GCF_027579735.1 of Bombina bombina. Classification (NCBI taxonomy): domain Eukaryota; kingdom Metazoa; phylum Chordata; class Amphibia; order Anura; family Bombinatoridae; genus Bombina; species Bombina bombina. The sequence continues at coordinate 667,443,573 of NC_069504.1, read as the reverse complement.
GTTACAATCCTCCCTTAAAAAGGCTCAACCCTAGCATATAAATGTATGTTTAAATATTTTTTATTTTGTTATAACAGGAATCTCTGATCATATACAATACAGTAAAAATTTTAGGAATAAGTTTGATAACACTCCCAGATAACAGATCCAATATGTCCAGTATATCCCCAGCACCTCCCATATTTTTTAAAGATACTTCATATTTCCCGGAGGCACAGTGCTGAGGGTACAGGATCCTATAAACTAAATCAAGACTCATACCCTTTGCTACAGTTGGCTGTGTCTGAGAATACTGTTTCATAGTTATCTTCATTCGTGAACCTCTTAATACAGAAAACCTAGTGATTACCAAAGGGTTCATAATGCTTATAATGATCAGTTAACCCCCAGCCCTCGAGAGAGTGAGGGGGGGGGAAAGGAAAGGGAAGGAGACGGAGGAGGACAGACATTATCCCCACTCCCAGCGGACCTCCCGAACTCCCAGAGATGGCGTCTGTTCAGTGTTCAGGACTCATGTTGAGCCATAATTTCCCTTCTGGGAGTGGACGAGTTACTGATCCAATAATACCATATTTTCAGAAATGAGGCTCTGTTGTTTAAGATGTTCGTTGCATGTTCATGCATGGTGTAAGTGTAAGAGATTTTGTTGTGTATTTCTGACCATGGGAGGGGGGCCACCTTTCAATACTTCGCTATGCAGACCCTTGTTACTGTGCATAGTATTCTGATGAACGTGTTTATGTGTTTATGTGTTTATGGAATTTATCTATGTGTTCGTGCAATAGTGCCTGTTCAATCGTAAGAGTAAACTCTTCCTCCAGCAGTTGGCTAAGAAGAGTGGAGAGTCTCCGCCAAATCTTTTGTATCTCCCCACAGTCCCACCACATATGCCTATATGACCCTAGCTCACCACATCCTCTGTAACATAAGTTACCCCCGTTCAGCTGCATATGGGCTGTTCTCACTGGAGTAAGATACCATCTGAATATGGTCTTCATAACGTTTTCTTTTAGGTCCATGCTAATTAACCCTTTATCAGCCCCTAGAATTATTTCCTCCCATTCTTGCACACTTTTAAGTATGTTCAAATCCTTCTCCCATGCCCTGATTACCGAGGACTTGGTCCTGTCCGGAGGTGTCTGTAGTGTTAAAAATATCCTCGATATGTTATGCTTTGTTCTAGTCAAGCTTGCTCCACATCTCTCTAGCACCGTAAATTGTTCAGTTTTTGTTTTTTTAAGAAAGGTATGTAGAGATGAGCGCAACTGGAGATAGAGGTACCAGTGGAGTTTTATGGGTGTAAGTTTTTCTTGTATTTGTGTGAAGGGCATCACTTGTCCCCGCTGCACTATATCCGCCACCCTATACAATCCCTTGTTTTCCCATTTGGCCGTTATCTTTCGAGAGTCATCTGTCAAAAGACATCTAATTGGAGTCAGTAAAGAGTATTCAGGAAATAGGTCTGTTCTCCTAAGTGTCTGTCTCCAAATCTTTATGGTCAGGTCTGAGGTGTATACTTGGGTATGTGTTTTAGCTGGTTGATTAGGATGTATGTCCCATAGGATTGAGTCTCTCTCCTCCCATCCTCCCAATCTCGTCTTTAAAGACACCCAGGTGGCCTCCTCTGATCTCCTCATAAGGCAAGTGTCCTGAGCTAGTCTAGCGGCCCTATAGTATTCTAGAAGGTCCGGAGCACCCACTCCCCCCGCAGCTCTGCTTCTGCAAATCACCTGTTTCACAATTCTGGCTGATTTCGGTCCTCTTATGAAAGCCATTAGATCAGTCTGTATGTTAATGATATCTGGTTTGACCAGTTTAATGGGAAGGGCTCTGAAAAGATATAGAATGCGTGGTAGTATGTTCCTTTTGACTAATGCTACTCTCCCCATTCACAAGAAACCACATGTTTGCCACTTCATTAGGTCTTTTTTAAACTGGTTTAAGGCAATTAGCCAAGACCTTAGTAAAAATCTTAAGATCCTGGTTAATTAAAGAGATAGGGCGGTAATTTTTGCATTTCTTATGGTCCTTATCTGGTTTGGGGATCACTACTATTTTTGCATCTAATACCTCCTGAGGAATAGGATTGCCCTCCATGACAAAGTTAAAAAATTTAGTCAGATGGGGAGTTAGTGTACCTTTGAAAAGTTTATAATATTCCCCCGGGAACCCGTCGGGGCCAGCTGCTTTCCATGGTTTTAGGTCTTTAATGGCTTTTAGAATCTCTGTGGTAGATATTGGTGTATTGAGGGTATCCCTTTGCTCTGCCGTGAGTAAGACCAGTTCACAGTCATCTAAGAATTCCCTTGTTTGAGTTATGGTTTCCGTGTTATGTATCACCTTTTCCCCGTCATATAGCCTACTATAGAAATTTGCAAATGTGTTAACTATTTCTTGGGGATGGGAGGTCAAGTCCCCCTTCTCTGTCTCCACCGAAAGTATGGCCGATGCTCTATATCTCTCCATGATTTTGTGTGCCATATATCTGTCGGGTTTGTTTGCAAATATGAAGTAATGTGCCTTGAGCTGCTGAGCTGCTCTCACTGCTTGTAAGTTTAATATTGCTGCTAAAGAATGTTTTTTGTCTTGGAGGATTTGCAATGTCCCTGGGTTTTTGGTTAGTTTATTTTGTCGCTCTAAGTCTTCAATATGTTTGTGAAGCTGTTCTGTGTGGGCTCTGTATTTTTTATTAGTTTTAGCTTTAAGTTGGATTAATAATCCCCTCCTCACTGCCTTATAGACTGCCCATGAGTATGTTGGCTTTGTGGTTGAGTCAGTGTTGATTGTCCAGAATTCTGTCATGGAGCGCAGTATGTCATTGTGATCTTGGTCGTGTTTTAGCAGGGTGTTATCATATGTCCAAGTTCTACACCTATTGATGTCTCTCAGTCCTTCCAAGTCAATTGAAATTATGGAGTGAGCCGACCACACGCAAGTGTGTATACTCGAGCGTTGCAGCATAGGCTGCAGTATCTGGCTCAGATATATATAGTCCAGTCTGATATAGGAGTTATGTGCTGAGAAGAAGGTGGTATCTGTGGTTGAACCGTAAAGTGTGTGCCATGTGTCTATAAGAGTGTGCGATGTGATTGAGTCTTGTATTGCTTTGACAATGCGATTATGTCTATGATGTTTAGGCGTTAGTTTTTTACTTTGAGAGGATTGGATGGGAGCCATAGTTATATTAAAATCCCCCGCTAGGATAATCTTAGTTTGTGACCATTCTGTTAATAGGTGAGCGATATGGGCAAAGAATAGCTGTTGGTTTTCGTTGGGGGCATAAACATTACAGAGGGTTACTTCAGTTTCATGGATGCGCCCTTTCACTATCAGATATCTTCCTTCAGGGTCCGTCAGGGTGCTAGTATGAGAGAAGCCTATCGAGGAGTGAATTAAAATAGATACCCCACGGGTCTTATTGGGTGCAGTGGCGTAGTAGTGTATAGTAAAGTATTTGGCCCAGTACTTTGGTAAGCTGTCTTTGAGAAAATGTGTTTCCTGTAAAAACACTAGGGCCTAGATTTGGAGTTTGGCGGTAGCCGTGAAAACCAGCGTTAGAGGCTCCTAACGCTGGTTTTAGGCTACCGCCGGTATTTGGAGTCAGTCAGGAAAGGGTCTAACGCTCACTTTTCAGCCGCGACTTTTCCATACCGCAGATCCCCTTACATCAATTGCGTATCCTATCTTTTCAATGGGATCTTTCTAACTCCGGTATTTAGAGTTGTGGCTGAAGTGAGCGTTAGAAATCTAACGACAAAACTCCAGCCGCAGAAAAAAGTCAGTAGTTAAGAGCTTTCTGGGCTAACGCCGGTTCATAAAGCTCTTAACTACTGTGCTCTAAAGTACTCTAACACCCATAAACTACCTATGTACCCCTAAACCGAGGTCCCCCCACATCGCCACCACTCGATTAATTTTTTTTAACCCCTAATCTGCCGACCGCCACCTACGTTATACTTATGTACCCCTAATCTGCTGCCCCTAACACCGCCGACCCCTATATTATATTTATTAACCCCTAACCTGTCCCCCACAACGTCGCCGCCAGCTACCTACAATAATTAACCCCTAATTTGCCGACCGCAAAGCGCCGCTACTTACGTTATCCTTATGTACCCCTAATCTGCTGCCCCTAACACCGCCGACCCCTATATTATATTTATTAACCCCAAATCTGCCCCCCACAACGTCGCCTCCACCTGCCTACACTTATTAACCCCTAATCTGCCAAGCGGACCGCACCGCTATTATAATAAAGTTATTAACCCCTAATCCCCCTCACTAACCCTATAATAAATAGTATTAACCCCTAATCTGCCCTCCCTAACATCGCCGACACCTAACTTCAAACATTAACCCCTAATCTGCCGACTGGAGCTCACCGCTATTCTAATAAATGTATTAACCCCTAAAGCTAAGTCTAACCCTAACACTAACACCCCCCTAAATTAAATATAATTTACATCTAACGAAATTAATTAACTCTTATTAAATAAATTATTCCTATTTAAAGCTAAATACTTACCTGTAAAATAAATCCTAATATAGCTACAATATAAATTATATTTATATTATAGCTATTTTAGGATTTATATTTATTTTACAGGTAACTTTGTATTTATTTTAACCAGGTACAATAGCTAAAATAGTTAAAATAATTACAAAATTACCTGTAAAATAAATCCTAACCTAAGTTACAATTAAACCTAACACTACACTATCAATAAATTAATTAAATAAAATACCTACAATTACCTACAATTAAACCTAACACTACACTATCAATAAATTAATTAAATACAATATCTACAAATAAATACAATGAAATAAACTAACTAAAGTACAAAAAATAAAAAAGAACTAAGTTACAAAAAAATAAAAAAATATTTACAAACATCAGAAAAATATTACAACAATTTTAAACTAATTACACCTACTCTAAGCCCCCTAATAAAATAACAAAGACCCCCAAAATAAAAAAAAATGCCCTACCCTATTCTAAATTACTAAAGTTCAAAGCTCTTTTACCTTACCAGCCCTGAACAGGGCACTTTGCGGGGCATGCCCCAAAGAATTCAGCTCTTTTGCCTGTAAAAAAAACACATACAATACCCCCCCAACATTACAACCCACCACCCACATACTCCTAATCTAACCCAAACCCCCCTTAAATAAACCTAACACTAAGCCCCTGAAGATCTTCCTACCTTATCTTCACCATACCAGGTTCACCGATCGATCCAGAAGAGCTCCTCCGATGTCCTGATCCAAGCCCAAGCGGGGGGGGCTGAAGAGGTCCATGATCCGGCTGAAGTCATCATCCAAGCGGGAGCTGATGAGGTCCATGATCCGCTGAAGTCTTCATCCAAGCGGGAGCTGAAGAGGTCCATGATCCGGCTGAAGTCTTCTATCAACGGCATCTTCAATCTTCTTTCTTCGGAAGCCATCATCTTCCATCCGACGCGGAACATCCTCTTCTCCCGACGCCTACTCGCCGAATGACGGTTCCTTTAAATGACGTCATCCAAGATGGCGTCCCTTGAATTCCGATTGGCTGATAGGATTCTATCAGCCAATCGGAATTAAGGTAGGAATATTCTGATTGGCTAATGGAATCAGCCAATAGAATGCGAGCTCAATCTGATTGGCTGATTGGATCAGCCAATCGGATTGAACTTGATTCTGATTGGCTGATTCCATCAGCCAATCAGAATATTCCTACCTTAATTCCGATTGGCTGATAGAATACTATTTATTATAGGGTTAGTGAGGCGGATTAGGGGTTAATAACTTTATAATAATAGCGGTGCAGTCCGCTTGGCAGATTAGGGGTTAATAAGTGTAGGCAGGTGGAGGCAACGTTGTGGGGGGCAGATTAGGGGTTAATAAATATAATATAGGGGTCGGCGGTGTTAGGGGCAGCAGATTAGGGGTACATAGGGATAATGTAAGTAGCGGAGGTTTACAGAGATTAGGGGTTAAAAATAATATACAGGGGTCAGCGATAGCGGGGGCGGCAGAATAGGGGTTAATAAGTGTAAGGTTAGGGGTGTTTAGACTCGGGGTACATGTTAGGGTGTTAGGTGCAGACGTAGGAAGTGTTTCCCCATAGACAACAATGGGGCTGCGTTAGGAGCTGAACGCGGCTTTTTTGCAGGTGTTAGGTTTTTTTTCAGCTCAAACATCCCCATTGTTTTCTATGGGGGAATCGTGCAAGAGCACGTTTTTGAGGCTGGCCGTGTCCGTAAGCAACTCTGGTATCGAGAGTTGCAGTTGTGTTAAATATGCTGTACGCTCCTTTTTTGGAGCCTAACGCAGCCATTCTGTGGACTCTCAATACCAGAGTTATTTTAAAGGTGCGGCCAGAAAAAAGCCAGCGTTAGCTACGCGGGTCGTTACCGACAAAACTCTAAATCTAGCCGTAGGTTAGCATTTAAGGTCTTATATTGGTTCATTGCCAGCCTGTGTTTGACATCAGTATTTAGGCCACGAACATTATAGGATATTAATCTAATCTTAGTGTTCATGAGAATATGTATTGGTTAGTGTCGATATGTGTATTAAATAGAGTGTAGACATATAACCCACATCGTGAGTATTCTTACCCCAGGATCTTTGAGTTGAGGAGGTGTGCCACAGCTTAGGAGTTTCTGTGTCGGAAGGGCCGCTGAGAGGGGGGGGGGGAAACAAGGAATAAACAACACAATATCAAACAATTAACAATTAACTGGTCCCCCACAGAGGGACAACTTGGCGCTGCCCAAGGGCATCTTGGTAAACAAGTGATTTCCACTTAACTTAGGTGTTGGGGAATAATTACTTATCTATTTTCAAAAATGATAATATGGTGAGCATTGTCATAGAATGTGTCCATCTGCTCGGCCAATTTATGTTAAAGTTATTAAGGGAATCGTCTGTCTATGGCCTCTCCCCTTCGTTGTCCAGTTTAGATAGACATCGAGGGATCCTCCCTCAACTCCCTCAGCCATAGGGGGGTGATAGGGTGGTATATTTACAAGGAGTCACTTTGAGGCTTGCAACCCCCGTATCTACAACTGATTGAGTCCAGAAGGGGATGTATGGAGAAAACCAGGGAAGAACAAAGCCAAAGGAGAGAAGAGGGGACATCTTTACGATTTCTCAGCTCCGGCTTCACTCATTTTTTGTTTCTTATAGCTGACTTTTTGCCAAGTCTGTTGAGCAGTAGAGCCGGTGGGTCTATTCCCCCGTGGTGTTGGTGGATGTTGCTCCGAGGAAGTCGGGGGGTCCGGGGGTTCCAGGCCAAGCATAACACATACCTCCGGTATGTCCTCCTGGTTCTTGATGTTTATGGTTTTGGAATCTTTGAGAATACTTAGGACGAAGGGAAATCCCCATCTGTAAGGAATTTGTTGTTTGCGGAGAATATTAGTTAATGGTCTTAATAGGCTTCTTCGTTGTAGGGTATATAGGCTTAGGTTCTGAAAGAATTGTACTACGTTACCCTGAAACTTGAAAGTTGGGTTCTTTCTGGAAGCTTGTAATATCTTTTCTTTATCAGGAAAAAAGGTCATTTTGACTATCACATCCCTTGGAGGTATACCGTTTTTGGTTTTGGCTTTGAGAGCCCTGTGTGCTCTCTCTACGGGGAATGTGTAGTCAGGGGCTGAGCCTGTGATTTGACTGAAAAGTTGTGCAATGTAAGCCGGAATGTCCTTAGCGGTTACATCTTCTGGGATCCCCTTCAACCTAATATTATTTCGCCTACTCATGTTCTCTAAGTCTTCCATTTTGTCTTGTTAGTCCTGGAGAAGTTGTTGTTGGTCAGATATTGTTTGTGTCATTTCATCTACATTTTCAACCTGTAATGTCTGGAAAAAGACAAAATAAGAGTTGGACCACAGCTGCTGATATATGACTTTAAGAGGGTGTTGCTAAGTGTGTAGCAGGAGGTTACATAAATATTACCCCTGAGTAACAAGTAAGATCCTAGCAGACACACAGAAAGCAGTTTAATATGAGATTAGCAAGTAGGAGCAGATATAACTATGGCTGACGCAGCTTATATATATATATGGTATTCAGCAGTGTACCTTAAGTGCTTGTAATCACAAAGTATTCTAATAAATATGTAGGAGATGTTATAAATGCGCATAGAGAAATAATGTGTGGCCAACAACAGGTTAAATACGGCAGAGGTAAATCAGGTAATGCAATATGACAAGAAAAAGTAATTAAACCTAATTGTATGTGTAAAGTGAAACTACTGAATCTAGGCACTGAGAGTTAGGAAATAACCTCTTTGTTAAGGTACCTTTAGAGGGACACAGGAGCGTGTTAGACCGGAACACCGGTATCAGCGTTGTGAGAGCAGAGAGAGCTTGCTTGATGCTGCCTTTGCGGCAGTATCGGGCGTGTGACGTCACAGAGGCCGAAGTTCCGGAGTAGCGCAGCAGGTCTGTGAGTAGCAGTTCAGGCACAGGCTGACAGTTTGAGATGCGAGTAAACTCCAAGCAGTTTGGGAGGTCTGGGTGGAGCTTGGGTCAGAACAAGAGTCAATACCAAGCACTGATTAGAGGTTGGCGCTGGTATTTAAAGGAGATTTGTATGAAGAATTAAAGAGACAGTAGTAAACATAGCAGTAAATGGTTAGAAGTGTGACAGGACACCCCCTCCAAGGAGCAGCACCGAAGCTCAGGACCAAGGTCGATCCGGAAACCTCTGATGGAAGCGGGATATCAGCCTGGGAGCCGAGATGTTAGAAGAGGGTTCCCAAGAGTTATGCTCCACAGGGTAGTCTTTCCATTTAATAAGATATTGAAGAACACCCCTCATGAGTCTACTGTCCAAAATGTCCTCAACCTCATATTCCAGGTTGGGGTCCACTAAGATAGGTGGTAAGGTGGTATCCATACAGCGGTCACGTACCTGGCGGTAGGGTTTCAGCAGGGATACGTGGAAGGTAGGGTGTATTTTCAGGGAGGTAGGTAGAGTGAGGCGAACTGCATTACAGTTTATGATCTTTTGTATAGGAAAAGGTCCTATGAAGAGTGGTGAGAGTTTTCTAGACGGCGTGGATAATCGAAGATTTTTAGTGGAGAGCCAGACGAGATCTCCAGTAGAGTATGCAGGTGGAGGAGTTCACCGTAGATCATAGTATTTTTTCTGTATGAGCTTTGCATCCTCAATAGCATGCTTAACAGTCACGAAATTCAAATCAATAGTGGATGTTAGGTCAGATATGTGAGGATGGTCAGGAAGTAGATCAGGTAGGTATTGGAACATTGGATGGAATCCATAGTTGATGTAGAAGGGTGTCTGTTTAGTGGTAGAGTGCACAGTATTATTGAAGACGAATTCAGCATAATGCAACTGTTGGGACCAAGAATGTTGGTTATTATGACAATATGTTCGTAGAAACTGCTCCACCTATTTGTTGCACCGCTCCGTCTGTCCGTTTGTCTGAGGGTGGTATGAAGAAGATAGGGATTTGTCAATGGAGAACTGTTTACAGAAGGCAGACCATAGAGAGCTAGTGAACTGAGACCCACGATCAGTTAGTATTTTTCTGGGAAGTCCATGTAGCTTAATGACATTAGTAAGTAAGAGTTGAATGGTTTCTGCAGCAGATGGGAGCTTGTGAAAAGGTATCAAGTGGAGCATTTTACTAAAAAGATCTACTACCACAAGAATAGTCGTGTTTTTTTCTGATTTTGGTAGATCCACTATGTAGTCTAAGTCGATTTCTTTCCAAGGTTTATCCGGAGTAGGTGTGGTAAGCAAGAGTCCGAAGGGTGGTCTCTTACTCCTTTTTGAAATGGTACAAGCTGGGCAGGTGTTTATGAAATGGGTAACATCTGGTAGAATGGTAGGCCACCAGTAGGACCTCTGTAAGAGCTCCTTTTTTTTTTTCAACCTGCAATGTCCACCGAGAGGTGAGTCATGAGCAGACCGTAGTAGTTGATCACGTAGAGAAGGGGGAATGTAAAACTTCTGGTTGTGGCAATAGACACCTTTGTTATTCTTTAGTAAGAGATGTAGAGGTTTCGATGGATCCTTGACTTGTTCAGAACGTAGGAAAGGTAGTGAATCTATCAAGAAGAGAAGGAAATTATTTTCTGGAGTAACGTGCTGGTCGGAGGTGTGTTCTACTGATGTGTGTGGTATCCGAGAGAGAGCATCTGCTTTCCCATTTTTGCTTGCGGGTCTGTAAGTGATGAGGAAGTTGAAACGTGAGAAGAAGAGATTCCAACGGACTTGGCGAGCAGAGAGTGTTCTAGTGGATTTAAGAAATTGCAGGTTCCTGTGATCCGTGTACACTATAGTAGGTGTTGTGGCACCTTCAAGTAGGTGTCTCCATTGTTCAAAAGCGGCCTTTATGGCAAGGAGTTCCTTTTCACCCACCGGGTAATGTCTCTCTGCAGAGGTCAAAGTCCTGGAGTAGTAAGCTACTGGGTGCAGTGGTTGTTGGTGAGTCTCTCTTTGGGAGAGAATGGCTCCAAGAGCAAAGTCAGAGGCATCCACTTCGAGAGTAAATGGGAGTTCAGTGTTAGGGTATCTGAGGATAGGAGCAGATGTAAAACTTGTTTTCAGTCTGTCGAAAGCTCTTTGGGTGGTATCGGACCAGACGAATTTAAAATTTTGTTTTGTAAGATCAATGAGGGGTTTAGCCAGAGTAGAGTAGTTCCTAATAAATTTTCTGTAAAAGTTGGCGAACCCAAGAAAACTTTGAACTTGTTTTCTAGTAGTGGGAATAGGCCAATCTAGTACTGTTTTGATCTTATTTTCATCCATGCGTATACCCATATCGGATATGATGTAGCCCAGAAAGGGGATACTGTTTACGTGGAAAGTACATTTTTCAGCCTTCATATATAATGAATTATTACAGAGACGTGTAAGAACCTGACGGACATGCATCTTTTGATCAGAGAGGTTTTTTGAGAAAATTAAAATGTCATCCAGATAGATAACCACATAAGTGTCTAGGACATCCTTGAAGATATCATTGATCAGGTGCTGGAAAGTGGCAGGGGCATTGCAGAGACCGAATGGCATGACTTCATATTCGTATAACCCATAACGAGTGCGAAATGCAGTCAGCCATTCGTCTCCTGCCCGCATCCTGATCAAGTTGTATGCGCCCCTGAGATCTAGCTTAGTGAAGATATTGGAGCCCACCGACCGCTCAATTAGTTCTGGAATGAGCGGTAGGGGGTAACGTTTTTTTATGGTTATTTTATTTAGCTGCCTATAGTCCACTATAGGTCTTAAAGAACCATCCTTATTTTTTACGAAGAAAATACCTGCTGCTGCAGGGGAGGTTGATGGCCTGATGAAGCCTTTTTTCAGATTTTCATCGATGTACGATCTGAGGTGTAGTAATTCTGGTTTCGAGAGAGGGAAGATGTGTCCACAAGGTATGACTGCTCCAGGTAGTAAGTCAATGGGGCAGTCATATGGCCTGTGTGGAGGGAGAGTCTCAGATTGAGTTTTACTGAAAACGTCCCTGAACTCCGCATACTCAATAGGTACATTTGAGTGTAAACTTTCTGGGGGAGGTTGCAAAAGTAGATGTGGAAAGCAAGTAGTTTTTCAAAACTCAGAACTAAATTGTAAGGAGAGCGATGACCATGATATCAGAGGATCATGTTGCCGAAGCCACTGTAACCCTAATATCAAAGGAAAATCAGGAGAAGTAATAACGTCAAATTTTATGTACTCCCTATGATGACACTCTGTTGACATAAGGATGGGACTGGTCTCAAAGATAACGGGACCTGTGGACAGGACCTTGCCATCAATCCCCCTCAAGTAAACAGGAGACAATTTCTTATGCAGGGGAATTTTATTAATTTCACAAAAGGTTACATCTATATAAGAGAGAGAGGCTCCAGAGTCAATGATCCCTTGAAGTGTCACCCGAGTTTGATCCCACTGTAAGACAAGAGGAATTTTACAGTAATGAGAACATTTGAGAATGGTTTTTATTGAGGAAGAGGGAGTAAACAACTTACCCTTTCTTTGGCAGGTTAAGTTGGGACAGTCTCTGACCCCATGGTCTTCCGAAGCGCAATACATGCACAGGTTATTAGTGCAGTGTCTTATCTTTTCCTGAGAGCTCAGTGGACCTCGTAGGAAGGCAATATCCATAGGTTCAGCTGGGGTTTTTGAATGTGTAGTAGGCAAATTTGATGTGGTTTTATGCCTATAAGCTGAGTCATGGCTACTTCTTTCATGGTGTCTTTCCCTAAGCCTCCTATCTATGCAGATACTGAGATCTATGAGATGCTCAAGAGTATGGGTTTTTTGGGTACTTGATAGCTCATCCTTAATAGCTTCTGACAACCCTAAGCGAAATTGGTTTCGCAGGGATAAGTTGTTCCATTGGGTGTCAGGAGCCCACCTTTTAAATTCAGCGATATATTCCTCAACCTCTCTTTTCCTCTGCTTTAGGGACCTCATAGCGTTTTCAGCAGTCTGTTGTTTAAAAGGGTCCGCATAGATTTGTGCTAGTGCAGAGAAAAAGGAGTCCAAGGAATTAAGAATTTCATCGTTGTGCTCTAAGAAGGTATTTGCCCATGCTCTGGGCTCAGCTCTTAGGTAAGAAATGGTTGTCATAACCTTTATCCTATCATTTGGATAGGTATAAGGTTTGAGGGTAAATAACAGATAGCAGGAATTCTTAAATTCTCTGAAAATTTTTCTATCTCCTGAAAATGGTTCAGGAGCACTAATTTGGGGTTCCTGGGGAGGGGGCTTTCTATCCACTACCTCCTTTATATATGTTTTTAAGTTATCATTTTCTAACTTAAGTGCAGTGAGACCTTCAGTTAACATGTCTACTTTAGTGGTTAATGTTTGAATGTGTGTTGACATATCAGTTGGGTCCATATTTAATGTTTAAGGCTTGGTATTCCTGTAATGTCTGGAAAAAGACAAAATAAGAGTTGGACCACAGCTGCTGATATATGACTTTAAGAGGGTGTTGCTAAGTGTGTAGCAGGAGGTTACATAAATATTACCCCTGAGTAACAAGTAAGATCCTAGCAGACACACAGAAAGCAGTTTAATATGAGATTAGCAAGTAGCAGCAGATATAACTATGGCTGACGCAGCTTATATATATATATGGTATTCAGCAGTGTACCTTAAGTGCTTGTAATCACAAAGTATTCTAATAAATATGTAGGAGATGTTATAAATGCGCATAGAGAAATAATGTGTGGCCAACAACAGGTTAAATACGGCAGAGGTAAATCAGGTAATGCAATATGACAAGAAAAAGTAATTAAACCTAATTGTATGTGTAAAGTGAAACTACTGAATCTAGGCACTGAGAGTTAGGAAAGAACCTCTTTGTTAAGGTACCTTTAGAGGGACACAGGAGCGTGTTAGACCGGAACACCGGTATCAGTGTTGTGAGAGCAGAGAGAGCTTGCTTGATGCTAGCTTGGCGGCAGTATCGGGCGTGTGACGTCACAGAGGCCGAAGTTCCGGAGTAGCGCAGCAGGTCTGTGAGTAGCAGTTCAGGCACAGGCTGACAGTTTGAGATGCGAGTAAACTCCAAGCAGTTTGGGAGGTCTGGGTGGAGCTTGGGTCAGAAAAAGAGTCAATACCAAGCACTGATTAGAGGTTGGGGCTGGTATTTAAAGGAGATTTGTATGAAGAATTAAAGGGACAGTGGTAAACATAACAGTAAATGGTTATAAGTGTGACACAACCATTGCATCCTTCTGGTCTTCCAGTATGTCAATTCTATTTCCCATGTCCGTGAGATCAGATTTAATTTCAGCCATGGTGGACGTCACTGACGTATGTATGGAATCTATCTTTTCCCATAGTTTTTTGAAGTTATCCGTTAGATCTTTCTTGGATACTAAGTGTTGTAGATCCGCTTTAGTAATATGGGATTGACTTTCAGCAGCCGGGGGCGAGTGTCTGCCTGTTTCATCACCACCTGCCATGTCCTTGGTAACTTTAGATGGCTGTGAAGTTTTAAAGAAGGAGGATACTGTAGAGGATATGTTTGGGTTTGCTACTTTCTCCCCTTTCCCTCCTCTCCTCATAGTCATTATATCCCTGTAATGGCTGTTGTAGGGACCAGTTTGTGGTTGATTTTTGGTGAAAATAGGTATCTGTATTAGTAAGGGTGGATGAAATATCCCTGTATCTCCTCATTTCCCTCTATCTCCCAGAGTGCAGAAACAGAAGAAAAGGACTTTCAGAGGTGGTTGCCTATGCCCCTCCCCCCTCAGGTAGGGTTATTGTTACAGGAGGATTGAGGTGTTTTCCAATATTAGACTGGCATGTGTCAGCAATTCTCTTTTATATATGTAACATAGCAAGTACTGCTTTAGCTTTTTAGTAGTGCATGAAGAGACAAGTGTCCCCCCAACTTGCCCCCGTCAGCTACATTGATTACATATCAATCTTTTGGGGGTAAATATCAGCACACTCCCTCCAGGGAGGTTGCCTTCACAAGGCGATTACGGAGAGGGAGAATGGGGTATGACCTACCGTCTTCGGGACGGCAGGAAAGGGGGGGAGTGCGTGCTCTCTCTCAGGGCACAAAGTCCAGCAACAAGGTGGGAGGTGTCCCGTGTATTTTTTGAAATAATAATAAAAAGTTCCTCACACGCTGGGAGCTCAAGGTTTACCAGATAAGATGTGCAGTTGTGTCGTGAAAATTCTACTTAATCTCAGCTGTTATGTAGACTTTAGCTCTTGTGTACACACCAAAGCAGCAGATTCCCTTTATTATGGTTCTGTTCAATTATATATCAAGGCAGCCTGTATTATTGTGGTTGGTAGTCTGTGGGATCCAAATGTTATTTTGTCTAGATGTTTATGGAGAATAAAGGATCTGCAGTCAGATCGTCATGTTACAGCACTGTCCCTTTAACCATAAGTGCACTCCAAAGTCTTTTGGGAAGTCTGCTGATTTGCCACTCGCCTCTCCCGTCCTCTACCACCAGTCACAATTTTTATAATAAAGCAGTAAGGGGTTGGTGGGCTTTGGGGAGGTGAGAACAACGGGCCTGTTAAATTGAGTCCCCACAGCACCGTCCCGTGAAGGAGGCCCAGGGAGCGCAGTCCATGTGAACAGTCAGATCTCATGTCCCGCAATCTCTCCCCTCCCCTCTCACCTCCAGCTGTGTATCTCCGGTCCGCTGTCGGTGACTGCTCTCCTGTAGTATGGATTGAGAGGGCCAGCCCCCCAAAGCAAGCAACCCCATGATGGTGATACTTATGATGCTTCATATTCATACTAATTTTGAATCTGGCTTTATAGATTATATTGTGGATATTGTAAGGTTACTTCTGAGCCATAATTACTTCTTATTTGAGGGAACTTACTATGTTCAGAATCAGGGTACAGTGATGGGGGCGAAATTCGCCCCCTCGTACGCTAACTTGTATCTTGGTTATTTTTAACTTAATAAATTGTTTTCAAGTAATAATCCATTTCTATCTAGGATTTGTTTTTATACAAGATTTATAGATGATCTTTTGATCATCTGGAGAAAGGATACAACTAGTATAGAACAATTTATACAATATCTGAATGATAATAATAATAACTTAAAGTTTACATATCATAACTCTGATGAAAGTGTAGATTATCTTGACTTGACACTAGTAGGGGATAGTATTAAAGGCTGCATAAACACTAGGACTTTTAGGAAAAAAACTTCTGGTAACACCATATTAAGGGCTGACTCAGGTCACCCCTATTGTGTAAAGAAAGGAATTCCTAAGGGCCAATTTATGTGCTCAAGGCGCAACTGTAGTGATAAGGAGAATTACTTAGATCAAGCTAATAGCCTAGTGGAAAGACTGAGTGATAGAGGATATAATAAGAAGCATTTAATTAAAACCATGATAGAAGTTAATGAGATGGATAGACAGACCTTATTAAAAGATAATCCTAGGAAGGATATTGGAGATTTTGACCAGTTGACCTTTTCAACTAAGTATAGTAGACAGTATCAGGATATATGTAGAATTGTGCAAAGATTTACTCCATTGTTGAAAAATTATCCCAAATTGAAAGTGACTATAGATAAAGGTGTCAGATGTGTCTCTAGTAGATCAGAAACCATAGAGAATAGTTTAAAACTGAATTTTGCAGATAAACCTATGACTCAAACTAAAATGTGGTTAAGAAAAAGTAATGGTAACTTTAAGTGTGGAGGTGTACCATGTAAATCATGTAGTTATATCAAGAGAAGTGATACCTTCACATCGACGGTTACTGGAAACACGTATAGGATTAATCATCATATAGATTGCAACTCAAGATTTGTAATATATCTGATTACATGTAAATTGTGCCAAAGTCAATATACATGTAGAATGACAAGAATGCTCAAGGATAGAGTGAGGGAGCACCTGTTGTCCTTGGAAAATGATATACCAAAAACCCCGGTATCTAAACACTTTGCACTACATAGAAGAAATGATAAGTATAATAAACAAGAATTGGAATATATCAATACACTTTTCTCCTTCCAGGATATTGACCTGGTACCTAAACAAAATGTTGGGGGCAATAGAGTACGAGTTCTTAATAGGAGTGAAGTGTATTGGATATACACATTGAAAACCGGAAGCCCACTGGGTATAAATATGAATTCAGATGTTAAATTGTATGTAGGCAACTAGGATATGTTTTTCCTTATAAATCCAGTATTCTATCTTATACGACATTAAGTATCACCATCATGCAATAATATCTTGAAGTCGAATTATGATGATTTTTTATATGAAATTTACTGTATAAGTACTAGTTTCTTTGCTATTACTCATGATTTGTTTGGTATGTTTTATATATAAATCATAATCTATTCTTAAATCAGTATCTTCTATTAGTGCGTACAGAGTTACAAGATGTTTGAATAATATCTATATACGGCGATTGATACCGTATTAAGTTAGTTAACAGTACCTATATATTGTTCCTTTTTTGTATTTTCAGTGTGCTCAAATTGAAACATTGTATTGAACGTTTTATGTTATTTTATTTTGCAATTGTGTATATGTATGACTCCCTTGAATGAAAGGCTTTAGAGTAAGTACTGTACCTTTAAATTTATATGCTAGGGTTGAGCCTTTTTAAGGGAGGATTGTAACAGCTGACAATATCCCTGACAAAGTGCCGTTTAGCGGCAGGAAACGGATGTGGCTGAGGTGTGTGTGGAGTGGTGTTCACCTGTCTATGTATTGAATAAATTTACAGCAACGATTTAACGCTCTGTCTCAAAAGACTTTTATTTCTACTAACGGTGGATATATTTTTTTTATGTATAAATAGGTGCACTTTATCTCTTTGAAATTAAGCATACTACCTTGTATTGCAAGCGATTGTTAGTAATTGGGGTAATTCTTAACAGAGAGCAAGTAAGTACCACAGCATAATTCAACTATGATGGCAATGTAATTATTTATCTAAAGGAAAAGTATTCACTTTCACACTTGATTTTTTTTTTCAATATATCCCCCTCTTCTCCATTTTTTTTTCTTCCTTCAGGATATAAATAATATAACACCCACAGCTATGTTTTCTTTCTTTTTTCTCTTTCCCCCAATAGTACCACAGTCACAGGTTCACTAGTTTTTCTTTTTTGCACAGTTTTATTAAAGGAGTGGTGTTCACCTGTCTATGTATTGAATAAATTTACAGCAAGGATTTAACGCTCTGTCTCAAAAGACATTTATTTCTACTAACGGTGGAATTATTTTTAAAGAATTGCAGCATTAGAGGTTGCTGCGGAAGAAATTCCAGTCACAGGTTCTTCACAGATAACGCTGTCCGGTGAAGCGGAACACAGGTATCTCTCCGCCATCTTGCATGAGTGAGGCCGGATAACAGTGAGTAACTTGGTTTGTCGGTTTGTTTATTTTGTGGAGGCAGACTTCAAATGATATTCTCATAACTTCTATACATTACAAGTGATACAAGATTTTATACCTGTTATTGGAAGTGTGAGTTTTAGCTACGAGTAAATATCAAATCTACTCATAATGTACTGAGCCTACCGATATGAAGACAAACTTTGTTGAATATTACCTGCAATGCATTTGCATAGTATACGTGAATAATCAGAGTGAAGAACCCGGCTTTGGTTTCTAGTCCTGTCAATATACCTGCTATAAATTATACACTATTCGAGATTGATAGTGTTGTGCATTATTTATCATATTTAGCATAAGGTATTGGAATATACTCTCCTTGGTTAAACTACACAGTGTGCATGAATTTGTATGGTTGTGCACTAAAAAAAATATATGCTTAATTCCCCAAAACACAATGATCTTATGCAAATATCTTAAAATAATTGGATTTACAAAGGAAAACCTATAGTTAACATAGAATATATTTAGCATTACTGACGCCACTTTGTCTTTAGGCATCCATTTTGTCAAGAATGGTTTATTATAACAACGTATTATGTTGTGAGAAATATGCTGATTTTAGTAATACTTGTATAGCTAGAATGGCCTTGTGAATGTCCCTGGCGATGCGCCTGGAAGCCCTGTTATCTCTATAAGATGTCCAACGGCCTTGCTTTGTGCTGGGCAATGCGCCCAGATGTACTTTTATCTAACACTATATGCTTCTATAGAAATACTCCTTAACACTCCTTTTTACCCAATTATGTTTTAATGAGCTTCTTTTTGTTCCTGAGAAATACTGTGTAAGATGATGTAGTTGTGAGCACGTCATTGTTTAACCCTATATGCTGTAACCACTGCCTATAAAATTATTGTGCACCTTATAATAAACAGAACAGTGATTAGACCTTTCTTGCTGCGTGTCTGATTTCTAATCCCGAGATATCTCGTCAGGTAACCCATTCAGTTCCAGGTGAAGGTGTAGAATACTGTAAGTGCTAATCGACCCCCCCCCCCCCTGAAAATAACACCTAACATTAACCATAATTCCATTTTCATTGAGAAGTCATGTAAGGCAGAAAACAGCTTATTAAGCCTCCAACTATAAGATCAAATATATCTTTAAGCTAATAGAAGTAAGCAAGGTTGCAAAATCTAAAAGCAGGCAGTATATAGCTCATGTCACCTTATGTGTAATTCTTTACAGAAATTGCACCATTACCCCCCGTTTTTCCATAAATACAGTAAGCACTTATATATGTGACATATAATTGGTTTTAACAAGTAGCCTGTATGTATAGAGTGACCAAACACCTCCTGTTAAAAATTACCAGTCAAGTTTAACAAATATTTAAGTACAGGTACACTATCAGAGGCCACAGTTCCTTGCATCAGCTGGTAAAAAAGACTTCCTGCTCTTGCTCTTGCTCTTTTTCTTCTTCATCCGACGGCTCTTCTGGAATGAAGGTTCCTTTAAATGACGTCATCCAAGATGGCGTCCCTGCAATTCTGATTGGCTGATAGAATTCTATCAGCCAATCGGAATTAAGGTAGAAAAAAATCCTATTGACTGATGCAATCAGCCAATAGGATTGAGCTCGCACTGATGCATCAGTCAATAGGATTTTTTCTACCTTAATTCCAATTGACTGATAGAATTCTATCAGCCAATCAGAATTGAAGGGATGCCATCTTGGATGATGTCATTTAATGGAACCTGCATTCCAGAAGAGCCGTCGAATGAAGAGGATGCTCTGCGTCGGATGTCTTGAAGATGGACCCGCTCCGCGCCTGATGGATGAAGATAGAAGATGCCGTCTGGATGAAGACTTCTGCCCGTCTGGAGGACCACTTCATCCGGCTTGGATGAAGACTTCTTCCGGCATCGTTGAAGACTTTGGCCCGGTTGGATGAAGACTTCTCCCGGTAAGGTGATCTTCAAGGGGTTAGTGTTAGGTTTTTTTAAGGGAGTATTGGGTGGGTTTAGTTTTGGTTGTGTGGGTGGTGGGTTTTAATGTTGGTGGGGATTTGTAATTTTTTTTACAGGTAAAAGAGCTGATTATTTTGGGGCAATGGCCCGCAAAAGGCCCTTTTAAGGGCTATTTGTAATTTAGTGTAGGGCTTTTTTATTTTGTTTTTTTTTTTTTAATTTTGTTAGGGGGATTAGATTAGGTGTAATTAGTTTAAAAATCTTGTAATTTGTTTATTATTTTCTGTAATTTAGTGGTTTTTTTTTTGTACTTTAGATAATTTAATTTAATTGTATTTAATTGTATTTAATTTCTGGAAATAATTTAATTATAGTGTTGTGTTAGTTGTAATTGTAACTTAGGTTAGGTTTTATTTTACAGGTACCTTTGTATTTATTTTATCTAGGTAGTTATTAAATAGTTAATAACTATTTAATAACTATTGTACCTAGTTAAAATAAACACAAACTTGTCTGTAAAATAAAAATAAACCCTAAGCTAGCTACAATGCAACTATTAGTTATATTGTAGCTATCTTAGGGTTTATTTTATAGGTAAGTATTTAGTTTTAAATAGGAATAATTTAGTTAATGATAGGAATTTTTATATCAATTTCTTTTAATTATATTTAAGTTAGGGGGTGTTAGGTTTAGGGTTAGACTTAAGTTTAGGGGTTAATAACTTTAATATAGTGGCGGCGATGTTAGGGCCGGCAGATTAGGGATTAATAATATTTAACTAATGTTTGCGAGGCGGGAGTGCAGCGGTTTAGGGGTTAATATGTTTATTATAGTGGCATCGACGTTGGGGGCGGCAGATTAGGGATTAAAAAGTCTAGGTAGGTTTGCAGCGACATTAGGGATGGCAGATTAGGGGTTAATAATTATAATGTAGGTGTTGGCAATGTCGGGGGCTGCAGATTAGGGATTAATAAGTATAACATTAGGGGTGTTTAGACTTGAGGTTCATGTTATGTGTTAGGTGTAGACATAAAATGTATTTCCCCATAGGAATCAATGGGGCTGCGTTAAGGAGTTTTACGCTGCTTTTTTGCAGCTAGCTCTCCTCGTTGATTCCTATGGGGAAATCATGCACGAGCATGTTACACCAGCTCACCGCTAATGTAAGCAGCACTGGTATTGGAGTGCAGTAAGGAGCAAAATTTTGCTAAACGCTCACTTGTCTGGTTTGTAAAAACCCGTAATACCAGCGCTGTCTGTAAGTGAGCGGTGAGCATAAACTGCTCGTTAGCACCGCACAGCCTCTAACGCAAAACTATAGGTGTTAGTTATTAAATCTGCTGTAGACCCTTTAATTTTATATTTAGCTTTAGTTTTTCCCCCTCCTGAAAAGATTTTAAGGAGAATTTTGAGAATTTTCTTTTATTTTTTTCTGAAGAATGTTGGTGGTAAGGGTTTAACTGATGTGGAGCGATCTTGGCTCTGAAATATGTTAGTAGGTGTGATTTTGAATGGTAAGGATAGCATGGCTGGTTGTATGGTAAAGTATGTTTGTGGAAATGTTTTAAGATGATATGTTTGGTTGAGATTGATAGAAATAAACCGGTATGTTTTGCTGTTCCGTGGTTTGGTGGAATGTTGGATTAAAAAAATATGGTTTGGAGAATGTTAGTAGGGAGATATGATTTGAAAATAGAATGTTGTGGAAAATGTTGGAGAAGAAGGAAGGTCTTGAGTTGACTGGGGGTTTAAATAAGAAGCAATGTGTGTTGGTGTGGACAAATTAGTGTAATAAGCAATTGATGAATAGGCAAAAAGATATTAGTTGGATGAGTGTGCATAAGTGTTTGCCGACAAGGGATTTCAGAAAATGCGTTTTTTAGTGGCTTCCGAAGATGGTTGTTGTCAATGTGAGAGTGTTATTAATTTGTTTTGGAATTGTGAGTATGCTAGGGATGTATGGAGAATTTTGAGTAGGATGATTAAGGGTCTGATTGGAGTGCATTTTTTTACTTTTTTTTTTTTTAAATATATTTTTTTTTATTGAGGTTATGAGAAATATTACATAAAATATTCATCCAATGACAATGATAATATAGCATTGAGACATACAGTAATCGCATAAAAACATAGCAACAAAATAGAGAGATAACAGCTCTAGGCATAAATTCTGTGCGTCTCTGGGAAAACATAAGTACGATAACTATGGCGTATACAGCTACGTCTAGCGTTCACACTGCAAATATGTAGATAAAGACATTTACAACAAATAACCAGTAAATAAGAGTGATATTGCAAGACATGCATGACTAGTATGTCAGTGAAGGATAATGGAACCTCAGTTTTATAATATAGAAATAGGAGATATGGTCTCCACATTGCCATAAAGAAGTTATTTATTCTAGTAGAATTGGGGCAAGTGTGGGTTAGTTTTTGTTTGGTCACTTTTGGACCAAATTAGCGAGGAAGGAGGAAAGGGATTCCAGCGGACAAGAGCTGCTCTGATTGAAATAAGGGAGGGAGCTATTTAGGATGTCAGAATAGTGATGTGGCAGGAGTGAATGGAGGACATGTTATATAGTTATAAGGGTGGACTCCAGGAGGAGCAACTTACTGTTTAGATGACTAATAGGGAGGGACATGGCTAGGCTGACCATATTGCCGCTTTAAGAAGGAACACATATGAAAAATACATATGTGAGGGTTCTTATACAAAACCATTTCTTTAAACAGCCCTGAAAACAGCCCTGACATATGTATTTTTCATATGTGTCCCTTTTTAAAGCGGCAATATGGTCAGCCTAGACATGGCTAGTTCAAGGCATAATAATTAACAAAATAGGCCGTGTGGGACTTGAGAGAAAGACCCTTTCCCCCCCCCCTCACTTTGCCCCTTCCCTTCTCCTTCACTGCCCCTCTGGAGGAGGTGGGATAGAAGAGCAGATGCCTGTAGCACTGCGTTAAAAGCAGGCTATGGGACAATCTTTACACTATGTAAACAAGATAGAGCTTTGACTAACTGTCTGTAGTGTGTTCTTATTATTATATTGTTATACATTGTTATAAGTTTTTATTACAAGATCATATTGTCTTATATCTGTGAGATAATTTATTTATAGATAATCTGCTCCTTTGGAGCATATGTTGTGCCCATTAACCTAGAATTCTGGACAGACAAAAAGTAATCCTTGTACAACAAAATTATCTGAAAAAGGAAAAAGATACATAAACATTGGAGCCGGATATTTTTTTTTTTTTCCCGTACTAATCATATGTTGGGCACGCAGCCCATCAGACTCTGGACTCTTTATATAAAACCTCTCACTGGGAGGTAGGGATTGTCATTATGCTTACTTATATTGTACTTTTGCTGAGAATTATTGCTACTACATGTATGTAAGTTTTCATTATTTTTTTTTCAGTAAAGCTCCTTTGAAAAAAAAAAAAAATTTTTTTTTTTTTAACATAATAGGACTTATCCATTACGTATGATACACCTAGAGAGCCCTCGGTATCACTGTGTTTTAGCATCCGTTAGATATTGTGAGTAATGCTCCATATGATGGGTGGTGACTAACCTATTTCACTGTTAATATTATCTAGTATTGAGCCACATATAATAGTTGATAATACTCTGAGGTCCCGGCCGCTGACCCAGTAGTATATCACAATAAATGTTAGGCATGTTAAATATAAGAAAATTAGCTGCCATACCAAAGGAAGTCTTAAGTGTTCATAGTACTATATACTGCTATCACGGAGGCTTACCACTCTTCTAGGTGCATACTAGAGCCCAGATCCTTAAAGAAGTGGAGGGGACGTCTACCTAATCCTATGAAGACTGAGAGTATCAGAGCTTTATACATATTACAGGTTAATGTTTAGTTCTATACAGATCTCTCATATCCAATTGCCTTTATACATATAATTGACCCTGCTAATGATACATATTAGCACCAGAAGGTGGGACTGCTCATAGGTATACATCCTCTTGAAGCCATAGTGTAAACACTAGTAAGTGTGTGGATGCACATACACAGACATATACATACATATAGACAGATATACCCACACACACATATACGTATACAAATATACACTTACATATACACATATATTTGGTTGTTGATGATTTAACCAAAATGTATATAAATAGATAGAGAGACTAAGGAGTAATAGTGATAAGCTATATGAAAATGTGCACCTTTCCCAAGATATCTAGAAAATAATGACAAGAATGTTTAAAATTAGCCCTCCCAGAACACAGAGCAAACAGGCAGAAGGGCACAATCAATAACATAACCAATATGATCCCTGGCAGAATTAATAACAAGCTTTGAGTAAGAATATATAACAATAAATAAGAAAATACTAAGATGTGGTAAAGGTAAAATGTTCAAAAGGATTAATAGTTGTGGTGTTACCTAGCAGATAATGGCAAAGAGGTTCAAGGTTAGACTTCCAGGAGCCCAAAGAAATAAGGCTGTACTTCTCTGTGTAAAGCTATAGTATGTTGTGACACCTAACTAGGTTTGCGTTAATAAGTACTAACTCCCATGGTCTGCTTTGTATAGAGATACATGCTTAGGCAAGGCTGAGTGTCATCTAGCCCATTAAAGTCACTCCCACATAAGATAGATAAACGTTAGGTACTACCATATATAAGGGCATACAAATGTTGACATTTAAAAAAAAAAATCATATCTAGAAAAGCTCTAAAGATGAGAAGTCATAATATTTGAGCAGATTAAGAGCAAGTATGGTATGATGTGATATGAGGCTTGTGGGTAGCTGCACTAAATTACTGTGCATAACCTCGCTGTGATTGACTCTACTGTCATATAGAGGGGTAAAATTTCTAGGGTAAAATGTAGGCTTAGGAGGGAAATACAGGAAAGACTCAAATTTAGCATAAGCTTGGTATACCTTAGCGGACTTGTAGGCACGTGGGCCTTTGGGGTATGAGATATTAGTGTTCTGCGAGCTTGAACTAACCAAACCTTTCAGCTTTGGATCCATCTCTCTCCATTCTGGTATCTTCATAGGCTTGGCTCATGAGTTATTCCTCTCTCCTGTGGAATAGTGTATCAATTGTGTTGGCTGAAAAGATGCCGGCCACTCCAAAAAGCAGGCAGTATAATCCATTAGTTCCTATGCTCTCAAAGGGGGTCTGCGACCACCATCATTTATAGAGGGTGAACTAGATTCACATTCCACATCAGGTAAGGACCAGGGTGTCAAGACTGCCTCATGTATCGGAACATTAGTCGTCTCATCTTCAGCCCTATTTACATCGACCAGGGGAGCTGACACAGCTAGCATCAAGACTTGGTAAAGTTCGGTTTTCAGATCGGTAAAATGGTGATGTAAGATGTCTTGCACCTCGGCTTCCCACGCACCTCGGCTTCAAGCACAGCTGTGATCTCTCTAGGTTTGTGCATATTTAAGAGTTTATAGGCTTTAGAGCGCTACTCCGTAAGTCCGTGAAGCCCCAAACAGACAACAGGCCCATAGGACGACCAAGAAATATAGACAGGGTAAATGAACTTGAGGTTTGCTGCCCGGGTAGTTGTATTAGTATAGGTTCCTGATAATATAAGGAGCTTATTTTAATGTTTTACCCCCACAATTAAGTAAGATAGCTCATATATTGTGTAATAATGCCAGGAGCTCCTCTGAAACACAACCTGCCGCTCCGACTGTTGGCTCCGCTCCCCCGCATTTTTTTACTTTTAATATGATGCTGTATGGTTTGTGTAGAAGTGGTGTGGATAAGCAGAAAGAAAGATTGAAATGGTTGTTAACATGTTGTGTGAAGGAGGTGTTGTGGGACTTGCGTAATATATAAAGAGGTAGTTAGTGTATGTGATTGTGTGGGCATAATCCGTGGGAAGTTGATATTGTATTTTTCTTTTGTTAGGAGGCAATATGGGGAATTAGATTCCAAAGACATATGGAAGATGAAGAAGTGGAAGAATTGGATTTTTTAGTTTTTTTTGTCTGTATTTAAATTATGTTTAATTCTGTGTGATTATTAAAGATTTATGTTTGCATTTTGAATTCTTTTTGATGACAAAAGTTTGGGTCAATATTTCAGCTGTTTTGTAAAAAGAGATATTTTGTTTGCATTTATTATTATGATTTTATTCTGTATATATGTATATATGATTATTTTTCTAATAAAAGAATTATAAAACCATCATCTAGGGTTGCTGTGTTCTTTGTTCAGAGAGGAATTGCCTGGTATTTTGGCCCTGGACTGACGGTAATAGGCGGGATCAGACTGATATACTACAGGAAAGTTCTACTCTGTGAAAAGCATTACTGTGCTAAAAAGAAGCTGCACCCAGGTGGTAAATCGCCATAGAACAGGCTAACAATGTTATTGAGCTGGTTGTTCATTCCTGTGAGTGCGCTTCTCTCGGTGTGTATTAAGTCTCCCTAAGGGAAAAAGGGGCAACCAGACATCGACTTCTTGCTCAGTGTAATTAGAGGAATATGGCTACACCTCACTGACGAGGCCCATTGAAGGCAGAAACTATTGTTTGGAGTTGCTGTGATCCTTATCCAGAGAGGAATTGCCTGGTATTTCAGTTCTGGACTGACCGTAATAGGCGGGATCAGACTGATACTACAGGAAAGTTCTACTCTGTGAAAAGCATTACTGGGCTAAAAAGAAGCTTCACCCAGGTGTTAAATCGCCATAGAACAGACTAACAATGTTATTAAGCTGGTTGTTTGTTCCTGTGAGTGTGCTTGTGTGTGTGTGTGTGTGTATGTATATATATATATATTAGTATCTAGGGGGTACCAGACTATAGCGCTTGTAGAAAAGGAGTAACATAAAGGGAAGCACAGTTTTAAGGTGTAACACGAATGTACTGATTTACAGCAGGGTATAAAAAAAACTTTTTTGTGGCTCACCTTTTTGTCTTTTAGTCTGAGAAGTCTGTGTAGTGTCTTTGCTTCTCCTCTGTAGAGTATGATAGTATTTAGAAATCAAAGATGATTGGCTTCTGTGTGGTGCCAATTAAGGTATTTCTTTTCAGGAAATAAAATCTCCTTGTTAGAAAGGGGTTGAGTAACAGGCTTCCCCTCTCAGGGGTGTGGTAGATGCCTTTCAATGAAATAAATAAATGAAGAAAATGCCAGTGATTAGTGCAAATAAAATCTCCTTTATTTTAGCACAAAAACAAACCGGTGTTTGTGCTGGTGAATTAAAAGTCTCTTGGTGTTGTTAGGTAAAAACTTTGTGCAGACATTTGGGGTATTTAACTTCCCAAACAGGCTATGATGGTTGTCGCCTTGATTATGCACAAACAGTGCAAAGGATTCCTTGAAGATTTTTATCTCCAGATGGTGTAAAGATTAAGGTTTATGCAAGATTTTGGGGTATTTTCCTTCCCAAACAGGCTGTGATGGTTGTTGTCCTGAACTTACATAAACAGTATAGAGGATTCCTTGATGATCCCTGTTGGTTTCTCTTTTTTTGCAAAAAGTTCTGTTTTTCACTTTGAGGAAAAATAACGATTCCTGAAGGTTCCTGTGAGGGTTGTAGAAGAAGTGAGGAGTTTTGTAACCTCCACAAGTCTTTTACCTTTATATATATATATATATATATATATATATATATATATATATATATATATATATATATATATATATGTTACCGGTAAAGTCAGAAATTGGGTAATCCTAGGATTACCCAGTGGCTGTGGGTAAAGCCCAATGTAAGATCATACTTTGGGCTTTACCCGGGTAATCCTAGGATTATCCAAACACTTCTGGATAAAGCTAATAAAATCATATATTGAGCTGTACCCGTGTAATGCTAGGAGGGTAATGCTAGGAAAACACGCCAAAAGTAAATTAAACATTTTTATTTTGGATTACACAAACACATGTTTTGTACAATGTTTTTCTTACAACAACAGGAAATTAAACATTTTTATATTTCATATATGATTTTTTGTACTATGTTTTGTTATTTTATATGGGATGAAACATTTTTATTAATGAAACATTTTTATTTTTCAAAATTAAAGTTTTTTATTTTTTATATGTGGATTTTTCATACGTTCTCTACATTTTTACAACAACAATGTTTTTATTCATGAAACGTTTTTATTCATGAAACATTTTTTATTTTTCAAAATTAAACATTTTTATTTTTCAAAATAAAAAAAATATTTTTTAAAATAAAAAATAAATATTTTTCAAAATAAACATTTTTGTTTTCAAAATAAACATTTTTATTTTTCAAAATTAAACATTTTTATTTTTCAAAATTAAACATTTTTATTTTTCAAAATTAAACATTTTTATTTTTCAAAATTAAACATTTTTATTTTTCAAAATTAAACATTTTTATTTTTCAAAATTAAACATTTTTATTTTTCAAAATTAAAGATTTTTATTTTTCATATGTGGATTTTTCACGTTTTCTACCATGTTTTTTTTACAACAGGATATTAAACATTTTTGTGTTATTGTGTTCTTGGATAGACCAGACTGTTATCCGACGGACATTTGTCTGTCAGATTATTATCTGTCGCACATGCATTCTGTCTGAGAATTTTTAAAAGCAAGTCGTGGGGGGGTGGGACCCATGATTAGGTTTCCAGAGATGGTTTCAGCACCTGAGGCTCTGAACAGAACTCTCTGGGCGTATCTGCCCTCGGCCGTTAATGCATGATTTGATTGTTCCGTGTCTCTATGAGGTCACTGGATGCACAACAGATCATAAATTAACAGCCAAGGGCAGATACGCTCCAGAGAGTTCTGCTCTAATCAGAGCCTCGGGCACTGCAACCGCCTCTGGGAACCTAATCATGGGTCCCGCCCCCCACAACGTGCTTTTAAAGTTTCTCGGACAGAATGCGTGTGCGACATATAATATATATATCTGTCCATCGGATAACACTCCGGTATGTCCAAGAACACAATAACACAAAAATGTTTAATTTCCTGTTGTAAAAAAACATGGTAGAAAACATATAAAAAATCTACATATGAAAAATAAAAATATTTAATTTTGAAAAATAAAAATGTTTAATTTTGAAAAATAAAAATGTTTAATTTTGAAAAATAAAAATGTTTCATGTATAAAAATGTTTCATGTTTTTGTTGTAAAAATATTTAATTTTCTGTTGTTGTAACAAAACATGGTGCAAAGCATATGAAAAATCATTATATGAAACATAAAAATGTTTAATTACCTGTTGTTGTAACAAAAACATTATAAAAAAAAGTGTTTGTGTAATCCAAAATAAAAATGTTCAATTTAATGTTGGTGTTTTTTCTTAGCATTACCCTCCGAGCCCAATGTATGATTTTATTAGCTTTTTCCAGAAGTGTTTGGGTAATCCTAGGATTACCCGGATTTCTGACTTTACGCGTAATACATACACATACTAGGAGGTCCATTTATCAAGCTCCGTATGGAGCTTGAAGGGCCGTATTTGTGGCGAGTCTAAAGACCGCTGCTCCATACCCTGTCCGCCTGCTCTGATGAGGCGGACAGGAATCACCACATTCAACCCGATTGAGTACGATCGGGTTGATTGACACCTCTCTGCTGGCGGCCCATTGGCTGCGAGTTTGCAGGGGGCGGCGTTGCACCAGCAGCTCTTGTGAGCTGCTGGTGCAATGCTGAATACAGAGAGCGTATTGCTCTCCGCATTCAGCGATGTCTGTTGGACCTGATCCGCACTGTCTGATCAGGTCTGACAGACATTTGGTAAATCGGCCTCCTAGGCTATGCGATATGGAAAAAAAATTAATATCGCGATTTTAGCCATGTAATATCGCAATTGCAATTTTAATTGTGATTTAAAAAAAATAACTGTTAAACATACATTTCTCAATAAAAAATGCATACCTAGGTATCTTTTCAACACAGAATATCATGGGAATTAAGCAAATTTGATAATAGATGTAAATTGAAAACTTTTTTTTAAATGGTATGTTCTGCCTGAATCACAAAATACACTTTTTGGGTTTCATATTCTTTTAAGGATGATATTTCCAATAGAACAAGAAAGTTATGAATCAACAAGATTTTCTTATTTTTAAAAGATCAATCTGGACATAATAATATAGTCAGAAAACAATATTTCTGTGTTATTTTCAGAATTACACAGCACCTAGTGATGCCTATCTAAGCAGCCCTATGTTTTGTAGCTTTTACTGCTAATTACAGGGTAAGGGTGTAGTTGTGCTCCAGGCCTCCGGGTCTTAAGTCAAACTCCTCAGTCCTGGTATTCTGCTGGGCACAAATGCCAGTCAGGAGCATCAAGAGACACACAGAGCCGAGCTCCAAGGCCGCAGCTATCTTACTACACTCACTAGGCAACATCAGCACAGTGAAAAGACCTCCCAACCATAGAGATACAAGATCAACTGTCACACAACCTAAAAATATCAAAACCAGCTACTTCTTCCTAAAGCTGTCTAGCAGCAATTTCTTTCATGTAATTGGCAAGAGTCCATGAGCTAGTGACGTATGGGATATACATTCCTAGCAGGAGGGGCAAAGTTTCCCAAACCTCAAAATGCCTATAAATACACCCCCCACCACACCCACAATTCTGTTTTACAAATGTTGCCTCCTATGGAGGTGGTGAAGTAAGATTTCTATGTTGATATGCGCTTTGCAGCATGCTGAAGCCCGGTTTTCCTCTCAGAGTGCAGTGAATGACAGAGGGATGTGAAGGGAGTATTGCCTATTGAATGCTATGGTCATCCTATTGGGGATCTATTTCATAGGTTCTCTGTTATCGGTCGTAGAGATTCTTCTCCTACCTCCCTTTTCAGATCGACGATATACTCTTATATAGCATTACCTCTGCTGATTCTCGTTTCAGTACTGGTTTGGCTATCTACTATATGTAGATGAGTGTCTTTTGGTAAGTAAGTCTTATTTTATTTATGACACTCTCAGCTATGGTTTGGCACTTTATATGTAAAGTTCTAAATATATGTTTTATACTTATATTTTCCATGATTCAGGTTAATCAGTATATTTCCTTCTTAACAGACTGTCAGTTTCATTTTTGGGAAATGCATATGAATACATTTTTTTCTTACCTGAAATTTGTCAAAATGACTTTTCTTTCTAATTTGCGGGCTGTTAGGCTCACGGGTGCAAAAAATGCTAGAATTTATTGCGTCATTTTTGGCGCGAGACTTTTTTGGAGTGAGAATTACGATTGTTGACGTTAATGTCGTCATTTCCGGCGTCGTAGTTGACGCCGAGAGGTTTCACGTACTTGCGTCATCTATGACGCTCGTGTTTGTTGCAGACGTTTTTGGCGGCAAAATTTTTTGTCAATGTGGGCGTCATACTTGGCGCCAGTTTATTTTACATTATTTAAGTCTTTGTTTCTTTTTGCTTCTGGTTCCCAGAGGCTTATTCTGTTTGCATTTTTTCCCATTCCTGAAACTGTCATTTAAGGAATTTGATAATTTTGCTTTATATGTTGTTTTTTCTATTACATATTGCAAGATGTTTCAAGCTGACCCTGTATCAGAATCTACTTCTGGAATGCTGCTGCCTGATGTCGGTTCTACCAAAGCTAAGTGCATTTGTTGTAAACTTGTGGTAACTGTTCCTCCGGCTGTAGTTTGTGTTAGTTGTCATGATAAACTTTCAAAAGCAGACAATATTTCCATTAGTAGTAGTCCATTACCTGTTGTTGTTCCTGCAACATCTAATGTTCAGGATATTCCTGTTAATGTAAGAGAATTTGTTTCTAATTCTATTCAGAAGGCCCTGTCTGTTATACCACCTTCTAATAAACGTAAAAGGTCTTTTAAAACTTCTCATAAATTAGATGAATTTTTAAATTTAGGGCTGCTAACCGTTTTCATTCCTTTTCGCCAGAATAAGGAACAGAAGCCTGACCCTTCCCCTAGATGAACGGTTTCCAATTGGAAGCCTTCTCCAGTCTGGAATAAATCCAAGCCTTTTAGAAAATCAAAACCAGCTCCCAAGTCCGCATGAAGGTGCGGCCCTCATTCCAGCACAGCTGGTAGGGGGCAGGCTACGATTTTTCAAAGATGTTTGGATAAATTCAGTCCAAAATCATTAGATTCAGAACATTGTTTCTCAAGGGTACAGAATAGGTTTCAAGGTAAGAGCGCCTGTGAGAAGGTTCTTTCTCTCATGCATTCCAGTGAACCCAGTAAAGGCTCAGGCTTTCCTGAAATGTGTTTCAGACCTGGAGTCAGCTGAGGTAAATGTGCCAGTTCCAATTCTGGAACAGGGTCTGGGGTTTTATTCAAATCTGTTCATTGTACCAAAGAAAGATAATTCTTTCAGACCAGTTCTGGATATAAAAATTTTGAATCGTTATGTAAGAATACCAACATTCAAGATGGTGACTATAAGGACTATTCTGCCTTTTGTTCTGCAAGGGCATTATATGTCCACAATAGACTTACAGGATGCTTATCTTCATATTCCAATTCATCCAGATCACTATCAGTTCCTGAGATTCTCTTTTCTAGACAAGCATTACCAATTTGTTGCTCTTCCTTTTGGCCTAGCAACAGCTCCAAGGATCTTCTCAAAGGTTCTCGTTGCCCTTCTCTCTTTAATCAGAGAGCGGGGTATTGCGGTGTTTCCTTATTTGGACGATATCTTGGTACTTGCTCAGTCTTTACATTCTGCAGAATCTTACACAAATCAACTTGTGTTGTTTCTTCAAGAACATGGTTTGAGGATCAATTTACCAAAAAGTTCTTTGATTCCTCAGACAAGGATAACCTTTTTAGGATTCCAAATAGATTCAGTATCCATGACTTTGTCTCTAACAGACAAAAGACGTCTGAAATTGGTTTCAGCTTGTCGGAACCTTCAGTCTCAATCATTCCCTTCAGTAGCTATGTGCATGGAGGTTTTAGGTCTCATGACTGCAGCATCGGACGCGATCCCCTTTGCTCGTTTTCACATGAGACCTCTTCAGCTTTGTATGCTGAACCAATGGTGTAGGGATTATACAAAGATATCACAATTGATATCCTTAAATCCCAATACTCGACTATCTCTGACTTGGTGGTTAAATCACCAACGTTTGGTTCAAGGGGCCTCTTTTCTTCGTCCAACCTGGACTGTGATTTCAACAGATGCGAGTCTTTCAAGTTGGGGAGCTGTCTGGGGGTCTCTGACAGTGCAGGGGGTTTGGAAATCTCAAGAGGCGAGATTACCAATCAATATTTTGGAACTCCATGCGATTTTCAGTTCTGGCCTCTTCTGGAAAGAGAATCGCTTATTTGTTTTCAGACAATGTCACAACCGTGGCGTATGTCAATCATCAAGGTGGGACTCACAGTCCTCAAGCTATGGAAGAAGTATCTCGGATACTTGCATGGGCGGAATCCAGCTCCTGTCTAATCTCTGTGGTTCATATCCCAGGAATAGACAATTGGGAAGCGGATTATCTCAGTCGCTAGACTTTACATCCGGGAGAATGGTCTCTTCACCCAGATGTGTTTCTTCAGATTGTTCAGATATGGGGGCTTCCATAAATAGATCTGATGGCTTCTCATATAAACAGGAAACTTCCCAGGTATCTGTCCAGATCCAGGGATCCTCAGGCGGAAGCAGTGGATGCGTTGTCACTTCCTTGGAATTATCAACCTGCTTATATCTTTCTGCCTCAAGTTCTTCTTCCAAGAGTGATTTCCAAAATCATAATGGAACGTTCGTTTGTACTGCTGGTGGCTCCAGCATGGCCACACAGGTTTTGGTATGCAGATCTTGTTCGGATGTCCAGTTGCCAACCTTGGCCACTTCCGTTAAGGTCAGACCTTCTATCTCAAGGTCCGTTTTTCCATCAGGATCTCAAATCATTAAATTTGAAGGTATGGAGATTGAACGCTTAGTGCTTAGTCATAGAGGTTTCTCTGACTCAGTGATCAATACTATGTTGCAGGCTTGTAAATCTGTGTCTAGAAAGATTTATTACTGAGTTTGGAAGACTTACATTTCATGGTGTTCCTCTCATAAGTTCTCTTGGCATTCTTTTAGAATTCCTAGAATTTTACAGTTTCTTCAGGATGGTTTGGATAAGGGTTTGTCTGCAAGTTCCTTGAAAGGACAAATCTCTGCTCTTTCTGTTCTGTTTCACAGG
Source organism: Bombina bombina (assembly GCF_027579735.1). Lineage (NCBI taxonomy): Eukaryota > Metazoa > Chordata > Amphibia > Anura > Bombinatoridae > Bombina > Bombina bombina. The sequence continues at coordinate 667,409,631 of NC_069504.1, read as the reverse complement.
AAAATTGCTAATCTTCCTGACATTCGTTGTTTTGTACAGGCTCTGGTTCGTATCAAGCCTATCATTAAGTCAATCTCTCCTCCTTGGAGTCTTAATTTGATTTTGAGAGCTTTACAGGCTCCTCCGTATGAGCCTATGCATTCTTTGGATATTAAATTACTTTCTTGGAAAGTATTGTTTCTTTTGGCTATCTCTTCTGCTAGAAGAGTTTCTGAATTATCTGCTCTTTCTTGTGAGTCTCCTTTTCTGATTTTTCATCAGGAAAAGGCGTTTTTGCGGACTTCTTTTCAATTTTTACCTAAGGTTGTGAATTCCAACAACATTAGTAGAGAAATTGTTGTCCCTTCATTGTGTCCTAATCCTAAGAATTCTTTGGAAAAATCTTTGCATTCTTTGAAATATTATGTTGAAGCTACTAAAGTTTTCAGGAAGACTTCTAGTCTATTTGTTATCTTTTCTGGTCCTAGGAAAGGTCAGAAAGCTTCTGCTATTTCTTTGGCTTCCTGGTTAAAGCTTTTGATTCATCATGCTTATGTGGAATCGGGTAAATCCCCACCTCAGAGGATTACGGCTCATTCTACTAGGTCAGTTTCTACTTCCTGGGCTTTTAAGAATGAAGCTTCTGTTGATCAGATTTGCAAAGCAGAAACTTGGTCTTCTTTGAATACTTTTACTAAATTCTACCATTTTAATGTTTTTTCTTCTTCAGAAGCAGTTTTTGGTAGAAAAGTTCTTCAGGCAGCTGTTTCAGTTTGATTTGTCTGCTTATAATTTTAGTTTTTTTCTTTATAAGATTAAAACTTTTTGATTTTGGTTGTGGATTCTTTTTTCAGCGGAATTGGCTGTCTTTATTTTTATCCCTCCCTCTCTAGTGACTCCTGCGTGGAGTTCCACATCTTGGGTATTTACTATCCCATACGTCACTAGCTAATGGACTCTTGCCAATTACATGAAAGAAAACATAATTTATGTAAGAACTTACCTGATAAATTCATTTCTTTCATATTGGCAAGAGTCCATGAGGCCCACCCTTTTTGTGTTGGTTATGAATTTTTTGTATAAAGCACAATTATTCCAATTCCTTGTTGATGCTTTTGCTCCTTTCTTATCACCCCACTTCTTGGCTATTTGTTAAACTGAATTGTGGGTGTGGTGAGGGGGTGTATTTATAGGCATTTTGAGGTTTGGGAAACTTTGCCCCTCCTGGTAGGAATGTATATCCCATATGTCATTAGCTCATGGACTCTTGCCAATATGAAAGAAATTAATTTATCAGGTAAGTTCTTACATAAATTATGTTTCTTAATACGGACCAGAAGTGGTTTGAACCATTAGAAAGTTACCATATTATTTTGATCAGAGAATATAGAGGGGGGGGGGGATCGCTTGCTTTCTTTTTGCTCCTAGACTAAAATTATTTTTTTTGGCATTTTATTTATTTATAATTTGAGTTGCCTATCTCATTATTAATTGTATATTGGACTTTGGCGATTCATCAATATATATTAGAACCTTATGTGGCTTAAATGCACCAGTTGTACGTGCAAGGAAATTATTTGGTGTCTGAATTTCATATGCACTTGTATTTAAATATATGGCAGTGCTTCAACATCTCACCTGATGCACCTGTATGCTAGAAGACAGTAAAATGCTATGCAGATCAGGAGTTAGAGTGACTCACAACAGAATTACATTTCCCAGGGAACCTTGCAGTGCGTTAAGTGTCTGACAATATGTGAGGGAAAGGAGGGGTTTGTTATGAAGACTCAGGATTTTCGCATACTTTTGCAATTTGAAAATCGCACACATAAAAAACCCACAATTAATCGCATAACAGTCCTAATACATACATATACATCTTTAGATATGTACGTATATACAGTATCCCACAAAGGTGAGTACACCCCTCACATTTTTGTAAATATTTTATTATATCTTTTCATGTGACAACACTGAAGAAATGACACTTTGCTACAATGTAAAGTAGTGAGTGTACATCCTGTATAAAAGTTTAAATTTGCTTTCCCCTCAAAATAACTTAACACACAGCCATTAATGTCTAAACCATTGACAAAAAAAGTGAGTACACCCCTAAGTGGAAATGTCCAAATTGGGCCCAAAGTGTCAATATTTTGTTTGGCCACCATTATTTTCCAGCACTGCCTTAACCCTCCTGGGTATGGAGTTCACCAGAGCTTCACAGGTTGCCACTGGAGTCCTCTTCCACTCCTCCATGACGACATCACAGAGCTGGTGGATGTTACAGACCTTGCGCTCCCCCACCTTCCATTTGAGGATGCCCCAGAGATGCTCAATAGGGTTTAGGTCTGGAGACATGCTTGGCCAGTCTATCACCTTTACTGTCAGCTTCTTTAGCAAGGCAGTGGAAATCTTGGAGGTGTGTTTGGGGTCGTTATCATGTTGGAATACTTCCCTGCGGCCCATTTTCTGAAGGGAGGGGATCATGCTCTGCTTCAGTATGTCACAGTACATGTTGGCATTCATGGTTCCCTCAATAACCGGCAGCACTCATGCAGGCCCATACCATGACACTACCACCACAATGCTTGACTGTAGGCAAAACACACTTGTCTTTGTACTCCTCACCTGGTTGCCGCCACACATGCTTGACACCATCTGAACCAAATAAGTTTATCTTGGTCTCATCGGACCACAGGACATGGTTCCATTAATCCATGTCATTAGTCTGCTTGTCTTCAGCAAACTGTTTGCAGGCTTTCTTGTGCATCATCTTTAGAAGAGGCTTCCTTCTGGGACGACAGCCATGCAGACCAATTTAATGCAGTGTGCGGCGTATGGTCTGAGCACTGACAGGCTGACCCCCCACCCCTTCAAACTCTGCAGCAATGCTGGCAGCACTCATACATCTATTTCCCAAAGACAACCTCTAGATATGAAGCTGAGCACGTGCACTCAACTTCTTTGGTCGACTATGGCGAGGACTGTTCTGAGTGGAACCTGTCATGTGAAACCGCTGTATGGTCTTGCCCACTATGCTGCAGCTCAGTTTCATGGTCTTGGCAATCTTCTTAAAGCCTAGGCCATCTTTATGTAGATCAACAATTCTTTCTTTTAGAAACTCAGAGAGTTCTTTTCCATGAGGTGCCATGTTGAACTGCCAGTGACCAGTATGAAAGAGTGTGAGAGTGATAACACCAAATTTAAAGGGACACTCAATCAAAATTAAACTTTCATTATTCAGACAGAGCAAGCAATTTTAAACAACTTTCTAATTTACTTCCATTAACAAAATGTGCACAGTCTTTTTATATTTAAACTTTTTGAGTCACCAGCTCCTACTGAGCATGTGCAAGAATAAGTGTGTATGCATTTGTGAATGGCTGATTGCTGTCACATGGTACGTGTATGCATTTGTGATTGACTGATGGCTGTCACATGGTACAGGGGGAGTGGAAAAAGACATAACTTTTAAAATTGTCAGAAAAAAAATCTACTACTAATTTGAAGTTCAGACTAAGTGCTATTGCATTGTCTTGTTATCTTGCATTTGTTGATTATGCAAATCTACAATGTTGACTGTTCCTTTAACCTGATCCCCATTCACACCTGAGTCACATGACACCGGGGAGGGAAAATGGTTAATTGGGCCCAATTTGGACATTTCCACTTAGGGGTGTACTTACTTTTGTTGCCAACAGTTTAGAAATGAATGGCTGTGCGTTGAGTTATTTTGAAGGGACAGCAAATTTACACTGTTATACAGGCTGTACACTCACTACTTTACATTGTAGAAAAGTGTAATTTCTTCAGTGTTGTCACATAAAAAGATATAATAAAATATTTACAAAAATGTGAGGGGTGTACTCACTTTTGTGGGATACTGTATGTATGTATGTTTATGTTAAAGCCCTTTGCCTGCCATTTTTTCAAACATCTGAGACCTCATATAATTTAGCCCTTATAAATTTTTTGTGCAATTTTTATTAGTTGGTGTTATTATGAGAGTAACTGCACTTTTACATATATTTTTGATTTGTTTTGTGCAACTTTCATTCTAATGTAACAGTTAACCAGAAAACTCTGAAGTATCGCTAACCCAACGCGAGTTCATTTAAATTGCACTCACGTGATTGCGCTTACTTTCAACTTGTAATATGTGCGCTACTCCCAACAAGTGCAAACAGGTGTTATAAACCCGATATTGCTCACATGTAACTGTTAGCGCGCCACTAATAATCCGACCCTTAATTTTCTTTCTTCCTATGTTACATACAAGACTGATTTTGTCAGTGAACAATTTAGATCTCTACAAAATGTGTATTCCTAATGAAGGGGCTGGAAGTGGCGCTCTAACATTTGCGAGTGAGCGATATTGTTTTTTTTGAGCTTTTAAATAGCAAGAGTATTTAGAGTTGAAAGTAAATGCGTTTGTAGTGAGTTGAAAAAAGTTGCATAAAATACAACATAAATATATTTATAAGTACAGTTACACTCATATTCAACAATATCTGATAATTTTTTTTTTTTTTTATAAAAAAAGTTATGATATAAGGTAGAAGGCGTTTTACATATATATATACATTATATCTATATATATATCTATATATATATATATATATATATATATATATATATATATATATATATATATATATATATATATTTGTACATACAGTACTGTGCAAAAGTTTTAGGCCACCATTAGATTTGTTGTTTTTGCAATGGTATAATGACCATATATAATTATTTCTCTTTATTAGAATACAACCAAAAATTCAGAATATTTGTATGCAGTATTAAAAAGCAGAAAACAATCTGAAAAAACAGCTTTTATAGGCTAAAGTGGCAAGTATTTAGTGTGACCTCCTTGTACATTTGAGCAGTAGCAGGAACCTGGCTCTCAGAAACCTAAATGGAATGGTGGTTATTTAAGTTACTGTTGCCTTTCTGTCATCTCAAACCAGTCTGCCCATTCTCCTCTGACATCAACAAGGCATTTTCATCCACACAACTGCCGCTCACTGGATATTTTATCTTTTTTTGACCATTCTCTGCAAACCCTAGAGATGGTTGTGCATGAAAATCCCAGTAGATCAGCAGTACTCAGACCAGCCCACCTGGCATCAACAACCATGCCACGTTCAAAGTCACTTAAATCCCCTTTCTGATGTTTGGGTTGAACTTCAGCAAGTCGTCTTCACCGCGTTTAGATGCCTAAATGCATTGAGCTGCTGCCATGTGATTGGCTGATTAGCAATTTTTGTTACCAAGCAATTGAAGAGGTGTACCTAATAAAGTGGTCAGCGAGTGTATATTTATATATACAAAAATATATATAGAAATATTACATTTTCTTTTATGTGAAGAACATTGGAATGTAAAATATTTGAATTACTATTAGGGTTTAGCGAGGTTTAATGCGGTGTCAGGTTAGCGCACTTGAAGAGTTATCTTAAGGCTTGTTATGTAAATATTAAATATAAAAATAACGAAAAAATATTAATTATAATTATAAATAATTATTATAGATGTTCTAAAAAAAAACCTCTTTAATAATTATTAATAATATTTTTTACATATGATTTTTAAATTTAATATTTACATAATGCTCTTTAAGATAACTGTTTTCAACTGTGGTAACCCGACACCTCATTAAACCTACATCGCAACACCCGATTCACAATTTGCATATTGTACATTCCAATGTTCTTCACATAGAAATAAATTTAATAGTTCTATTTCTATATCTATTTCTGTATATATCTGACATTTTTTTATATATAATTCACAAAAAACGAAAATACACTCCATCCTTTTGTACAAAACATCTTCTCCATTTGGAAAGTAACACATACAGAAGAAGGGTGGTGTAGTGGAGACTGGCTTACGCATTTCTGCAGTAAGCCGTAATTATAGCCTAATGTTCCACTGCACCAAGCACATTTAAATAGTTTATGCTATTGTCCTATTGGTTAAACAATTAAAAACAAAAAACACACCTCTCTCCTGTTTAAAGCCACATACCTGTCTGCACCTATTTATGTGTATATGTGAGCATGTACTTTTATTTACTACAAACTCATTCAGTCTGTAATCTCTGAATCAAGCTTTGCACTATTGTTCATAATAGATTATATGAATACATACAATATGAAATACACAATTCAATACATAACTGAAACCAGTACGGCATACTGATGCAGAGGTAAATGTGGTGTGGCTACTCACGAAGGGTGAGTTTATTTTTAGCGTTGGGCTCAAGAAACGGTAATATTGGAAAATTAAATTTATAACCCGAGCAGCTTGAAAGTTTGTATGGCGGACCAAGTCTGCTTTCATTTGTGAATGTGCATTTTTTATATATACACAGTATATATATATAAAAAAAAATAAACACCAAGTAGCGCACTCTCACTCGCCAACAATAACTCCAGACCAGGGTGCTCAAAAAATATTCATCAATGTCCCATAATAAGCACTCACTGGGTTTAAACACAGCAAATTTTAATAAGCAGTGACGTTTTGGGGCATTCACCCCTTCCTCAGACGTCTATATATATATATATATATATATATATATATATATATATATATATATAAATAGGTAAAGTTATATATACAGATGTATATAGAAATATATATTTAATTATAAATATTACATATATTTTAATGTGAAGAACATTGGCATGTGTAATATTGATAGCTCAGTTTGGATTAGTGCGTAATATGAACGCTACCCAGCACGCGCAAAATGTTAACTTCTAGCAAAGTTAATGCTCGAGCGGGAGCGCTAGATAGCACATTACTTTGTGACCGCTGCTTCATAACTGCTGTTCCTGCAGGCTCGCCAGAAACACGGGTCATCAAGCTCCATTCTGAGCTTGATAGATAGGCCCCTTTGTCTTAAGTTTTGCTTTATTAAAAAAAACATACACACATTCTGACAATCTTTACATTTTTATAAAAATGCTTTTTTCAGTTTTTGCTAGGTTTATACAGTCAAATTATTATCTTTTTCTGTCTCTTAAGTTTTCTTTTTTTATTGACTTGCAATCAAAATATAAGTATAAGATCAGCATTGCTTACACAACAAGAGCAAAAGTAAAGGATAGGCAAGAATCTCTAATAGGAAACTCCAATGAAGCTCATAATACTTTCAGAATAATCTCTTGTGCATAGCAACTAACATAGACTTGCACTAAAGGAATTATTAAAGGGATATGAAATTTCTCTTTCATGATTTAAGTAGAACATACAATTTTAAACAACTTTCCAGTTTACTTCTATTACCAAATTTGCTTCTTTCTCTTGGTATCATTTGTTGAAGGAACAACAATGCACTACTGGTTTCTAACTGAACACATGGGTGAGCCAATAACAATCAGTATATATATGCAGCAACCAATCAGCAGCTAGAACCTAGGTTCTTTGCTGCTCCTGACCTTACCTAGATAAACCTTTCAGCAAATGATAAGAAGAGAAGGAAGCAAATTAAAATAAATAGAAGCAAATTGGAAAGTTGTTTTAAATTGTATGCTCTATCTGAATCATGAAATATATTTTTTGGGTTTCATGTCCCTTTAAGAACATAACATTCTAAAAAATGTGACTAGTAATAAAATCACACTTTTTATTTTTTTCATTAAAGGGACATTAAACACTTTGAGATGGTAATATAAAATGATAAATTGTATATATAAAACAGCTCTGCAATATAATTTCATTATTTATTTTGTCCTCTTTGCCTGTAATTCCATTCTGAAATTGTGAGCTTTTCATTTCCTGTTAGAAATGGAAGTGCAGAACACTGTTAAATCCAGCACAACCATTGGCTGCACACTCTAGTGACCTATTTATAACTGTCTCTAATTGGCCACAGCAGAGAAGGTAACACAAGTTACAACATGGCAGCTCCCAGTGTTTTATAGACACTAAAACTTTACACTTATTTTGTCACTTTTTAAACAACTAATGAAACTTTAAAAAATACATCTACATGTTACTCATGGACTAATCTTTTCTTTGGATGTATCATTCTATCTAGCATGTATTTAGTGTTTAATGTCCCTTTAAATCAGTGAACACAATAAAACATTGGTGGAGTTGGATGTTCTCCTGCGGCTCCCTTTGGTGATATATTATTATTCAGGTACTGATTTGGATTTAGCTCTTACAGGGGCCCCATGCTGTTGATCTTTGAACCTAATCAGGACAAAGAGGGGGAATAACTCACTGGAGCCTCATGCATAATGTCCAGTCTTGCATATGCAATCCTTGTTATTTCATAGCATTACACTGACCGCTACACAGTTGTTAGTAGGCATGATCTTGCGTTTGAAGGTGAACATCTTTTTTAATTCACTACGAAATCGGTCATGGAGCCAGGCATACAGGAACGGGTTGCAGCAAGAGGAACTCATGGCAAACCAGTGACAGAGCAGCTGGATGAGCAAGAAGTAATGCTTGTTAATCAGGTTGATATCAATGTCTCTTACAATGTTGAAAACATGTATAGGCAGCCAGCATATACCAAAGGCCATTACCACCAACACAATGAGTCTAAAGATTTTCCTCTTGCGATGTCTGTCAAACTCAGCCTGGCTCTGTGTGGGATGTCCAGGGACAACTCTGTTCTTAAGCTTCACAGTGATACAGATATAGGAAAGTGTTACAGCAGAGAGGGGAAGGATGTAAGTAATGATGAGGGTGCTATAGGCATAGGCCAGCCTTTCTGTCTCTTTGCCTACCCAGAATTCTTCACAAATAGTGAATCCTTCCTGCTGAAACTCCACATGATATGTGTGCGCAATTGCAGGACCTACTAGTGCACATGATAGAAGCCAGATGCCACCCAAGACATACACGCAGGTAGTCACAGAAATCCTTTTCTTCAGTGGGTGCACTGTTGCATAGTACCTAGAGACAGGGAAACAAATAAAGCAATTAATTGCAAGTGCCTATAATGAAAAGCTAATAACATCTTAATAACTGCTTCTATTCATGCACAAGCTTCTGTTTAACAAAGAGATAAATCATATACTAGCTCCCTGATAGAAAGGCTATTGTATGCCGTCCGAGAGCAATAGTGAGCAGCATGTGCATTGCTACACATACTAATACTTCAAGAGGCTGATTGCTCCTTGCCTAAATATTTGCTCAGATTCATTATAAAGAAGGTAAATATTAATTTGCACTTGTATGTTTGAAATTAGTATAATTATACTTTTGGGATATGATCCTTATGGTGTGAATGCTTTAAACTGTGCTTCTACTTTTGCTATACAATTACCCTTTAAGGAACATTAAACTAACACATAAATTATAACAAGCATATAAAGAGCAGCAATTAATAATGTGTTCATGCAAACATATTTTAAGTATAAGCTGCTTAAAATGATATTGAAACAAACAATGCAATGCATGTGTTTTTCACAACTCACTGTAGATCAAAAGAAAAGTAAAAACCTTGAGATGTTACTATTAATTCTTTAGTTATTTGTATTAAAACGACTTTGCAATATGTTTTCATGATTTATTTTGCCTCCTTTTCATGCAATTAAGCTAAAAAAATTGTGAACTTTATCATTCTCAGAATTGGAAATGCACCCTACAAGCTTAGGGTTGCCACCTTGGCCATATTTTCTTGGACACTTATGGGTTATACATGCTGCAGGGTGTGCAGAGGGGAACATGAATTGCACCCCTGGACAGCACACAAATAGTGATCATAAAAAGTTCTATGCATGTTCCTCCCAGCACACCCTGCATCATGTATAACTCATAAGTGTCCAGGAAAACATGACTTAGGTGGCAACCTTATGCAGGCTTCTCAACTGGAAAGTTGAGTTTTAATGTAAAAAGTCTAAAATGCATGTTCCTTCCTAGAATAAACCTTAGGTTTGTCCATCTCCACTGATACAACTATAAGAGTTGTCCTTACCAGCCAATGAACACTATTACAGCAGTATTAGTTTTGAGCTATTTTTTCCAGTTTAAACAGTATTTTTTCCCCTAAACTTTTGTCACACATTTAGGAGAAAAAATGCTCCTCTTTCAAATTGTGCAATGCCCCTATAAGAAAATAATTAAAATACAACCTGATAGTACAACAGTCATCTTGTATTTTTAGTGTTTCCAAATTCTATTTGTAATCATACAACTTTCTCATTAGCTTTCCATTTCCTGCACACATACTGTTTACTAAGCTTCCTAATTCAATAAAACAGCAACCAGAGGGCAGGCAGAAACAATTATGTGCAAATAAACACCTCACTTCTGTGCTTGTTGCCTGTCAGTTTAGCATCCACGTAATTATCTCTGCCGACAGACGCCCACAGAATTCGTTCTGCAGAAAATCTGCTTTCTTATGAAAGCTGCCATTTCTCTGAAGCAGATCGCTCAAAGGAAACGTTCACAAGAGGACAAACTCAGCTGTCCTTCCTGATACTAGCACAAGCCATAAACAGTTTGCATAGTCATTGTGGTGTTTAATAGATACATTTTAATTGGCAGATAAATATTGACAGTGGGACCTGTCTTTTGATTTAACCCTTTGACCCAATGTGATGTATATAAACGTGATTTGGTACGAAGCCCATTGTACCGCGTAACATACTACGTCGCAGCTCCAGGAAGCTATAGCAGCCTCGGCTGCTGTTCCTGAGCTGCAGGTGTCTGTATTCTTAGGGTAATGGGGCATGAGCTGCTTAAGAGGGATCAGGTAGGGATCAGTGAGTGGGAGGTGTCAGGTGGGAGGGTAATCACTGCCAGAAATTTCATGTAAGGTGCACAGCTGCACTTAGCTGCATTCTAATTGCCAAAAAGCAATGGCAAAGCCATGCATGTCTGCTATTTCTGAACAAAGGAAGAAGCTTTTATAATTTAAAGTTTGTCAAAAAGTTGATGATAGTGGCATTAAATATACCAACATGGGCCTAGATCAATACCTTGGGTTGGCTACTTAATATATATATACATACAGTATATATAGTTTTCATAGGTAAATCAAAACATCTAAAACTTTTTTCTGTTTAAACAGAGTGATAGCACAAATGCTAAACATTTCCTGGTACTTTGGGCAAGTTTTTCTCTTAAATTCAGGTAGCAAAGGGGTTAAAGGGATATGAAACTCTTTTTTTTTCAATTCACTTCTATTATCAAATTTGCTACGTTCTCCTGTTATCTTTGTTGAAGAGATATCTTGATCAGTAGCAGGCACATGTCTGGATCACTACATGACAGGAAACAGTGCTGCCATCTAGTGCTCTTGCTAATGTATAACATTGTTGCAAAACTGCTGCCATATTGTTGCAGACACGTGCACACTCGGCTCGATTTATCAAGCCTCTACGGCAGCAAGTTCTCTCAAGAACTTGCTCGCCGTGATTTATCAAGCAGCGGTCACCAGACCGCTGCTTCCCTAACATCTACGCCACCTCTAATGTGGCGAAATTCAATCTCCTCGGTCGAGTCCGACCGAGGAGATTGACAGCTCCTGCCCGCGCGTGATTGGCTGTGCGCGTGCAGGGGGTGGGATTGCACGTGAGCGCAAAATTGCGCTCGTGTGCAATGGCGAATACCTGCGGGTAATTTCGCCCCGCCACAGGCGAGCTGAGGCATACAGGGGCGCATATACACGCCCCTGTACACCTCAGCGTTAATAAATCTAGCCCCTAATCTTACTTTCCTGCTTTTCAACAAACGATAACAAAAAAACTAAATTGATAATAGAAGTATACTGGAAAAATTGTTTAAAATTGCATGCTCAATCTGATTCCTGAAAGAAAATCCCTTAAAAATATTTGTTTGTAACTCTTTTTTTTTATTGTTTTACATTTAAAACAGCTTTAAAACAGTCTTGTCCAACTTAAGGCCCAAGGGCAATGTGATTCTCCGATATATTTTACCTGACCTTCTACAAACTGTATTGTATGTGTCCAAACCAATGGGGCCCATTTATCAAGCTCCGTAAGGAGCTTGTGGGCCCGTGTTTCTGGCGAGTCTTCAGACTCGCCAGAAACAGCAGTTATGAAGCAGCGGTCACAAAGACGGCTGCTCCATAACCCTATCCACCTGCTCTGATGAGGCAGACAGGAATCGCCGGAATTCAACCCGATCGAATACGAATGGGTTAATTGACACCCCCCTGCTGGCGGCTGATTGGCCGCGAGTCTGCAGGGGGCGGCGTTGCACCAGCAGCTCTTGTGAGCTGCTGGTGCAATGCTGAATACGGAGAGCGTATTGCTCTCCGCATTTAGCGAGGTCTTGCAGACCTGATCCGCACTTTCGGATCAGGTCCGCAAGACCTATGATAAATAGGCCTCATGAGTTCTGCTTCTTCTTTAACATTTACTGCCCCTGATGGAAAACTGTTCTATAAATACATTTCCTGTAAATGTTAACGGTAAACGTTAAATTGTTCCTAACACACACGCTCTGTCTCTACTTTAAAGTGACACAGTTCATCTTGATCAACTGGAGATGCTTGTGGAGTGTGGGTGTAGAATTGTATTGTCTATGGTGAATGGCTTGGGGGGACGCTGCAAGAAAGATGAGGTCTGCAAAATCTGTTGCTTTCTTCACTCTAAAGCACTGGTTTTCCAACCTGCCCTCAGGCCTCCCTAACAGGCCAGATTTTGGGATATCTGAACTGGAGCACAGGTGAAATAATCAGCTGATTAGTAAACAAGGTAATCCTGAAAATCTGGCCTGTTGAGGAGGCCTGAGAACAGGTTTGAAAACCAGTGCTCTATTAGAAGTTTAGCAAATCTATCACACTCGTGACCAAGGGGACATTCAGAGATTTGCTGGCACTCTGCTTCTGGGCCACCATCATACTGCTTGGTTTCACTACATGCAACTATGGTGCTTAAAATTACATTAAAAACACATTGTGCTAGATTACGAATGGATTGCAATTTAGCACTCACGCTTGCGTGTTAACTAGATGGAGGATTTGCTCGTATTATGAGTTGAAAGTAAAAAGTTTGTGCACAAGCGCTAACCCAGCGCGCGCCAAAAGTGGAACTTAGAATATTGCGACTGTGTTAACATATTCCCTCATAGACTTCAATGGAGCTCGAAAAGTAAAAAAAAACAAAACAACTAATACCCATACTTGCTCTAACCCGACATGAGTTATGAATATTTTACATTCCAATGTTCTTCACTAAGAAAAATATGTTCTATTTATTCTTAAATATATATTGATATATATATATATATATATATATATATATATATATATATATGATGTTTTTTGGTAAAATATATTTCTATACCTATTTATCTATCTATATCTATCTAAATGTATATATAGGTATAGATATATACAGATATATATATATATATAAATAACTATTTAAAGATACTTAGAACATATTTCACTATGTGAAGAACATACAATTGTGAAATAATTAACAGTACACACAGTTAAACAATTTATTAAATATGAATATTGCATAAATATGATTTTTGATGTTTTCAGCTACGTGACTGCAAAGAGCTGCAATGCATTTTTATATATATGTCAATATATGTCTACATATGTATTTATGTGTTTATATGTGTATATATGTCTATAAATACATAAACACACATATAAATATGTAAATACATATGTACACACACACTGTACTGTTAAATTGATTGTTTGTTTTTTTGTGCCTCTTTTTTGTATTGAGTAACAGTTAAAGGGACACTGAACCCAATTTTTTTCTTTTGTGATTCAGATAGAGCATGCAATTTTAAGCAACTTTCTAATTTACTCCTATTAGCAAATGTTCTTCATTCTCTTGGTATCTTTATTTGAAAAACAAGAATGTAAGTTTAGATGCCGGCCCATTTTGGTGAGTTCTTGCTGATTGGTGGATAAATTCATCCACCAATAAACAAGTGCTGTCCAAGGTTCTGGACTTTCTTTTTCAAATAAAGATAGCAAGAGAATGAAGAAAAATTGATAATAGGAGTAAATAAGAAAGTTGCTTAAAATTGCATGCTCTATCTGAATCACAAAAGAAAAAAAATTGGGTTCAGTGTCCCTTTAACCAGAGCACTCAAGTAAATGCGTTTACTTTCAACTACTACTTTCTACTATTCAACAGTTAGCGTGCCACTTGTAATCAAGTCCATTGTAAGCGGAATGATGATATACCTTCATATTTGAAGGAAATTTTAAAATGAATTATGCGGCTTTATTTTGTCAAATAGATTGTTTTACGCTGGTCCATTACTCTGATTTCTCCTTGCTAGCAAATGCTAACCAATCACAAACTAATACATATACAGTGCATATATATATATATATATATATATATATACTGTGTGTGTGTGTATATATATATATATATATATATATATATATGTAAAAATAAAAATGCTTCTTTAATTTCCCTTTACAATTTATCAAAGGTAACATGGGCACTTCAACTTTTTTTTGGGGGGGGAGATTATCACCAATTTGGACATTCACTCTGAAACCTTAGCTGTGCCATCTGGCTGTAAAAGATGAAATATAAAGGAAGGGAATCGAGGCAGAGAGAGAAAGTATTATGTTATGTCTCGTGAAGCCAGGACAATTGGACACCTGCATTGAACATTTTTTCTTAATGGTGTGACTCCAGTACTCTGTAAGTCACAGCCTGAACAACCACATTATTTAGTCCTACTAAGAAATACATTTGTCTGTCAAGAATGAAGCATATCAGAAAGGGTTGAGAACCACTGTGCTAGAAAATAATAAAGCTGATTTCCTTTTATCACAGGCTAAGGCACTCTAAGAACTCCAATAATGCACAGTATAAACTAATATACGTTGTAGGAATCTCTGCAGCAGCTTCTCATTTTAATGAAGCATTACATTCTGTAAGTCAATGGCAGTTTATTTATCAAATTAGGATGCCCAGGTAGGATTGCCACCTCGGCCATGATTTCCTGGACACTTATGAGTTATACATGCTGCAGGGTGTGCAGAGAGGAACATGAATAGTGCTGTCCAGGGTCACTATTCGTGTTTTGTTTAGGTGTGCAATGCATGATGCCCTCTGCAAACCCTACAGCATGTGTAACTCATAAGTGTCCAGGAAAACATGGCCGAGGTGGCAACCATATGCCCAGGAGAGGTTGTAATATGGATTTAATATTGAGAACAAGTGAGTTTTTTTTGGATCTTGAAATTGGAGACATTGGTATCCAGAAAAAGGAATAAAGATTATGATATATATGTTTTCTGCTAAAACATTTAAACATTGTTACATATTGGTATAGCACAGTACATGCCTCTAGTGCAGAGCTTTCTAAACTTTTCATGTTAGTGACACACTTTTTAGACCTACATCATTTTGCAACACAGTAATTCAGTTGTACCAGCAAACGGAAGGTTAAACTAACTTGTTTTAAGAGATACGGACACATACATTATATAATAACTAAATGTATTTACCGGTAACAGTATGTAAGTATGTGCAAGAATTAAAAAAAGTTTAGTACCACCAATAGCTACTTACTATTTTAATGGGATGCATGAGGTTGATGGGATGAACACAGTTTCTGAATATTTAATGGAATATTAGGTAAAGACACTCACATTTCATCATCAAGCATTTTTAAGCTTCCCCTTTCTATCCCTATCCACATATCAAGAGCAGGAGCAGCAATGCACTACTGGGAGCTAGCTGCAAATAAACCAAAACACTGACTTCTGAATTCAGCTCAGTGTTTAAGCTGCCACCCTCAGAGCTCTGCCAGTCTGACTGACTACTGCCGGCATTGCAATCACACTGCTGTCCCACTCACTGACTACACATTCAGTCACGAGCCAATTGAGGAGACTACACGTGCAGTCAGGAGCCAATGTGCCGCCAAAGCCGCCAATGGGAATAGTTTCAGTTCCCGCTGAGCTGCGCCAATAGGTTAAGATGATCTGTGACCCACTAGGTATCAATTACATGTCAACCACGTCATATGTGTAGCAGGCAGGTGTAAAGTCGGAAAACAAAATTTTTTAATTTAAAATAGATTTGTGCTGAAGCAGGGACAAACCTACACACTGCCGCCGACACACAAATGTGTCATGACACACAGTTTGGAAAGCACTGCTCTAGTGGTTATAGAGATTTTATGATATTATATAAAGGATAAGCTACATAGATAGTGGAGAAGGAAATTAAATGACCAGTAGGTGGTGCTGTAATAATTTTAAACAAAAAAATCTAGTGTGTTTTTAGATGGTAAAAACTTAATGGTTTTATGAATATTTAAGTGGTGTTTATGTGATTGTTTGTATAGCATGATGAAGAGTGCCTAGCCTAAAATGTTGCTTGATGCTGTTTTTATGACCTGGTTCACAATAAACGCATATACGCACCCCTGACCCCCGCAGCTCACCTCTGGCGGTCTGAATTCTCCTGGAGGAATTCAGTATTGAACACGAGTGCTATTTTGCGCTCGCATGCAATCCTGCCCCCTGGCCGCGCACAGCCAATCATGCGCAGACAGGAGCTGTCAATCTCCCCATTCGGAAAAGACCGGGGAGATTGAATTTCTGCAAACAAGAGGTGTCGAAGAGGTTAGCAAAGCAGCGGTCTGATGACATCTGCTTGTTAAATGCGGTGTGCAGGTTCTTGTGTGAGAACCTGCAGCTGTAGGTGCTCAAAGGCTGGCAAAACCCTTTGATAAATCGACCCCTAAGTAAAGCCTACTCAAAACTAGATATGCACAACTCCTAAAGAGTTCTTAGTGATGCGTAATTTGGACCAAAACTCAGCAATCTAAGCACCATCTAAATGTGTCACAAAACCATAATGAGTTTGTTCCACTAGGGTCTTTACACAGACAACCCAAAAAGTTTGCTTTATTTTTATTTAGCTCTTTATCACTATATATTATGTTGCTTACTATTATTTGTGTGATTATTACTTTAAAAATAACAACTAATACTGTGGATATTTGTGCTGTCTGTGTTAGGATTTTAGTGGAACAAACCCATTATGGGTTAATACCACTTAAAAGAAGCATTATAGGTAGGTATTCTAGTGTTATCCATTAGGTTTGACATAGAGGTTCAGTGGTTTGCTCTCTTTTCACTTTTTTTTCTCAAGGGAGCATGCTCTGTCAGACTCTTAAAGGGACATGAACCCCAAAAATGTTGTTTATGATTCAGACATCATACATTTGCTTCATTCTTTTTGCATCTTTTGTTGAAGGAGCAGCAACATACTACTAGGAGCTATCTGAAAACATTAGGCTCAATCTATTAAGCAGCAGATACTGCTTTTGAGCTCTTGCAAGCCTGCTTTTCACAATGTAAGACATACATTCAGGAGGATTGGCAGGCCCTGCTCTTGTGTGATTGGCATTATTATTATTCTTCTTTAATTATAAAGTGCCAACAGATTCCGCATCGCTGTCCATGGGTAACAAAGATAAAAGGACAGTACAATATGAGACACCAGACAAAATGTAACAAACAAATACAGGAGGAATTGGGAGCCCTGTTCCCATGGGAACTTACAATCTAAATGGGTAGGAGGGTGAGAAACAGGAGGTGGGGACTGCAAAGGTGGGAATGATGTTAGTGTGGAGTTAGATGAGGGCAACTATTAGGCAAGTGGAATTCATTAGTTACTGATTTGGTGATAGGCTTCCCTGAACAAGAAGGTATTTAGGGAGCTTTAAAGGAGGAGAGGTTGGGGGAAAGTCTTACAGCATGAGGAAGTGCATTCCAAAGGGTTGGTGCCGCACGAGAGAATTGGTAGATTGGTAGTTCAAAAGCAGGGGGCAGCATTGAACAAACAGGTGCTACTGATACCCATTTGCTGTGATGGACCGCGTGCAGATTCCCAAGTCAGGAACCTTGTCTGCCTATCATTTAGTATGTGTGGCCCATTGGGTGAGCCAATGCAAGATGCATATATGTACAGCCACCAATCAGCAGCTAGCTCCCAGTATTTCATTGCTGCTCCTCAGCCTACCTAGGTATGTTTTTTAACAAAGGATATCAAGAAAAAAAGCTAATAAAGTAATAGAAATAAATTTAAAACATGTTTTTTTAAATTGCATACTTTTGGATCATGAACATTTAATTTTGACTTTAAGTCCCTTTAAGTTCTTTTATATCTCCAAGTAACCAGCAGCTTGCAGTTTGAATAAGGAAAAGGGGTTATAGGAATAGTAGATTTGTGCATTCGAGCATATTTTTCCGTAAGAAATTAGGAAGGAGGCCGCATTCTGCTCTTTTCATAGCCGCAATTATTCCTGTCAAAGCTCAACACACTGAGATCTGTGCAAATCCAGATCTCAGTGTGTTACACTTTTACAAGAATAATTGTGGCTCTGAAAAGTACTGAATGTGGCTTCCTGATTTGTTACAGAATGATGTGCACAAATGCACATATATAATGAATAGTAAACAGCTTGAGATTGAAATATAAAATGTTTAATTATACATCATATAACAACTGTGAAATATGCTTGCATTAAAGGGACAGTAAAGTCAAAATTAAACTTTCATGGATAGGGCATGCAATTTTAAACAACTTTTCAATTTACTTTTACCATCAAATTTTGCTTTGCTCTCTTAGTATTCTTTGTGGAAAGCTAAACCTAGCTAGACTCATATGCTAATTTCTAAGCTATTGAACTGCCTCTTATCTCAGTGAATTTTGACAATTCTTGACAGGCACTGCAAGTTCATGTGTGTTATATAGATAACATTGTGCTCACTCCCATGGTGTTATTTACGAATCAGCACTGATTAGATAAACTGCATGTATATTAAAGGGACATGAATGGCAAATATTTTTTCATAAGCATTCTAAAGTTCACCTGTAATCAAACAATTTAGCAAATAACATCAGTTATAAAATATTTACCGTTTTCTTGTATTCTTAATCTGAAATATGAATCCTTTCCAAGCCCTCAATTTGCCTAATTATGCTCACCTATGGTAGTAGTAGGTACCTCTTGGATAGGTATTTTTGTGTGCACGCATTTCATGCACATGCTCAGTGTAATTTCTCAGACATCATTGCAAATGTCATTATTGATATCACTGCTATTTTCCTTAACTGTTTGCCATGTGCGCAGGCTAACTTTTACGCAGTGGTAATAAGTACATTGCCTGACATTTACTACGAGCATACAGGCTATAGCACTCCATGTCCAAATGCGCATTAGTTTGGGATTGCACAATACGATATTTAATATTTAAATTTGAGAGGAGTAAACACTTTGTAACAAGCTGCATTTTAAATAAGGAGGCATGGAAAAAAGGGGGCTGTAGGTGGAAATGAAAAAAACGTACTAAATGGATCATATTTTTAATAGTTGAAAACATTTTTTATACAATATGGTAGGTGATTTACAATCTTTTACACACTAACTATAAGGGAGAACCGTTGTTTTGGTAAGTATTATACTGCTTTTCATGGTCCTTAAATATAATAGTGTCGGATATGCAAAACTGGGGAATGGGTAATCAAGGGATTATCTATTTTTTAAACAATTCAAATTCTGGAGTAGACTGTCCCTTTAATTATGTTGCCCCTTTTTCATATAATTTAGCCTCTAGTCATTGGCTCACCAGATGTATTTAGCTAGGTTCCAGTAAAGCAATTGTGCAATAATATAATGTTCTAACACATAAAAGCATTTTTTACATTTTATGTATTCCCTATTCTGCAATTTTAATAATAAAAACAAAGATTAATATCCAACAAAACATTTTATTACAAGTGATTTTAAACTACACTTATAAATTACTGTATTAACTAAACTTTGAGATGTGGCTTAATTTAGCACAATCCCAGGGGATTACGAGATTGCAAACTGACTTTATAGGACGAGTTAAGCAAACACAATGTACTAAGCAAATTAGTGTAATATGATTATAAAGCAACACGTAAGGCTTCACATGCAGCAATCAAACTTAATTGCATTAGAGCCACAGATGTGTAAGAGATGTTTACTTGCTGGCTGCAAACTGCAGCTAATCTCTGTTTAATACATAACAGAGAAACAGCATTTGTTAATTAGTAGAACAGACAGTGACAGATTATGAGGGTTAGACAGAATTGTCATTAAGTCTCAAGATCTAAAGAGGGCTCTAGAGAGGGTAGGGTTATCGGTCTATGGTTTGAATGGTTAAAAGAGTAGTATTATTTGGGAACCAGAACTGGCTGGATAGAAGTATCTTGCAGATGCAGATAATTAATTGTTTGGATATACCACATAGCAGTTACATACATTAATTAAAGGGATTGATTTCTTGCTTAAAGGGACATGAAACCCAAACATTTTCTTTCATGATTTAGATAGATCATACATTTGTAAACAAATTTCTAATTTACTTTACTATAAATTTTGCTTCATTCTCTTGGTAGCCTATCTTGAAAGATCAGCAATGCACTACTGGGAGCTTGGTGAACACACCAGTAAGCCAATGAAAAGAGATATACAGCCACCAATCAGCAGTTAGCTCCCAGCTCATGAGCCTAGTTGGGTATGTTTAACAAAGGATACCATGAGAACAGAGCAAATTAGATAAGAGAAGTACACTGAAAAGTTGTTTAACATTGAATGCTCTATCTGAATCATAAAAGAAAAATGATGTGTTTCATGTCACTTTAAGGTGTGTGATGTATGGGGGCTGTATCTGTTGCTAAAATTGCAACTAACAGAGATTTTTTAAGTTTTTATCTTGCACATGGAAAATGCCTTTTTGAGAGGAGAAGTTGGTGTTTTTGGTAGTGTAGATTTACCTACAAGTCCTCAGCCTCTTCAAGTTATATAAACTCTCAAGTTAGTCTGCTAATCTATGGAGCCCATTTAATAAAGTATGGAGAAATGTGAGCTTTTGGGTGTACATTCTATAGAAGAAAACTGAAACTATAGAAACTAGAGTTGTAGAAAGGCAAGTATCTTTATCACCCTTTTACTGTTATGACCTGCTGCAAATGAGGTGCATACAGCAATTAAATGATACATCAGTATGTACAGAAATTAGTGTTAATCCAACACACAAGATGCAGTGTGAAATAACTAATATTCTATCTAATGCTGTTATAAAGGGATTAATCTCAAGTGATCTTAGGGATTATTTACAGATAAAACATCCTATTAGACCAGTCATATATTGCTTGCCAAAAATTCATAAAGTTAAATCTGAGCCACCAGGCAGACCTATAGTCGCCGGCTCAGGTTCTATATTTTCAAATATTTCTATTTTCCTTGCTAAAATTCTGCAGCCTTATGTCACTAAATCATCCTCTTATATTAAAGATACTTATGATTTTTTGAATAAACTGGAAGATCTTAATTTGTCAAATCAGAAGGTTATTTTATTTACTCTTGACGTATCAAGTTTATATACATCTATTAACCCTTTAAGAACACAGCTTTCAGTTTGCTCAATTGTTTTATGACGGAAAAATTCCGTCATATGTCCTTAAGAGGTTAAGCATACAAGTGGAATAGCCTCAGTAGCCAAAATGTTGGCAAATGATAAGAAATATAATATGGCTCAAATACAATTTTTTTTAAGATTGTTAGAATTAATTCTTTATGCCAATTATTTTCTCTTTAAAGATACCTTTTATTTCCAGAGAAAAGGGACAGCTATGGGATCCAATGTCGCCCCTACATATGCCAACATATTCATGAGTAATTTTGAAGAATTGTTTGTTTATGAACATTCATTATTTAAGCAATATGGTGCCACATGGTGGCGTTTCATTGACAATGTGTTTGGCATATGGTATGGCGACATTGGATCCCTATTTGCATTTATTGATGACCTTAATTGTTCAGTCAATGGAATTAAATTCACTTTGACATATGATGAATATCCAATTCAATTTTTGGATACATGCATTTACAAGGGGGAATGTGGATTGAAGGCAGACATTTACTCAAAACCAACTGATAGGAACAATACACTATGGTTTGAGAGCTTTCATCCACCCTCTACCTTTAAAGCTATACCCAAAAGTCAACTATTGAGGGTGGATCGTATTGTTTCTGACCCTGTTGTGAAAAAAGTTCGATTAGAACAGATGTCAGATTAATTTATCTCCAGAGGTTATCCAAAATGTGATTTCTAACACTAGGGAGTCTGAATCAGCAAAGAGGATTAAAAATAGATCTAAAACCACAGATAGACTAATATTTATATCACAATATAATACTAGGAGTAACCAAGTTAAAGTGATTCGTAAATATTGGCATATTTTACACAAATGCCATCCAGAAATAGATGCTTTTAAACAACTTCCAATGCCAGCATATAAGCGAAGCCCCAATATTAAGGATAAACTAGTGAGGGCAGATATTGGTATAATTAAAAGCACACAAAGCACTTTAACAGGCCGAGAACGTAAAGGATGCTATCCATGTTTATCCTGTATCAATTGTAACTCAATGATTAAGGGTGACAGTTTCTGTCATCCTTATACAGGGAAAAGATATAAAATAAAAGAATATTTGACTTGTAGATCTGAATATATCATTTATGCGATTAAGTGTCCGTGCTCTTTAATTTATATCGGTCAATCAACCAGGGAGGCACGTGAAAAAATTTCAGAACACAAGTCAAACATTAGATGTAACAAAAAGGATACTCCAGTTGCTAGTATTTTTGAGTTCTTACACATATGATATTTTTAAATTAAGAATGAATTGTGGTTTCGTCATGAAATTAGATTATGTGGATTAAATGACGTTGGTATATTTTTAATATAATATGATAAAAATAATTTTATTACTATGTTTACATTTGATATAGTACTTATTAATTGTTACTAATGTATTCACTGTTTTTTTAACATAAATTGATTTTTTTCTACAAATAGATATGGAATATAATAATTCCTCACTAGATTGCAGTATATTCACTATTATATTCATTGAATTGTTTTATTTTTCTATAAATATATATGTAATATCATAATCTTCCACTAGATGGCAATGCACTTATTTTCTTACCACAATTATTTGGCGCCATTAGGGCTATTTAAATGTTAGTAGATTCACATTTGGTCAAGCTTGAAAAAGGGCTGATTGTGTGCCCGAAACGTAGCACAATAAAGGTCGTGGACTTTGCACCAGCTGGAGTATCGTTGCTTTTGCTACTTCCATGAATCCATCTTGCCTTCTACACACTGAAGGTTTCCAGTGCCAGAGGATGCAGAGCAGCCCCAGAGCATCATCGAGCTACCACCATGCTTAACTCTAGGCAGAGTGTTCTTTTTAGCGTATGCTTAACTCTTCTTCCTCCAGACATGCCGCTTATCCATCGGGCTGAAAAAAATCCTATTTGATTTAATCGCTCCAAAGAACAGAATCCCAAAACTTCTGTGGCTTATTTATATAATTTTGAGCATATATTTAGCCACCAATTAGCAAGCGCTACCCAGGTGGTGAACCAAAGATGGGCCGGCTCGTAAGCTTACATTCCTGCTTTTTCAAATAAAGATACCAATAGGAGTAAATTAAAAAGTTGTTTAAAATTGCATGCTCTATCTGAATCATGAAAGAAAAAAATTGTGTTCAGTATCCCTTTAACTGCTGCTCTTGTAAGAACATGGTGGAAAATATGAATTAATTTACATTTTTTACGCTTGCGCAAAAGGACTTTGGATGATCCGTTTGCCAAACTTCATATGTTACTTAATCACGCAAGACCAGAGCATGATGTTGGTCAACAGAAAAGAAGAGCTCTAACAAACATACAAAAAAGGATATATATCGTAAAATTTTTCACCCATACATTATGCTTGTTTATCTAGGGGTGACAAATACTACTTACTATTACAAAATGTGCTCGTCACTCCTTCTATGTTGCTGCTTAGGTTCAGACTACTAAATCAACCGAGCCAAGTTAGCGCTATGAGCATCACGTAGGCGGTTAGATCAGAAAGCCATTGCGCATGCACAGGATTAGTAGTATTGAATTGCACATGCGTTGGTACATGACTTAGCGTACTGGAGAGAACCCAGTTTGCCCACCGTGAATGCTCTATGCAAATTAGGTCCACATGGGTTTTGAAAACTGGTTAGTTTTGTATATACAATTGCGGCAAAACTACACCATACTGAAAATGAAAGTTATTTAGGCATAATAAGTTTTAATATTAGTCTTGGGAATAATAGAATAAAAATTTGTGAAAATACATACTTAAAGGAGTTGACGCTCTTAGTTGCAGAAGAGTACTATGATATTATCAGTATAACTGAAACTTGGTGGGATGATTCACATGACTGGGCAGTTAACTTAGAGGGGTATGCTTTATTTAGGAGGGACAGGAATAATAAAAGGGATGGAGGAATCTGCATGTATATTAAACCTAACCTTACACATACAATAAGGGAAGATATTTCTGATACAGGCGACAATGTAGAGACCCTGTGGGTGGAAATAAAGAGTGGGGGGGGGGGAAATCCTAAAAGAATATTACTAGGAACATGCTACAAGCCCCCCAACATTAGTGACCTGGATGAAACTCAACTACTTATACAAATAGGTAAGGATGCTAATAACAGTGCTGTAATTATGGGAGATTTTAACTACCCTGATATAAACTGGGCCAATGAAACTAGTAACTCAGCTAAGGGGGGTAGATTTATAAATGTTCTCAGGGATAACTTCTTGTCACAATTAATAGAGGAGTCAACTAGGAGTAACGCTATATTGGATTTAGTGCTACCAAATAATACAGATATAATATCAAACATAGAAGTCAAAGAACATTTGGGTAACAGTGATCATTCATAACATGGTCACATTTGAAATTTCTTTTCATAAGCAGTGTCTTAAAGGTTTAACCAAGACTTTTAATTTTAAGAAAGCAAAATTCAACGATTTAAGGAAATCATTAAATAACATAAATTGGGACAAAGTATTCTCTAATAAAAATACAGAGGATAAATGGATAACATTTAAAACTTTGTTAAATAAATATACATATCAACAAATACCATATAGTTATAAAAATAAAAATAAAAAATCCAAGCCAATGTGGCTGAATATAAATGTGTTAAGAGAAATTAGGAAAAAACATAGGGCATTTATATTATTCAAAGAAAATAGTACAGACTCAAAATTCCATATTTATAAGGAATGTAACAAAGCATGCAAAAAAGCAATCAAATTAGCCAAAATTGAAAATGAAAAATTAATTGCAAAGGATTCTAAATCTAACCCTAAAAGGTTCTTTAAGTACATAAATAGCAAAAAAATCTAAGAAAGACAATATACAGTAGGTACCTTAAAATGTGGGGAGGGTAGCATGATTAACAGTGACAGGGAGAAGGCTGAGATACTAAACCAGTTTTTTTTCAGTATACACAAGAGAGAAACCATTGGATGATACTTTGGAACAAAACAAATTGGATAATATTAAGGTAAATAAAACTCCAGACCCAGATGGAATACACCCAAGGGTGTTAAGGGAATTTAGCACTGTTATAGACAAACCTCTACTCTTAATTTTTCAAGACTCATTATCCTCAGGCATGGTACCCAAGGATTGGCGTAAAGGGAAGTAGGGATGATCCAGGAAGCTATAGACCAGTTAGTCTGACATCAATAGTGGGGAAGATATTTGAAGGGATTATAAGGGATTATATTGATGAGCATATTCGTGTAAACAAGATTATGAGTTCTAATCAGCATGGTTTTATGAGAAATAGATCATGTCAAACTAATCTAATTAGATTCTATGAGGAAGTAAGTAAAAATATAGATAAAGGGGAATCAGTTGATGTGATATACTTAGATTTTGCAAAGGCGTTTGATACCTTGCCACATAAGAGATTAATGCACAAAATTAAGGGACTGGGAATAGCTGAAAATGTTAGTTTGTGGATAAATAACTGGATAAAAGATAGGGAGCAACGAGTAGTAGTAAATGGATCATACTCAGATTGGACAAAGGTAATCAGTGGAGTACCCCAGGGATCAGTGCAGGGCCCTATTCTTTTTTTTCTTTTTTTTTTGACAGTTTTTATTGAAGTCATAAACAATTATAACAGTGGAGATGCATCCAAAAACAATGACAAATAAAAAGCATACAGAGCTAATACAAAAATACTGCCAAGTCAACACTACAAAGCATGTCAACCCAAAATAGCTTCAGGAGTTTAAAAAGTGGTAAATGATGAGGGTAATTAACTAAGTGAGGAGGCCATGATTGGTTAGCAACATAGAGAAGTAAGGGGGTCGACTAGGCAGTAAAGGTAAACAGAAGGGGCATATAAAGCCCATTCATTTAAATTATTAGCAAGGCATTTGGACTATCAAAATTGGGACTTCGGTTTTCTATTTTTGCATAATATGAAAATGAAAAATGAACCCGCCTTGCAGTAGGGAGACATATATTAGAATATTCATTTAAGAGGTATAGAGGCAAGGGGAGGGCTGGCTGTTTAGAATTAGGGGGAAGGGGGAATGCAGCGGGCGAAAGCCGCTCGAAATAAGATAAAAAGGGGGGGAGGGGAAGGAGGGCGGAGCCAGCCAGGGTGCCAGGCTGTGGAACACTTTTGAGTCTCTGAACGTTTGAGTTGACATGTAGTAGTCAAGTATATGCAAATAAAGGGGTACACAGGACCTATAGGCAGTGATGGAGACATGATAATAACCCCAGTATAACGTCCATCCTTCGGCAAAGAAGATTGTTCAATATTAATCAGTGTGAAAAGCATTACATAATAACTAAGATAGGAGCTCTAAAAAAGTCACTGGTCTGTAGGATGAAAAGTGGCGTACTAGTATTTGCTGATCCTGTATGTGACATTCATAAACTAACCTGACTCCCTCAACCCTCACTCATTAGATATTGTGTTACCTCGGCCGTTGGCCACAGAAATATTAAGAGCTGCAAATAGATGTGAGGGTGATGTTTGTAGGCATACCTTGTTCTTCATATAAACACTAAGATGAGGAGTATGACACCGCACCTATACCCGTAGGGCAGTAACGTGTTCCTTTAAGGGTTGCAGTCTACTAAATACAGTGCTGTGATGTAAGCTTATAGAGCCGACTTGAAAAATGAAACTATGGATTTCTATTTAAGTGACTTACCTCATGAAACATGATGTAAATGTATAGTCTTATACAGCACAAAATATTAGCCCCCTATTTGCTGCATGGAATGCTGTGACACCTGGGGTAAAGGGAACACCATATACAGTATATCACATGTTTTGGGTATGTGTTAGGCATTTTTGAGAGTTGGTATCTAAAAGTGTGAATGAATAAAGCTAGATAGTCATGTAGTGCATGTCACAGCAATATGAGAGTATGGTATACATTGACTTAATAGGTACGATTCTTCCACAACACAACAGCACTATAATTGATAACTTTGAGTCTAAAGGCTTATGATGGTTAGGGTAAGATGTGTACATATGTGGACAATAAGAGAAATCTGTTCTTCAAGGCATAATAAGTGAAACCATAAATTAGGGGTACGCAATTAACATCTAATGTGTGAAGCAAATAGGAATAACCCCATTCAGTAGCCATATTAAAGTTAGAGACCTATATCGTATAAGTTAGGGGGTTAATTAAGATAGAACTAAAAAAACATAAGACTGCACTAGCATATTTAAGGGAATCTGTCAGGAAATGAAGTTAAATCAAATAATACACTAAGAAATAACTTTTAAACTGAATGAGATCTAACTCCAATTAAGTAAACAACAAAGAGCGGTCCCCTCTGCTAAGTATATGATTTCAGTATGTGTGATCTACGTTAAGCAATACCATAACAAATTCAGGAGACATATAATGTTAAGATCAATTATAAACAGTGATGAGGACGTGAGCTGCCATGTATACCTTCTATAGAAAGAGTAATAACTAGTGTAAATAATATAAAATTGACCCTCCACTTTACTCCCGTGACATGTAAATCTGAGGGATCTCTTAGTAAGGAGCCAACAATAGACCCACAGTTAGTGTGCTAGGGGTAAAGTGGGAAGTAACAGTTCAATAGCAACTAGGAAAATATATCAATCAAAGAGCAACTTGGATAACAGGAGAATACATTTCCTCAGTATAAATCTATGTTGATTAATTTAATCTTGCCATTTTACAGTCTCAAAAAGATAAACAAATTCTACAATGTACTGAAGGAGGGTAGTCTCATTATATCCGATCTTAAGATCATCATTCAAGAGAGCCATTAACAAAAAGTCAATATCCTAGAATAGAGCAAATATTACTTTAATGGTAGAGTCTAGTTACCCCACACCAGTTCTGATTATAGATGTGGATAACCGCAGGGAGAGCTTGAGGCAGGCTTCCTTCAGGTCCCATGTCGAAAAAGGAAGGGCTGTAGAAGACCAGATCCATCCGGGACTGAGAGCTCCTTTAATCTGTGTTGAAGAGAGGCGACGGCCAGAGGACAGATTAACCCAGCGTAGTGAACTGCATAAATGCTTATCGTACCTGCTACAGACTGTACTGGGGACTGGCTGCAATGAGTGTTCGTTAAGCGGGCTGCTGCGATGTGGTTTACCCGACATCCAGAGTGACAGCTCGTGGGTGCTAAAGGATTCACTCTCAACTAACTTCCCAATATCGGCTAGAAGCAAGAGCGGGTGGGTATCATAGGGCACATCTACTACATTTGCCATGCTCATATAGATAACTTTGTGGGAGATGTGAGGCCCGGTATCAAGCGGCTCAGGGCTGCTCAACTGGAAGAGCGAGTTCCCCTCTTGAGGCTTCTGGATCTTTGATGTATATTCCGCCACCACAGGAATATTGCAGTTGGAGGTAAAGAATGTTTCCACTTTCATAGCTAGAATCTTAAAATGTTCTTTGATGTCCGCAAGCAAAGCGGTAGATACAGATTCACTGCAGGACGTCATGCTGGTTTTTTGTGATTATCTTCATGCTGTTGAGGCTCTCTTGTCTCTATGCAGGATTGGCTGCTGAACTGATGTGGCTTGAGTGGGGAATTAGCGCTGTAGAATCAGTCACAGCTCCATTCATCCACGGCCCTTAATTGTTCAGGCAGAGCAGTGTGAAGGCTTCAATCACGTGTCATAAGTAGGTGTGGTATCAGCACTGCTATATATATTGAATATAAAAGTTCAGATTGTGCGGCTAATGGACGTTAGAAAATACTGCCAGTTGCCCTTCTCTCGTGCATGAGTTCCCTCATGAAGTCGGAAAATGGCTGCCTCCAGGGGCCCTGGCTAGTAGCGTCACAAGATCTTGCCGTCTAGTTTTACATAACTATGTCCCACATTCTCCAGACTTCTCCGTTGAGGGCCATAAGCAATGAGGCACCCTGTGAGGATCAATTCAGCTGAGCTAGATGGTCTAATATATAATTATAAGTAATAGGAAGTAGGAGCTCTGGGGTCATGCGACCATTCAGGCTCAGAGCTGGCTCCGCCCCCCGGCCCTATTCTTTTTAATATTTTTATAAATGACTTGGAGCTAGGATTAAATAGCGACATCTCTATTTTTGCAGATGATACTAAGTTAAGTAAGGTCATTAGGTCAGAGCAGGATGAACTTTCGTTACAAAGGGACCTGCAAAAATTAGAAGTATGGGCAGGTAAATGGAAAATGAGATTTAATACGGGAAAATGCAAGGTTCTACATTTCGGAAGTAAAAATAAGCAGGCAACATATTATTTAAATGGGACTTAGCCAAACAGAGGAGGAAAGGGATTTGGGGGTAGTAATAGATAACAAGTTAAAGATGGATGCACAATGCAGGGCAGCAGCTTCAAAGGCTAATAAGATACTAGCATGTATTAAAAGAGGCATTGACTCAAGGGAGGAAAGCTTAATTCTGTCACTATATAAAGCCCTGGTAAGACCTCACCTTGAGTATGGAGTGCGGTTCTGGGGACCAATCGCAAAAAAAGATATTGCAGAACTAGAAAAAGTTCAGAGAAGGGCCATAAAGCTAATAAGGGGATTGGAGAATTTAACCTATGAGGAGAGGCTAGCCAAACTGGGTCTGTTTTCTTTAGAAAAAAAGGCGCTTAAGAGGTGACATGATTACTTTATATAAATATATTCAAGGCCCATATACAGAGATGGCAGAAGCTCTGTTTATTCCAAGAAAATTGTTTGTGACCAGAGGTGTCGTGAACCAAGCCTTCAGACTAAAAAGAAAAAGAAAAGGTCTGGGAGACATTCTGCTCGAAAAGGCTGTTCACGGATTTGAACCTGTGGCTCTGTGCTTGCCAACCTGTTTGTTTGCATGTTGAGCCACAGCCAGTTCTAGCAATAGCATGGAACTTAAAAGATCTGATAAATAACTATTTGCCTTACTTGTAATTACACCTGTGCAACACACAGGTGTTCTCAATTCTGGAATTACTAAGAACCAATCCTGTGCAAAACCTCCCTATTTAAGAATGGCTCTTAGACTGCATGTGGTCTTCACATTGGATCTGTTTTGTCACAAGTCAGAACCTGTTTCCTGTAGTTCTGTACTTATTTGGAGAAAGACTACACCTTTGCACCTGTTTACAAGGTATTACCAGGAGAAAGACTTTACCTTTAAACCTGTTTACAAGTTTGTTTCCTGCCTTGTGCAATTCCTGCACTCAGCTATTACCAGGTGGAAGACTTTACCTTTAAACCTGTTACCTGTTTACAAGTTTGTTTCCTGCCTTGTGCAATTCCTGCACTCAGCTATTACCAGGAGAATGACTTTACCTTTAAACCTGTTAACTGTTTACAAGTTTGTTCCCTGCCTTGTGCAAATCCTGCACTTCAGTTATTAGCAGCAGGAAGACTTTACCTTTAAGCCTGCTACCTGTTTACAAGTTGTTTCCTGCCTTGTGCAAATCCTGCATTTCAGTTATTACCAGGAGAAAGACTTTCCTTTTTGAATCTGCATCTCTGCTTACTTTGTTTATTTCCACTCCTGCTGTATGTGGACTTAACATACCTGAGTAGCACATTTAAATATACCCTGCAAGTATTTCCTTAATCAAATTTTGTTATTTTAATAAATCTGATATATTTTCAATCTATATAGCTTCTACTAATCTTCCTTTAAAGCAACTGTTCCAGACAATGAGGCTCTCATGAGATATCCTGAGACAGAACATGACACAAGGTCACAATTTAAGGTTGGAGAAAAGGAGATTTAATATCCTGCAACGGAAACGTTTTTTCACTGTAAGAGCAATAAAATTGTGGAACTCATTACCAAAGGAGGTAGTGAATGCCAATACCCTAGATACATTTAAAAATTATTTGGATACATTTCTGTCTATAAACACAATTCATGGATATGATTGCTAGTATTAAATGGGTCACCTTTCAGTGGGGTTATTTAAAGGGATACTGAACCCAAATTTTTTTCTTTCATGATTCAGATAGAGCATGACATTTTAAGCAACATTCTAATTTACTCCTATTATCAAATTTTCTTCATTCTCTTGGTATCTTTATTTGAAATGCAAGAATGTAAGTTTATATGCAGGCCCATTTTTGGTGAACAACCTGGGTTGTTCTTGCTGATTGGTGGATAAATTCATCCACCAATAAAAAAGTGCTGTCCTGAACCAAAAAAAAAGCTTAGATGCCTTTTTCAAATAAAGATAGCAAGAGAACGAAGAAAAATTGATAATAGGAGTAAATTAGAAAGTTGCTTAAAATTGCATGCTCTATCTGAATCACAAAAGAAAAAATTTGTGTTCAGTGTCCCTTTAAGCTTAACTGGAGCTTTTTGTATATATTTTAGATTTTTATAGGTTGAACTCGATGGACTTCGGTCTTTTTTTCAACCTCATCTACTATGTAAAGGGAAATGAAACCCAAAATTTTCTTTCATGATTCAGATAGAGCATGCTATTTAAAGCAACTTTCTAATTTTTTTTTGTAGTATTGATATCTTTATTTGAAAAGCAATAATGTAAGCTTAGGAGCCGACCAATTTTTGGTTCAGCCCCTAGGTAGTGCTTGCTGATTGGTGGCTACAGCAATTCTAATGTAAATTTTAATTTTCAAATTTTTAATGAAGACACTGAGTAATGATTCACAGTGCAGGCTGGAAAAAGCAAGTGAACCCTTAAATTTAATAACTTATACATACTTTATCAGCAACAATTTCCACCAAGTTTCCTTTAGATGCTTTAGATACTTTAGACTTGTGTAATCTTCAGAATATATTTTTAAACATTCCTCCCTATAAATATGTTTCAGTTAATCAATATTTCTGGGTTGTCTTGATTGCACAGCCCTTTTCACTTCATGCCACATCATCTACATTGGGTTAAAGTCAGGACTCTGACTTGGTCATTCCAAAACAGAATCTTCTTTTTCAGCCATTCTTTGGTTGATTTACTTTGGGTCATTGTCTTGTTGCATCACTAAATCTCTCTTAACAGTAAACACAAATTGTAAACTACATGATTATGAAGCTTCATATATATAGGAATAATTTTGCAATAAAACTGTAGGTTTATTTTGTCAAATGAGTAAATTGTTTTATGTTTATGCTTTTCACTGATTTCCCTATCCCCCAGGACAAAAGAAGCCCTGGTAACCAATCACAAACTAATATCCAGATACAGCACAAACAGAAGCTTAGGGAGGGAGGGAAAGTAAACAAAAGCTCAAATAAATTGCCTTAAAGTATTAACCCAAACCTCCCTGGGAGAAAGTGAAATAAACAATTTTTTTAGATGTATATTACACCAAAAGACTGCAAAATAAATAATTAATGTATATTGCAATAATGTTTCACTTTCAATATTGAAACATTGTATGCTTTGTTGAAATGTTAAGTTTAGTAGTCCTTTAAGCTTGTGATCATGCACTGCTGACACTACACTACAGCACACAGAAAAAGTCCAGCACTCGCTCACAAACTCTCAGCTAGGATTAAAAGCAAAACTGGAAGAGTCAGTTACCCCATTTGTCCAAATGGGACAAGCCCAGGTACCATGTCAAGGTCTCTTCCAAAAACCTGGGTCCCTAATACAGCCACACACAAATGCAAGCTCTTAATCAAACGAACTGGGAACAAGTCAGGGTTCACAGACTTATGTAATCACCCTGGGCGTAAGCAAAGCAAGGAAAAGGGGACAGCGCTCTCAGACCGGACCGGGTACACATCCCATAACCCCTAACCAGGCTCAGCTTTGGGTGCTATAGCACTCTTTTAAAGCTACACTATTTCCAGTGTCACAGGCAGTTAACCCTGGGCCTGCCTGGGTGCAGGTCCATAGGGAAAATTACAAAACAGACACTACAGCACACAGACAAAGTCCAGCACTCGCTCCAGCACTTGCTCACACTGCCTGTGACACTGGAAATAGTGTAGCTTTAAGAGAGTGCTATAGCACCCAAAGCTGAGTCTGTTTAGGTGTCATGGGATATGTACCCGGTCCGGTCTGAGAGTGCTGTTCCCTTTTCCTTGCTTTGCTTACGCCCAGGGTGATTACATAAGCCTGTGAACCCTGACTTGTTCCCAGTTTGTTTGATTAAGAGCTTGCATTTGTGTGCGTGGTTGCATTTGTGTGGATGTATTAGGGACCCAAGTTTTTGGAAGAGACCTTGACATGGTACCTGGGCTTGTCCCATTTGGCCAAATGCAGTAACTGACTCTTCCAGTTTTGCTTTTAATCCTAGCTGAGAGCTTGTGAGCGAGTGCTGGACTTTTTATGTGTGCTGTAGTGTATGTTTTGTAATTTTTCACCTATGGACCTGCACCCAGGCAGGCCTGGGGATAACTGCCTGTGACTCTGGAAATAGTGTAGTTTTAAGAGAGTGCTATAGCACTCAAAGCTGAGCCTGTTTAGGGGTCATGGGATGTGTACCCTGTCCGGTCTTAGGGTGCTGTCCCCTTTTCCTTGCTTTGATCATGCACTGCTGCCTAGATATACTCCTGTAAAATAATTGTGTTATTTAGTACTACGCACTAACTGACAGTGTATACATATTAGCACTCCCTGACATCAAGGATAACTTTTAATAGTAAATAAAATAAACATGGGGGAAGGAAAAATGTAATCAATACTATATTCTGTTCTTAATATTTAATGTCTCCTACATTAAATAATTGTGAATCAACAATTGTAATGTATTAATATCAACTACTATAGAGTTTATAACATAAGTAGGAGCAGCACAAGGGTGCACTGAGCATATACTAGTGCAGGCTGAGATCACAATGAATGACAACTGCTCTCAGTGTAAATATAACAAAGTATGTTTTTCAGTGATTAAAGGGTCAGTATACACTCATTTTCATATAACTGCATGTAATAGACACTACTATAAAGAATAAGATGCACAGATACTGATATAAAAATGCAGTATAAAACTGTTTAAAAACGTACTTAGAAGCTGTCAGTTTGGCTCTGTTGAAAGGTAGCTGGAAAGCCCAATGCAAGTGGCAAATAAGACCCTCCCCCTCCCCCTTCTTTTGCCTATGAAAAGACCCTTTACACAAACAGAAGCAAGCTGGAGAAGGTAGCTGACGGTATTCACATAAAACTTTGGGGCTTGGTTAGGAGTCTGAAAATCACAGCAATGTTATTTAAAAATAAGCAAAACTATACATTTATTTAAAAAAAAACTTTATGGGCTATATAAATAGATCATCTACAAAACATTTATGCAAAGAAAAAATGAGTGTATAATGTCCCTTTAAAGAAATTACCAACTAATGGTCAAATGACTGTGGTCATGATAAAGAAACAATCTCAAAAGCTCACCAGTTAAAGTTATTTGTTATCACCTAACAGTAACAATGAATTCCATTACATGAGACAAAGTAATTATATCAATAACTCAAAGGTTCTCTAATCAATGAGATTTGCAGTATTGACTAAGAATAATGCTGATTGTTTCTGGTTTCCTTTCATGAACTTTATCCACGGTGGAAGACAGCACATTCTCCAGAGTGGGGCAAGGAAAGAGACTAGCCAGGTCTCCACTGAACTGCAAACAATTACATTTTGCATTTTTTTTAATCTTTTTAAAACTGACTAAATGACATGACATGACTAAGAACCTGTGGCAGGTTTGAAACATGGTTTGTTTGTTATACTTATGGACCCTGCCTAAGAAAATAAAGGTATTTTAAAAAGATACTCTGTGGCTGGAAAATGTGATTGTTTCTTTCCATGAATCACATTACTGTTTGGGATTTTTCTAATAGTGGACACATGAACAAAGACTTTTGCAGCTTGTAGAGTTTCCTAGAGGCCTTTTGCTGTTACCCTTATTTTTGTGGCCTCTTTCAGGATTGCAGTTGTGCTCTTGGAGTGGAGAGTAGCAACAGTTCTGAATTTCCTCAATTTGTAGACAATTTGTCTTACCGTGGATTGATGAACACCAGGGTTTTTAGCAATGCTTTTATAACCCTTTCCAGCCCCATGCATCTCTATAATGCATCTTCTAAGGTCCTGTGACAGCTGTTGGGATCAAGGTATGGTTCACACTATCTTTCTTGAGAAGAACACATTTGCTGGTAACCAGGCTTTGTGTGCCTTTATTTAAAGGGCACCTTTGCAGCCCACATTTCTAATGTCATCTCCTTAATTAAAACACCTGACTTCAAATGTCTTGTGGAGAAGATGTTAACACAGAGGTTCACTTACTTTTTCCAGCCTGCACTGTGAATGTTTTTGTCTTTTGAAGCCCCAGCGAGCCTAAAACACTACTACTTAACCTCTCCACCAGCTAAAATGTGGCAGATTTCAATCATCCTGATCAGATCAAATTGGCCTACTGGGAAACTGGAGATTTCCCGGTGGGCCGCATCAGCTGGAGCTGGTATTGCAGCTATGAAAGGGGCAGTCTCATCCACACTGATAAAGAAGCGCCCATAAATCTTTTAAGTAGTTGCGGATACCTTCTAGCAGAGTTATCTTAACTTTTCTTGTTGATGAACTAAAATGTGCAGAATACTTTAAGTTAATATAATGTGTTAGTTTTGTTCCTGCCTATATTCAATAAAAGGCAAAGATTAAGCCATGTAATACAAGTCCCACTCTCCACTTCGCGTCAAATTTGACTCAACACTTTTCGCACCAATTATGACGCAAACTCCTAAAAAAAATACACACTAGTGAATTTTTCAACCATTTTGATTGGAATACATGGAGTGCAGAATTATTAGGCAAGTTGTATTTTTGAGGATTAATTTTATTATTGAACAACAACCATGTTCTCAATGAACCCAAAAAACTCATTAATATCAAAGCTGAATAGTTTTGGAAGTAGTTGTTGGTTTGTTTTTAGTTATAGCTATTTTAGGGGGATATCTGTGTGTGCAGGTGACTATTACTGTGCATAATTATTAGGCAACTTAACAAAAAACAAATATATACCCATTTCAATTATTTATTTTTACCAGTGAAACCAATATAACATCTCAACATTCACAAATATACATTTCTGACATTCAAAAACAAAACAAAAACAAATCAGTGACCAATATAGCCACCTTTCTTTGCAAGGACACTCAAAAGCCTGCCATCCATGGATTCTGTCAGTGTTTTGATCTGTTCACCATCAACATTGCGTGCAGCAGCAACCACAGCCTCCCAGACACTGTTCAGAGAGGTGTACTGTTTTCCCTCCTTGTAAATCTCACATTTGATGATGGACCACAGGTTCTCAATGGGGTTCAGATCAGGTGAACAAGGAGGCCATGTCATTAGATTTTCTTCATTTATACCTTTTCTTGCCAGCCACGCTGTGGAGTACTTGGACGCGTGTGATGGAGCATTGTCCTGCATGAAAATCATGTTTTTCTTGAAGGATGCAGACTTCTTCCTGTACCACTGCTTGAAGAAGGTGTCTTCCAGAAACTGGCAGTAGGACTGGGAGTTGAGCTTGACTCCATCCTCAACCCGAAAAGGCCCCACAAGCTCATCTTTGATGATACCAGCCCAAACCAGTACTCCACCTCCACCTTGCTGGCGTCTGAGTCGGACTGGAGCTCTCTGCCCTTTACCAATCCAGCCACGGGCCCATCCATCTGGCCCATCAAGACTCACTCTCATTTCATCAGTCCATAAAACCTTAGAAAAATCAGTCTTGAGATATTTCTTGGCCCAGTCTTGACGTTTCAGCTTGTGTGTCTTGTTCAGTGGTGGTCGTCTTTCAGCCTTTCTTACCTTGGCCATGTCTCTGAGTATTGCACACCTTGTGCTTTTGGGCACTCCAGTGATGTTGCAGCTCTGAAATATGGCCAAACTGGTGGCAAGTGGCATCTTGGCAGCTGCACGCTTGACTTTTCTCAGTTCATGGGCAGTTATTTTGCGCCTTGGTTTTTCCACACGCTTCTTGCGACCCTGTTGACTATTTTGAATGAAACGCTTGATTGTTCGATGATCACGCTTCAGAAGCTTTGCAATTTTAAGAGTGCTGCATCCCTCTGCAAGATATCTCACTATTTTTTACTTTTCTGAGCCTGTCAAGTCCTTCTTTTGACCCATTTTGCCAAAGGAAAGGAAGTTGCCTAATAATTATGCACACCTGATATAGGGTGTTGATGTCATTAGACCACACCCCTTCTCATTACAGAGATGCATATCACCTAATATGCTTAATTGGTAGTAGGCTTTCGAGCCTATACAGCTAGGAGTAAGACAACATGCATAAAGAGGATGATGTGGTCAAAATACTCATTTGCCTAATAATTCTGCACTCCCTGTATGCATAATCACATGATTTATGACATCAGCCAATCTGATTCAAATGTTCATTATAAACTATCACTAACGAATTGATTGACACCCCATGCTAGCGACCTATTGGCCGTGAATCTGCAGGGGGCGATATTACACCAGCAGTTCACAAGAACTGCTGGTGCAATAATAAATGCTGAGAGCGTATGCTGTTGGCATTTATCAATGTGCAGCGGACATGATCCGCTATATCGGATCATGTCTGCTCGCACAATCATAAATATGCCCCATTGTG
Organism: Bombina bombina; assembly: GCF_027579735.1. Taxonomy (NCBI): domain Eukaryota; kingdom Metazoa; phylum Chordata; class Amphibia; order Anura; family Bombinatoridae; genus Bombina; species Bombina bombina. Next base: position 667,371,728 of record NC_069504.1, on the reverse strand, counting down.
TATTGTTATATTGTGTATTATACTTTGAAAGTATGTATATGTGAATATAGTATTAAAGATGAACATTGATGCTGACATTAGGACACATAGTGTAATATTTTAGACAAGGATTTTAAAATTCGAATTGATGTTTGATTTAATATAATCTTAAGCTGATAGCTCAAAGGGACAGCCCACCTAACATTAAACTGTCATGATTCAGATATAGCTGAAATTAAAATCACCTCTTTACTGTCATGCTATTTTCTGTGTATTTCTTCCTTCTCTTGAATTTCTTTTTCAGTAAGAAGTGTCATCTTATATGCCAACCCATTTTATAACACCTGTGTAGGGGTGGTTTTTAAAACTAGATTGCAATCAGGAGGGGTTAGACAGGTGCAGAGAGAAAACTGTCCCAGCTTTTAAAATATCGATTGATACATATGATACCCTGATTACATGTTATATTCACAATTATTCCTGCTCAGAATAATAATACATTTACAATATACACATATAGTGGTATAAATAAACACAGAGATATGACAGACAACATTGTTTAGAACAAAAAAAGGAACTTAGGGAAATGTAAATATGTTTGCAAAAGATTTCTGACATAACACACACACACACACACACACACATATATATATATATATATATATATATATATATATACACAAATATGTGCAAAGATATATGTACAAATTCTAGCATTAATAATCATTTATAATAAAAAAAGAGATAAAAGCATATCATGACCTCTAGCAATACAAATACACATTCATTTATGTGAAAGTATCATATAACAAATAATTATAAAAATAACTTCCTATTAGATATTGTTATAAATGTAACTATTTCTTGGACAATAACAGATAAAAATTAAAGGTTAGCTTTAGAGAAATGTGCATGTTACATGTTGAAAGTAAAAAGTTTTCACACAAATGCTAACCCAATGTGCACAAAAAGCCAAAGTCCAAATATCGCAACCATGTTAATGTATTCCCCCATAGACTTCAATGGAGTGCGAAAAGTAAAATAAAAATTAACACCCTTTCTCTTGTGTATTACACAATCACATTTTCTCAAGTGCGCTAACCTGACATGAAATATTAATATTTCAAATTCCAATGTTATTCACCTTGAAGAATAGTAGAAATAAGGAAAAACTACACGCTCAAAGATTAGACAGTTTCTAGGCAATGATAAGTCCCAAACCTCATATCTTTGAGCAATTATAACTTTTTAATGCAATATTTTTTTAATAAAAAATATGTTTTAGACAGTGTTATTGTGATTTTAACTGTACTTTTAAATGTATTTTTGATGTGTTTTTCCCCCCACATTTTAGTCAAGCGTAACAGTTAACAAGAGCTCTGAAGTCACACTTAACACCTGACGCGCGTTAAATTCAATTGCACTCAAGCGAACACGTTTACTTTTAACCTGTAACATACTCACTACTTCTGATGCACGCAAAGAGCTGAGATAAACCCCTTTTCATTCTTGCGCATCAGTTAGTGCGCCACTCGTAATCTAGCCCTATATAGTTTAGCATTGCCGGGTTTTTTTGTATCAAAAGGGGTTAATGTCTTGTAGTTGCATATTTGGTTAAACATTTTAATTTAAAATATTGACAATTTACATGTATTAATATATATATATATATATATATATATATATATATATATATATATATATATACTGTATATGAAGTATATATATATATATATATATATATATATATATATATATATATATATATATATGCACACACACATATATGACATTCTAAGGAATCAGGAATACAGGGCTGGTCTTTCATTTTTCCAGGGCTGCTTTTTATTCCTGACTATTGACGTCAGCTATTTGACTATTCTAACACTCACCAAGGGTCTGTCAATCGCCCTCCCACTCTTACTTTTAAAATGTGAGAATACACTTATGAAAATTGCAAAAGCAAAAAACAATACAATGAGTGCAATACTATTTTAAACTATATGGACAACAGCTGATAGCACTTACAAAGCAGTTTTGTTTCTATGGAAGCACAAAGAGTAAAAGGAATCTTAACTTTTCATGTTGATGAACTAAAATGTGCAGAATACTTACAGTTAATATAATGTGTTAGCTTTGTTCCTGCCTATATTCAATAAAAGGCAAAGATTACAATTGACGTGCAGTTGATATCGGCAGTAACTATAGCCCTTCCAATATTAACAGTGATTCATGTGTCGTGCAATATAGCATTAGGTAGCAGCTATGCCGCTATTTGCAGATACCAATATTTTCGGAGAGAGCTCAAAATACCTTAGTCCTGTTTCATTTCATTAGAATTACATTGGGATGGTAAGATCCATAAATTCTACTACACAATAAACACCTAACTGCAACCCTCAAAACCATGCTAACATCCTGCTTCCCGACCACCAATAATAATGACTGTCCCTCACTGTATTGAAAATAACCACTATGCACCAGTGCATCAACTCCATTATTTAAGGAACTAAAAATATATATATATATTACTGCTTGCGAAAGTCATATATCAAACTCGAAAACAGTTCAGCACGCTTACCAAAGCTGCCTGTGCAGGCTACTGATGTTTTGCCAACACCACTTCAAATCCAAGTCACAAAATGTAGCCACACCAGAAAATTCAAATATTTCAAAGGTTTATTGTTCCCAGGCTATGAACAGAAAAATAAACAACAAAGTTTCAGTGGTTATCCCTTATTCATGTTGCATAGTTTAAACAGTGCTAAATTCCCTCCTTAAATACATCTGTAGCAAACCAAAATGAGGCTCACAATATTAACCCTTCCATACTTAACTTATCATGTGTTAGTATCACTAAAAAAATGTTGATACATATTATTTAAAATATAACACTTAGTTATATGTTCTAGACACAATTCACTAGCATAAACAATAACCTATGTTAAATCCAAACCACCTAAACGTTTAGTACATATGATCCCTACAATCCTATCATTTAATAGGTAAGATAAACGTTCATGATTTTTAAAAAATAAAATAAAATAAACACTGACCTGTCTATTTCCTTATTCATACCTTTGGGTACTAATGAGTTAAGGTGAAAAATTCAGAAAGTTTCCCTTCTTTTTTTAATATAAGCTCCCTATTCCCTCCCAGTCTTGGAAGTATGATCTGTTCTAGAACTTGAAAACATAACTGGGAAAATGTATGTCGTGCCATCATAAAGTGATTCCCTATCCTTTGCTATTATATTTGCCCTATGTTCTACTATGCGGTCACGTATCCTATGGGTGGTCTCCCCTAAATAGATATTCCCACATCGGCATTTAACGAGGTAGACCACATAGTCTGTATTGCATGTGTCAAAATCATTAATAGTGTATTTCCTACCTGACAATGGATGAAAAAAATGGGGGCCTTTGATCATACTACTGCAGTTTACACAGCCAAAGCAGGGGTAATTGCCCAATTTTCTCTTAATAATGTAGCCAGTTCTCTCACTTTTGTTGGGGCCAATATCTGCTCTTATAAGATTATCCCTCAGGGAAGGTGCTAATTTAAAAGCAATTATAGGGGTCACCCAAGATTCATAAGGACCCCCTTAGACCCCCAGTGGCAGGCAGTGATTCAGTTTTCATTGGAATCTTGATGTACTTAGACAAATCACTGAGACCTATATTGACAATATATTTGGTATTTGGATGGGCGACATTGGATCCCTCATGGAGTTCTTTAAGGGTTTGATTACAGCAGTGGAAAACATTAAGTTCAAAATTACATGGAATGAGGTTAGTGTTGATTTCCTGGATGTGAAAATATATAAAGACTAGAATGGTTTAAATACTGATCTGTACAACTTCCCCCTCAACTTACTATGCTATAATAGTGCACATTCAGCCGCCTTGATCAAGTCCCTTCCTAAAAGCCAGATACTTAGGGTTAGGAGGATAATGTCAGATAAGAACAAGATGGGAATAAGATTAAAAGAGATAGGCGAACAATTCATCAGTAGGGATTTCCCTAGGATCGCTGCTCCTTAACTTCTCCTCCACCTTTTAGGTAGCTTACTAAAATCATCCCGATCCAATATGATCGGGATGATTGACACCCCCTGCTAGCAGTCAATTGGCCGTGAATGTGCTGGGGGCAGCATTACACAAGCATTTCACAAGAATTGTTTGTGCAATGTTAACTGCCGATACATGTCTAGTTTCTGTAGCTTTGTCTACATATGCAATGATAGAAAAATAGTCTGGCACTGTGAAGGTAACAATACAGGAAAAAGGGATATAATGTTCCCTGGTGCTAACCCTTAATTTAGATAAGTTGAGGAGGAAAGGGTGAAGACTGGCTAAGAAGGGGTTAATTAGCACTCATTCCTGTAATTAGTAGTGTCTATGTTGATACATTCAACTATAACTAGAGGGATAATTAAGTTTAAAACGTATAATTTATTTAACCACTTAAAAAGAAAAACACACAAAGGGTTTAACAAATTGCTCCACACACACACTTGTGATAAACCTACTGCAATATACCCAGACAATGCACACAGATTCCACCACCCCCCTGTATTCCTGGCCAGTAACAGGATACGCTGGCTTCAGGTGACAGGGATGGTTTCTCTGCTGTGTGCATACGTCCCTTACAGAGGATTCACTGTGACCAGAGTAACAAAATACAAAATGTTGAAAAGCAACTATCTTTGAATAGTCTACTAATGTGCAGTGCACAAACGCGTTTCGGCCGAGTAGCGGCGTTTCTCAATGTGCAGATTTAAAATTGACAAGCCGAGTATCTCATTACCCGTGTCTTATATATCCACCTCCGGTGTAATTTACCCAATCACAGCGTGCCTATAATACACGCCCACCTTTGGACGAATCACGCTCGATTTAATACTTTCATGCTGTAGAATAAGACTCAGTATCCGATTGGATGTTGCAACTTCATTGCATATCCAATCACTGTTAGCCGTTAACGTCTAAACAATTTAACTACAGTCATCATGTAAATAAATATGTGGATATGGGTAGCTGAGATCACTTACAGGTCATCCGCTTCTATGTGCACCCAAACTAATAGTCCAAGAGCCAGTCATATCTTGAAATCATTATTTAGCATAGCAGTGCAAAGTTAGCCTGTACACAGCATGCCTGACACTTCCTGATTCTAAAGACTCATAGCGGCTCAGAATTAGAGTTATTACCTTTGATTGCTCAAATGGTTTAATGTAAAAAGCATTAGAAGAATTTTTATTTATTTATTTATTTGTTTAAGATGTTATGAATTGAATTGTATGCAGATGTTGCTGTCTCCCTAATATTGGTTAATCCGCACTTAGCCATTTTATTAATACAAAAAAGTATAATATTGAGTTTCACCACACAGACTGATAATCATAACTATGCTTGACATTGAACTCAGTTCATTTTAAAACAAATTCCATTAAATGTATCTAAGAACCTTCTAAGCAAATATTATTTCTGGGTGCACATTAGAAAACGGCTTACTGATGGTTATCCAGATGTGTCATATTTTTACAAGGAATAAAAGAATTGGAAATAAATCAAAAATGATATGTACAATAACTTAAAGCATCAGAGGAAAGCCCAAAAATGACTATTCTCATTCATGCCATTTAGATTAAATATCCATCTTGCTTCTTTTTTAAGGAGTATTTGTTCCATATCTTTCCCACGTATACCTGGACGTGTTGTTTCCAGTCCCCAGCATTGAAAAGTGTTAGTTTTGCCTTTCACAAATAATATTTGCTTAGAAGGTTCTTAGATACATTTAATGGAATTTGTTTTAAAATGAATTAATTGTAATGATATATTAATCATAATGACACATATAAAACTTTTGAACATTTTGTTCATATCTGTTTACACCCTCCTCTAGTCTTATTTTATGCAGTATATGATGTAGGGTATTTTTTTGCCCAGGTATCGCACTGTATATATGATAATATCAATGAAAGGATATCCACTATGTATATGATTATTTTTATTTTTACTGTCTCCAATCCTCTCTTTGCCAAATGGCACTGAGTTCAATGTCAAGCATAGTTCTGATTATCAGTCTGTGTGGTGAAACTCATTATTATACTTTTTTGTATTAATAAAATGGCTAAGTGCGGATTAACCAATATTAGGGAGACAGCAACATCTGCATACAATTCAATTCATAACATCTTAAACAAATAAATAAATAAAAATCCTTCTAATGCTTTTTACATTAAACCATTTGAGTAATCAAAGGTAATAACTCTAATTCTGAGCCGCTATGAGACTTTAGAATCAGGAAGTGTCAGGCATGCTGTGTACAGGCTAACTTTGCACTGCTATGCTAAATAATGATTTCAAGATATGACTGGCTCTTGGACTATTAGTTTGGGTGCACATAGAAGAGGACGACCTGTAAGTGATCTCAGCTACCCATATCCACATATTTATTTACATGATGACTGTAGTTAAATTGTTTAGACGTTAACGGCTAACAGTGATTGGATATGCAATGAAGTTGCAACATCCAATCGGATACCGAGTCTTATTCTACAGCATGAAAGTATTAAATCGAGCGTGATTCGTCCAAAGGTGGGCGTGTATTATAGGCACGCTGTGATTGGGTAAATTACACCGGAGGTGGATATATAAGACACGGGTAACGAGATACTCGGCTTGTCAATTTTAAATCTGCACATTGAGAAAGGCCGCTACTCGGCCGAAACGCGTTTGTGCACTGCACATTAGTAGACTATTCAAAGATAGTTGCTTTTCAACATTTTGTATTTTGTTACTCCGGTCACAGTGAATCCTCTGTAAGGGACGTATGCACACAGCAGAGAAACCATCCCTGTCACCTGAAGCCAGCGTATCCTGTTACTGGCCAGGAATACAGGGGGGTGGTGGAATCTGTGTACATTGTCTGGGTATATTGCAGTAGGTTTATCACAAGTGTGTGTGTGGAGCAATTTGTTAAACCCTTTGTGTGTTTTTCTTTTTAAGTGGTTAAATAAATTATAAGTTTTAAACTTAATTATCCCTCTAGTTATAGTTGAATGTATCAACATAGACACTACTAATTACAGGAATGAGTGCTAATTAACCCCTGCTTTGTCTGCATAGTCAGAGGGTGTTGACTCAATTATCACTAGGACTTGGGATAGTTGTTTCTCCAGTTCAGCAAAATGATGGTGTAGAATATTTTGTATCTCGATTTCCCATTTATCAATTGCGGCCATAATCACCTTAGAAGTAGGCATTTTTAGATTCTATTAGAGCTAGGGAGCTGCTCTGTAAGTTTGTGAAATCTATAGTGGTTCAAAAAATAATTTCAAATTTGTCCAGTCAAAACTGCTGAAATAATAGTGTATTTGTAGCGTACACTACACAATAACCCTGGAGGGGAATGTGCGGCAGCCCTGGGCTCCACGATCTGTCAATTACCTCAAGCAAACGACAGCCATGTGGCCTAACTAAAGAGCATAGGCAAGGTAGGTGAACTTCAGATTTTCTTCCCAACACTTCAGTATTTTGCTTGGTATATCTTCTTGAAGATACAGTAGTACTGAATATACAACATTTCACACAAAAAAACAGTAAAATAACTCAAATAAACCAAAGGGGAGCCAGGAGCTCCTCTAAAACACGACCTACTGCTTCATTGGTAGGCTCGGACCCCATTTTTTTTTATTTTTATTAATTTTAATATTTTAGAATGTTTTTTTCTGTAAATAGTTTACATTCCAATGCTCTTAACACATTAGAAAATGTTCTTTGTATATATAAATATATATATATATATAGCCACAAAAAGAGAAAGAGTGTCCAAGCTGTATAAAGTTGAAAATAAAAACGTCTTTTATTCAATTCCACTTAGGATAAAAACAAATACATGGGGGTCCAGCACAAACAGTGTGACCAAGAACTCAGCTAACATGTTTCAGCTATGATTACGGTCTTTACCGAAACATGTTAGCTGAGTTCTTGGTCACACTGTTTGTGCTGGACCCCCATGTATTTGTTTTTATCCTAAGTGGAATTGAATAAAAGACGTTTTTATTTTCAACTTTATACAGCCTGGACACTCTTTCTCTTTTTGTGGCTTTAAATTACCAGCGCTTTCCAGGCTGTATTAGGAGCTTGCCTCTTATCCACTCCCCCTATTGTCTCTGGACGAGTGTTTCTTTCCCCCAGCGTCATCTACATGGCGCCTCTTGGCAGGCACAACAATCCCATTGACTGAGGCACTCTGTACGCAACACGTGACCAGAACCGGTCGAATCTCGGAATCAGGATCCTACGCAGGATACCATTAACAGCAGAGTATCCAACACAAGCACTGCTTCTGTATTGCCAGAACGCGGCCTCAAGTTCATTTAAAGAGTGGTGAGTTAACACAGCTACAAGCTGTTTTAGTGTTATTAAACGCTGATTTTGCACCACCGCAATCTACCTGAAAAACGAGGGAGGTATTTTCTATTGCTTGTTTTGTCTGTCTTTTCCGGCCGCCTTATGGGGAAACTCTCTTAAAAAGGATATCACAGAACTTTTCTGTTACTCTCACCTATAAGGACATATTGAGTATTGAATATAAAAGGGGTTTGAGTGGAATCGAAAACCTTATGGAGGCTTAATACTATATTAACTGTTTAAGTGCAATTGTACCTGTTCTCTTGTACAATTCTTTATATATATATATATATATATATATATATATAAAACAACATTTATGCTTACCTGATAAATTTATTTCTCTTGTGGTGTATCCAGTCCACGGGTTCATCCATTACTTGTGGGGATATTCTCCTTCCCAACAGGAAGTTGTAAGAGAACACCCACAGCAAGCCGTCTATATAGCTCCTCCCCTAACTGCCACCCCCAGTCATTCGACCAAAGACAAGCAAGAAAAAAGGAGAAACTATAAGCTGCAGTGGTGACTGTAGTTTAAAAATAAAGAACACCTGCCTTAAAATGACAGGGCGGGCCGTGGACTGGATACACCACAAGAGAAATAAATTTATCAGGTAAGCATAAATTTTGTTTTCTCTTGTAAAGGTGTATCCAGTCCACGGGTTCATCCATTACTTGTGTGATACCAATATTAAAGCTTTAGGACACGGATGAAGGGAGGGACAAAGCAGGAACTTAAACGGAAGGCACCACTGCCTGTAAGGCCTTTCTCCCAAAAATAGCCTCCGAGGAAGCAAAAGTATCGAATTTGTAGAATTTAGAAAAGGTATGAAGCGAAGACCAAGTCGCCGCCTTACAAATCTGTTCAACAGAGGCCTCATGTTTAAAAGCCCATGTGGAAGCTGCTGCTCTAGTAGAATGAGCTGTAATTCTTTCAGGAGGCTGCTGGCCAGCAGTCTCATAAGCTAAGCAGATTAAGCTTCTTAGCCAAAAAGAAAGAGAAGTTGCTGAAGCCTTTTGGCCACTCCTCTGTCCAGAGTAGACAATAAACAAAGCAGATGTTTGACGAAAATCCTTCGTAGCTTGTAAATAAAACTTTAAAGCACGAACCATATCAAGATTGTGTAATAGACATTCCTTCTTTGAAGAAGGATTAGGACATAATGAAGGAACAACAATCTCCTGATTGATATTCTTATTAGATACCACCTTAGGAAGAAACCCAGGTTTGGTACGTAAGACTACCTTATCTGCATGGAAAATCAGATAAGGGGAATCACACTGTAAAGCAGATAACTCCGAAACTCTTCGAGCCGAGGAGATAGCTACTAAAAACAGAACTTTCCAAGATAAAAGTTTAATATCTATGGAATGCAAAGGTTCAAACGGAACCCCTTGAAGAACTTTAAGAACTAAATTTAAACTCCATGGCGGAGTGACAGGTTTAAACACAGGCTTGATTCTGACCAAAGCCTGACAAAATGCCTGAACGTCTGGAACCTCAGCCAGACGTTTGTGCAAAAGAATAGACAGAGCAGAAATCTGTCCCTTTAAGGAACTAGCTGACAATCCCTTCTCCAATCCTTCTTGGAGAAAGGATAATATCCTAGGAATCCTGACCTTACTCCATGATTAACCCTTGGATTCACACCAATGAAGATATTTACACCATATCTTATGATAGATTTTCCTGGTGACAGGCTTTCGAGCCTGAATTAAGGTATCAATGACCGACTCGGAAAAACCACGTTTTGATAAAATCAAGCGTTCAATCTCCAAGCAGTCAGACGCAGAGAAATTAGATTTGGATATTTGAAGGGACCTTGAAGTAGAAGGTCCTGCCTCAGTGGCAGAGTCCATGGTGGAAAGGATGACATGTCCACCAGATCTGCATACCAAGTCCTGCGTGGACACACAGGAGCTATCAAAATCACTGAAGCTCTCTCCTGCTTGATCTTGGCAATCAGACGAGGGAGCAGGGGAAATGGTGAAAACACATAAGCCAGGCTGAAGGACCAGGGCGCTGTTAGAGCATCTATCAGCGCTGCCTGGGGATCCCTTGACCTGGACCCGTAACAAGGAAGCTTGGCGTTCTGACGAGACGCCATGAGATCCAGTTCTGGTTTGCCCCATATTTGAATCAGCTGGGCAAATACCTCCTGATGGAGCTCCCACTCCCCCAGATGAAAAGTCTGCCGACTTAGAAAATCCGCCTCCCAGTTCTCTACTCCTGGGATATGGATAGCTGAGAGATGGCAAGAGTGAACCTCTGCCCATAGAATTATCTTCGAAACCTCCAACATTGCCAGGGGGCTCCTTGTTCCCCCCTGATGGTTGATATAGGCTACAGTCGTGATGTTGTCCGACTGAAATCTTATGAACCTGACCGCAGCTAGCTGAGGCCAAGCCTGAAGAGCATTGAATATCGCTCTTAGTTCCAGAATGTTTATTGGAAGGAGGGCTTCCTCCTGAGTCCACGAACCCTGAGCCTTCAGGGAGTTCCAGACTGTGCCCCAGCCCAGAAGGCTGGCATCTGTCGTCACTATAGTCCATTCTGGCCTGCGGAAACTCATTCCCCTGGACAGATGGACCCGAGATAGCCACAAGAGAAGAGAATCCCTGGTCTCTTGATCCAGATTTATCCGAGGAGACAAATCTGTGTAGTCCCCATTCCACTGATTGAGCATGCAAAGTTGCAGTGGTCTGAGATGTAGGCGGGCAAACGGAACTATGTCCATTGCCGCTACCATTAGCCCGATAACTTCCATACACTGAGCCACTGATGGCCGAGAAGTGGAATGAAGAGCACGGCAGGAAGTTAGAAGTTTTGACAACCTGACCTCTGTCAGAAAATTTTTCATTTCTACTGAATCTATCAGAGTTCCTAGGAAGGAAACTCTTGTGAGAGGGGAGAGAGAACTCTTTTCTTCGTTCACCTTCCACCCGTGAGACCTCAGGAATGCCAGAACAATGTCCGTATGGGACTTGGCGATTTGAAAAGTCGACGCCTGTATCAGAATGTCGTCTAGGTAAGGAGCCACCGCTATGCCTCGTGGCCTTAGAACCGCCAGTAGGGACCCTAGAACCTTCGTAAACATTCTTGGTGCTGTGGATAACCCGAAGGGAAGAGCCACAAACTGGTAATACCTGTCTAGGAAGGTGAACCTGAGGAACTGATGATGATCTCTGTGTATCGGTATGTGGAGATAAGCATCCTTTAAGTATATTGACCCTCCTGGATCATAGGTAGGATGGTTCGAATAGTCTCCATCTTGAAGAATGGGACCCTGAGAAATTTGTTTAGGATCTTGAGATCCAAGATTGGTCTGAAAGTTCCCTCTTTTTTGGAAACTATAAACAGATTTGAATAGAAGCCCTGCCCCTGTTCCTCCCTTGGAACTGGGTGGATCACTCCCATAACCAGTAGGTCTTGAACGCAACGTAAGAATGCCTCTCTCTTTATCTGGTTTGCAGATAATTGTGAGAGATTAAATCTCCCCTTTGGAGATGAAGCTTTGAAGTCCAGAAGATATCCCTGGGAAACAATCTCCAGAGCCCAGGGATCCTGGATGTCTCTTGCCCAAGCCTGGGCAAAGAGAGAAAGTCTGCCCCCAACTAGATCCGGTCCCGGATCGGGGGCTACTCCTTCATGCTGTCTTAGAGGCAGCAGCAGGTTTTTTGGCCTGCTTCCCCTTGTTCCAAGCCTGGTTAGGTCTCCAGACTGGTTTGGACTGGGCAAAATTTCCCTCCTGTTTTGCATTAGAGGAAGTTGAAGCTGCGCCACTCTTGAAGTTTCGAAAGGAACGAAAATTAGTCTGTTTGGTCCTAAATTTGTTGGACCTATCCTGAGGAAGGGTGTGACCTTTTCCTCCAGTAATATCAGAAATGATCTCCTTCAGTCCAGGCCCGAATAGGGTCTGCCCTTTGAAGGGGATGTTGAAAAGCTTAGACTTTGAAGTAACGTCAGCTGACCAGGATTTAAGCCATAGCGCCCTACGCGCCTGAATGGCAAAACCTGAATTCTTAGCCGTTAGCTTGGTTAAATAAAAAAACGGCGTCAGAAATAAAGGAATTAGCTAACTTAAGAGCTTTAATCCTGTCTAGAATATCATCTAATGGGGTCTCCACCTGTAGAGCCTCCTCAAGAGACTCGAACCAGAAAGCCGCTGCAGCAGTGACTGGGGCAATGCATGCAAGAGGCTGGAGAATAAAACCTTGTTGTATAAAGATTTTCTTAATGAAACCCTCTAATTTTTTATCCATTGGATCTAGGAGAGCACAACTGTCCTCGACGGGGATAGTTGTACGCTTAGCTAGGGTAGAGACTGCTCCCTCCACCTTAGGGACCGTCTGCCACGAGTCCCGTGTTGCGTCATCTATGGGAAACATCTTTTTAAAAGCAGGAGGGGGAGAGAACGGTACACCTGGTCTATCCCATTCCTTAGTAATAATTTCTGAAAACCTCTTAGGGACTGGAAAAACGGCAGTGTAAACAGGCACTGCAAAGTATTTGTCCATTTTACACAATTTCTCTGGGACTACAATGGGGTCACAGTCATCCAGAGTCGCTAAAACCTTCCTGAGCAACAAGCGGAGGTGTTCAAGCTTAAATTTAAACGCTGTCATTTCAGAGTCAGACTGAAGTAACGCCTTCCCTGAATCAGAAATGTCACCCACAGATAGAAGCTCTCCTGCTTCGGCTTCTGCATATTGTGAGGGTATATCGGACATAGCTACTAAAGCGTCAGAAAGCTTTGTATTTGTTCTAGCCCCAGAGCTGTCTCACTTTCCTTGTAACCCTTGCAGTTTGGACAATACCTCTGTGAGGGTATTAGTCATAATCGCCGCCATGACTTGTAAGGTAAACGCATTGGACGCGCCAGATGTACTTGGCGTTACTTGAGCAGGAGATATATGTTCTGACACATGGGGAGAGCTAGGTGGTTTAACCTCCCTTTTGTCAGTCACAGAAACCTCTGGTAATAAATCTTTAAATATCAGTACATTTGGTACACATTCTAAGAGGGGGTTCCACAATGGCTTCTAAACATAATGAACAAGGAGTTTCCTCTATGTCAGACATGTTTAACAGACTAGTAATGAGACCAGCAAGCTTGGAAAACACTTTAATAAATGTGAAACAGCAATTAAACAAAAACGGTACTGTGCCTTTAAGAGAAAAAACAACTACCACATAAACTGCAAAACAGTGTTAAAAAGTAGTAAACTCTACAATATTTTTACAGTGTGTATAAGGGACTAAAGCAGCATTGCACCCACTTGCAAATGGATGATTAACCCCTTAGGCCCCAAACCAGATTTGAAAACCGTTAAAACCGTTAATAAACAGTCAAACACACTGCCACAGCTCTGCTGTGGCTCCTATCTGCCCTTAAACACGATTTTTGCAGGAAAAAAACCCTCTATAGTGGTCCTAGATGCCAGAGGACTCCTTTTGGGAAGCTGGATGTCTCAGTCTGAATATCAACTGAGCATTTAGAGCGCGAAAATAGGCCCCTCCCACCATGCACTCGATGTCAGAGGGCCTTAAAAAAGTACTCCTAGGAGTAATCTGACTAGCCATGTGGAAAACTAGGCCCCAAATAAAGATTTATCACACTCAGAGAAAAAACGTTTTTTCTATAAACCATGCAAACGTTTTGACACTAAGTAATATGAGTATTAACATGAATATTACCCTTTTTTGTAAGCATGATCCCAGTTGTTGTTAAATCACTGTATCAGGCTTACCTCAAATATACAAGGCTCTGTCAGCATTTTATAGACCTTATCATCTCTCTAGCAATAAATATACTGAACATACCTCAAAGCTGGTAATCTGCAAACCGTCCCCCCAACTGAAGTTTTCTTTCCATACTCTTCAGTTATGTGTGAGAACAGCAATGGACCTTAGTTACAAACCGCTAAGACCATCAACCTCCAGGCAGATTCTTCTTCCAATTTCTGCCTGAGAGTAAAACAGTACAACGCCGGTACCGTTTAAAAATAACAAACTCTTGATTGAAGGTAAAAACTACACTAAGTCACCACATCTCTCTTACACTTCCTATCTTGTCGAGAGTTGCAAGACAATGACTGGGGGTGCAAGTTAGGGGAGGAGCTATATAGACGGCTCTGCTGTGGGTGTCCTCTTGCAACTTCCTGTTGGGAAGGAGAATATCCCCACAAGTAATGGATGAACCCATGGACTGGATACACCTTTACAAGATATATATATATATATATATATATATATATATATATATATATATATATATATATATATATATATATATATATATATATATATATAAAAGCATTTCAATCTATAACTGCCAAGGATAGACGCTGCACCCTCCGGACTTTTCAAAATTAATTTCTTTATTGCATCAGGTACATATCAAAATAACACCAAACTTTTCGGTACCGGACTGGTACCTTTCTCAATGGGTCTTTGCAGTGTAACAAGAGATATTGATAATGATATGAGTGCAGCGTCTATCCTTGGCAGTGATAGACATATTGGTATTAATAGATATATTTTTACACTCAGCACCCCGGCCATTACAAGTGTGGAATAGAGAGTGCACCAGATCCAGACTGGATAGATTCCACATCTATAAGCTTGTAAGAAGTACATTAAATATTAAGGCATAGATTACTCTGTAATACCAGCACACATACATGGAACGTGCTTCCATAGGCTCCAATGGGAGCCTCATTCTCATGCCATGAAACGCGGCAATGCACCTAGTGCAGCGCAGGGATCAATTTGCGCAGCGTTGGTCAGAAAAATATAAATATAAATGTATATAAATATATATATACATATAAATTTATGTGTTTATATGTGTATATACACATATTAACACATTGATATATATATATATATATATATATATATATATTTATATATGTATATGTATATAAGCATATACATATATATTTACAGTGAAAACATGGTCACCCATAGACAGCAATGTAAAGGCACTTTTAGTGCCGCTTTTTTTCCAAACACTCCACATCCTCTCACTTTAACCCATTACAAGCTTTTGTTTTTTTATTTATATTAAGGGAGCATTAATCACTCAAATTTGCCCTTTATGGGTGCATGTTAAAATAGCGCTCCACTTGTAATCTAGCCCTACATTTTTATCATTTGTTAGGAGCTGAAAATGACCACCAAGCTCTGCCCACCTATTGTGCGTATATGTTGGTATGCTAAGCTTCTCCAATCAGGATCCACTCATGAATAAGTTTTTCTACTGGCACACGCTGATTTGTGCATGTATAATTTGAAATGGCTAACTGAAAAATAGAAAATGTGCACTGATAAACTGTTATACAAGAAAACAGCTAACTGGACAAGAAGAAAGCTGTGGGCATTGCTTGGCAGACATTTTCGGCTGCTAATAAACAAATTATTTAAAAGTTTCATGTACTTTTTACAAGCTTATAGATGTGGAACCCGTTGCAAGATGCTTGTCTGGTATGTAACAATAAGTAATAAAGAATAAGTATTGGGTCTAGACTGTCCCTTTAATGCAGTTTTTGCAATGCAGTAACTGATTTTTAATGTCTACACAACACAATACTGGTTCTCTTCATGTGAATATTCAGTGTCTATCAGCAAATTCACCATTCCACCCCCCCCCCAAACAAACAAACAACATTTAAATTTAGATCTGACGTTTGACCTTGCATGCTGTGTTATGAAGTGTAGAGGGTGAGAGCAGAGTTTAAGTTTCAAATTTCCAATACAAGACAGCTTAAAGGGGCTGTGCCTTTTTTGCTCCTGAGCCTATCTAGGTATGCTTTTCCACAAAGAATATCAAAAGAATAAAGTAAATTTGATAATAGAAGTAAATTGAAAAGTCTCTTAACAACAGCACTGGAGTTAAATGTCTAAGTTGAGACCGTGCTATAGCCTTCTAGCCGGACCTGCGCTATTTCAAGGCCAAAAACCTCTTAAGGAAACGTAAAAGGACACGTAAAATGCAATGTTCCATCTGAACCATGAAGTTTAATTTGGACTCTCATGTCTCTTTAAATTAAAACTGTTTTTGTGACTGAGAACTTAAACTCTGGCACAAGTTATTTCTGCCATTTAATTTTAGCAATATTTGAATACTTTTTTGGTTGCAGTAGTACATAAATATTTCTTTTAATCTTTGAATTATTATTTTTTTTAACCATAGGAACTGTTTACTTGCTAAGCACAAAATAAACAGTGCATTTATATACTGGTCACACATGTGTGCACATTTTATTTAATACAAAATGATTGAAACAGTAAAATATATTCTTACAATATTTGTTATAAAACAAGGATAATTGTTATGTCTACTGCTGTGCCAATTTGTACACAAGTGAAATAATTACCAAATGTTATTGCTTGTATCTGAAAACTTTCAATATCAAGTCAGTTCAGGCATAAAATGTATTAAATGAATATTGTGGTAAGAAAAAATATTATACAGAAGTAATGATAAGACAGCAAAAACATAAAAACTGTAATAATTTAACAACTAGAAAAATAAAATGTCTTCCTGTAAATAAATGATCTTTTAGCCTTTTAGACAATGTGAAAAGATATGGTTGCCACCTTGGAAAAAAATAAAAGCTATGCTAATAAGCATTCATTTTCCTAAATAATGATATAGTGTAACTCAGAAGCTAAGGTTGCTAGGACTGATTTTTAAAGGAACAGCGAACACTATAATAATTACAATTTGTTTCTGTAGTCTTGAAAGTCTTCAAATAGATTAACATATTATAATGTGTTAATGTGTTTTCAATGCAGTACAGGGTGAATTGCATTTTCAAATGACTCTTTTTTTTTTGCATTTTCCATACTGTCTCAACTTTTTCGGAATTGGGTTTGAATATCTATACTTCTATATATATACATCATTATAAATAGGTATACAGGCGTACCTCCGAGATATTGCGGGTTCGGTTCCAGACCACCGCAATAAGCAAATATAGCAATAAAGTGAGTCACACTTTTTTTTTGTTTTTCCAGTCCAAATAAAATTGTATTCACACTATACTGTAGTCTATTAAGTGTGCAATAGCATTATGTCTAAAAAAAAAAACTTAATTAAAAAATACTTTATTGCTAAACAATGCTAACCATCATCTGAGCCTTCAATGAGTCATAATCTTTTTGCCGGTGGTGTGTATATATCAGTATTCCTGTGTAATTATGTGCTTATATGTGTATATATGTTGGAAAATGGTGCCAGCAGACTTGTTGCAATAAAACGAGGTATGTCTGTATGTATATATATATATATATATATATATATATATACATACATATATACATATTTTATTTAATATTTTTTCTTAGATGGTGTTATTATGAGTTTAATTGGAATGTTCAATGCATGTTTGATGTGTTTTGTACAACTTTTTAACCAGTTAACCAGAGCTCTGAAATCCAGCTAACCAGACATGTGTTAAATTAAATTGCGCTCAGGTGAAAAAATTTACTTTCAACTCGTAATAAGCGCGACTTCCGACGTGTGCACAGAGCCGCGATATACCCCACATCCACTTGTAGTCTAGCCTTGTGGACTCTTGAGAACATCTTACTTTGCTGCTTTGTAATTGGATAAATCTTACAATATCCATTATTTAACATTATGATCAACCAAAAAGGGTTGTCTCTAGGGGTTATTTATATAACGTACAGTTTCAATATGGTTCTAAGATATCAACATGATTATTAAGGAATTGCTTCTATTTGGTAAATTTGTTTTTTAGACATTATTATTTAGTTCTTTTTTTTCTTACATTTCATATTTTTGCATCTAAATATCCTAAGCAGTGATATTTATGTGTACTTAAAGGGATAGGAAAGTCAAAATTAAATTTGCATGATTTAGATAGTGCATGTAATTTTAAAGGGACAGTCTAGTTAAATTTAAACTTTCATTATTGGAATAGAAAATGCAAGTTTAAACAACTTTTCATTTTACTTTTATCATCAAATTTGCTTTGTTCTTTTGGTATTCTTAGTTGAAAGCTAAACCTAGGTAGGATCATATGCTAATTTCTAAACCCTCGAAAGCCGCCTCTTATCTGAAAGCATTTCACAGTTTTTCACAGCTAGAGGGCGTTAGTTAATGTGCTCATGCCCATGGAGTTACTTATGAGAAGGCACTGATTGGCTAAAATGCAAGTCCTTCAATAGAACTGAAATAAGTGGGCCGCCTGCAGAGGCTTAGATGCAAGGTAATCACAGAGGTAAAAAGTATATTAAGCAAAACTGGAGAATGGGGAATAAAGGGATTATCTATCTTTTTAAACATTACAAATTCTGGAGTAGACTGTCTCTTTAAGAGACTTTTAAAGTCACTTCTTTTTTCGAATGGGCTTTGTTCTATAAGTATCCCTTGTTAAAATAGAATACACACATATCCTACACTAGTGGGAGATAGCTGCTGATTGGTGCCTGCACACATTTGTCTGTTGTGGTTGGCTAACTAGATGTCTTCAGCTAGCTATCAGTATTCCTTCAGCAAAGGATAGCAAGATAATGAAGCAAATTTCATAATAGAAGTAAATTGGAAAGTTGATTAAAATTGTATGTTCTATTCAAATCACTCAAAGTTTAGATTTCCTGTCTCTTTAAAAAGCACAACACAAAGAAATAATTAAAATACATCTAATTCTGATGCTTCTAATATTTACAGTCAGGAATTAGCATTACAAGAATGAGATAATTAGATCAATTAAATCACAAGGCGCCTCCTGTGTATGTATTAAATAGTCTAATTACTCGCAGCATGTGGAATTAATATCTATGTATATCATTTAATCAGGCTATTATTATCTACTTATTTAAGCTCTCTACTCTTTAGCACTTGAAAAACTCAATACACATTTCAGCGATTACTCCCCGTCTATGTATGTGTATTTGTTATTAAGCTACATGGATTATATAGCATGATTTGTAAAACTAGCAAGAAAAATGTGTTGGAAAAATACTGGGATCTTGTTTATCAGATAATTATTTTTATATCATTTAACAATATCAGTTCCTCTTTGCTTTAGTTATATTCACTAACCTAGGGCTCGAACACATATGCGGTATCGTCCGCATAAGCTGGCGTCGGCTATATTTAGATGGATGTAGTGATCACATATACGGCGCCGCATACATGCGGAACGTATATTTTACCCGTCGGCCACTGTTTTTACTCCCAAAAACTAACATTGAATCGGCGTCACAAGTCGGCATCACATATTCAGCGCAATGACTTACATGGTGAAAATGGAGAAATGTTACCCCCCACAACGCAATCTACCTAATTAACCTATTGACCCCTAAACTGCCATCCCCTACAATGCAAAGTATTAATCTAATCACTAAATCCCCTAACCCTAACACCCCCTTAATTAACCCCAATTACATAAAATAAAAAGGACTATCTCCCTAAAAAAATTATTCAAAACTAATAAAATAAAAAAATAAAAACTTAACATTAAAATAAAAAATCCTAACATTACATTAAAAAACAACAACCTAAGATTAAATTAAAATAAAAAATCTAATATTACAAAACATAAAAAAATCTAAGATTACAGAAAAAAAAAATAAACAAAATTATCCAAAATAAAAAAATGTAAACCTAATCCAATACCCCTATAAAAACAAAAACAACACCCCAAAATAAAAATTACTACCTAATATAACACTAAACTACCAATAGCCCTTAAAAGGGCCTTTTGTAGGGCATTGTCCATCTTTTTTTAAATAACAAAAATACAAATGAACCCCTAACAGTAAAAGCCCCCATCCACTCAAATCCCCAAAATAAAAAAAACCTAACTCTAAAAAACCTAATCTACTCATTGCCCCTAAAGGGGCATTTGTATGGGCTGCTTAAATCCTATTGACTGATTTGAACAAGTAGCAATTAAAAAAAATATTTATTTAAATTGTGCCCCAATTGCCCCCAAAATACAGTGTGTAGTTCTTTTTTATAAAAAAAAAATAGTAGCATTTTTTTAATTATAAAAAATACTAACTGCATTTGGCAGTTTTTGGGGGTAAATTGGTGGGAGTGGGGTGTTAGAAAACAAACAGGGCTGAAAAGTGCCTTTACACTGCGGTCTTTTTAAATCTGCTGCCCATCGCTGTGTGACTTGCCCCTTTCACTGCGCTAGAACGAGGCCCCCATTAGAACCCATGGAATCATGCTCTCGTGAGCGCAATGCTTCAGTGCAATGTGAATGTGAGATAATGTTCCGATTGAACCTCACTTATAATACCAAGTCACATTAGCTTGCACTGGAATTACTCAGTTGAGCGCAAATATCGCTTTAGTGTAAACAATATTTAGTGCTCAATTTGTAATCTAGCCCTTAATTTTTACTTTCATGTCCCTTTAAGGCCAACTAAACAATTATTTCACCTTATTTACACTAAATCTATATACTAGTTTAACCATATTTAATATCTCACTATAAAGAGGTTTCTATTTTTATTTTCTGTCTCTGTTTAATCTACTTAACAGTTATCATTTAATTTAATCTCTTCGCTTTTATTGCCATAAAATAATTTCCTTCTTAATATAAGGAGAGTCCACAGTATCATTCCTTACTGTTGGGAAATACTGAACCTGGCCACCAGGAGGAGGCAAAGACATCCCAGCCAAAGGCCCAAATACCTCTTCCACTTCCCCCCATCCCTCAGTCATTCTTTTCCTTTCGTCACAGGAGGATGGCAGAGAAGTGTCAGGAGATTCGTGGTAGCTCCTTAGGAGGGGTATCTGCCCTTCGATATGGGACTAGAGTTTTAAGTAGTCTTATCAGCCTCTCAGTGAGAGCATTGACGAAAGTTAGAGTCTGGAGATGCAGGGAGAGTCTTTCTGCAAACCCATTCAGACTGCCTGCTAACAGCTCCTAAGCAATCAGTGTTGACGAGTTTCACTGCCTGCTTGTTTTCTTACTCAAGTCCATGTCAGGAGCGATGCTACAAGACTGTCACACTTGAGAGGCTGTGTTTAGGTTACATAGCATGGATTCTGTTTTCAATTATTTTATATGTTGAATACGCTAGAAGACAGGGTCACAGTGTGGCTCCTTTTATCTTTATAGAAGCATGGGTTAATATCTCCTAAGGGGGATTATTGAACAGTGGGGATAAATCAAATGTGATGCTTTGATTTTATGCTGCTTTATGTGTGAGATTTATTGGGCTCATAGACTGTTCGTTATGTGGCAGGAACGCACTTGTTTTTCTTTCACTTTGAACACTGCGCATCTTGTAGCTTGGTGCTTTTTCTCATAGCAGGGGCGGACCTGCCTTGCACACCACATGACTGGAAGTGGTCTCGCTTTCATTTCCTCTTTCCTAAGACGCTTTTTCTCTGTATTGTCTAGGAGGTGGTGTGTGCCTGTTACAAACTGCTATTTGTAACTGGCCCTTTAAATGAAAAATTGCCCTGCTTCCATGGATCGTGGAGAAGCATATTTGCCAGCCTCCTTCCTCATGACTATGGCCCCTGGAAGATTGTGCCCCTGAGAACATATTAACTTTTATTTGGTGTGTATGGCCCTTTAAGAACCGTCTGGGGACATATTGTGACTTTGGTGAACAATGCCCCTTTAAGACTATGTCCCCAGACCTGTAAAATAGCTTGTCCCTGGCTTTCTCCCACTTGGTTCAGTGAATGGGACTTGCTGAGCCAGGTGCCACACAGGCAGAGTGTTCCACAGAGGGGGAGCACTGTTACAGAGGCATTGGTTTTCATTGTGTGCCATTAAGAGATAATTTTGTTGAGCTTCAAGAAGCTTTCTAAATGCAAGTTTGCTGGGATCAGCTCTAATTAAGTTTAGTGATAAAACATTCCCATTGTCTAATCAGACTGCTAGTGATAAGGTGGACTGCATTGTTTTATTGTGTGTAATGTTATCTGCTGAAGTAATGTTGTGGCCTGTCAAAGGGAGTTCCCTCTCTATCTAAATGCATCAAATGTGTGATTGGGGATTTTATGCCTCCCCCTGAGAGTGTCTTTTTTGCATGTAACCTCAATAAAAACCAGGCTGTGTGTTCCAGCACATCAGACCTATTCTGACCCTCTAACTTGCAGATTTGACTCATGTTTGTAGGATACAGCTATAATCACTACAGGGATTGCTATGCTTTTCATACTCCCTTAGCTACAGGGATTGCTACAGAAGGAAGAGGTTCACCTACTGGAGCCTGGTCGTAGGTCCAGGGCGCAGAGCAGACGGCGAGATACCAGCCCAGCAGCGGTGGTTCATAGAGTCTGCATTACTGATGGTGGCTACGCAGCAGTTATGGTGACTACGGTGCTGATGATCCTTGGGTGAGCGCTAGGAGCATCCTTTTCTACGGTCCAACTTCCAGCCAGCCTGGAGGCAACCGTAACATTTGGCGGCAGTGGTGGGATGGCGTCCTAGCGCAAGGAGCAGCACCCCAACAGCACTGGTATCGTAGGAGAGTTATTGAGGGCAACGCTAGCCACTGCGCAGCGTCCCTACCTACAGCAGCATGGAGCTGACAAGATACTGGTCAGAACCCTGTGAAGAGCACCTCAACCTGATCCGTCGCTATGAGGGCGTGGATTTCGTTTCAGAGGTAAAGAGGCGGCTAGTCCGATATGGTCCAGACCCTGCGCAGGAGGTAGTCAGTCGCATCATCTGGGAATTGGATACGGAAAACAAAGCGGCACGAGCCTTTGAGCGCCAACTGTGGAGTTTGAGGGTATGGACACCTAGTCTCCAGCGAGAAAGTGAGTTACAGGGAGAGGAGAGCAGCGACCTCCCTCCCCAGCAGCAGTATACCGTGCAGAGGGAAGAGACAACCAGTCTCCTTCCCCAACCAGAGATACCAGAGGCAGCAGGCCTCATAGACTGGTCCTGGGAGGACCCCCAGCAGGCAGGTGGAGATGGGACCGCAGTCTCTCTACCAGCCCTACAGGGATGCTGGGCAGGCGGCCCAGATCCCCAGCGACAGACCCAGCTACAGGGAGGGGAGAGCATCGACCTCCCTCCCCAGCCGGAGTGTGCCTTCCAGGGAGAGGAGACAACTGGTCTCTCTCCCCAGCCGCAGCATGTTCCACAGGAAGCGGAGAGCATCGACCTCCCTTCCCAACGGCCGCCGGAGTATCAGGAGGAGGAGGTAAGCCAATCTCCCCCTCCCCAGCTAACTCCTAACTTGGGCCCAGGGTTAACAGTGGAGATGTTAACCCCCACTGACCCCCACGTTCCCTTTGCCACCGGGCAGGACTATGCCCCAATTCCCCCAGCAGAAGAGCTGGCATCAGGACAGAGCGCTGCTGGCCTCTGCCCTACAGACCCCCTTGTTACAGGACTGGCCTGCAAACCCCTCACCCCAGCAGAAGCGCTGGCACCAGGGCAGAGTGCCGCTGGCCTCTGCTCCCCAAGTACCATCAGCTATTTGCCCAGCTGCGCCAGGAAGGCCGAGGATGCTACACTTTCATCCTACAACCTGGAACCTACAGGCCAGTACTACGTATTGTGGGGGGGCTACTTTGCTGCTAATGTTTATTTGTGGGTGGGTTGCGAGACTAACTTAGGCACTGACCGACAGAAGGTCAGGTGCCTGGTTAGTCTCCCTCCAAAAGGGGAGATATGTTACAAACTGCTATTTGTAACTGGCCCTTTAAATGAAAAATTGCCCTGCTTCCATGGATCGTGGAGAAGCCTATTTGCCAGCCTCCTTCCTCATGACTATGGCCCCTGGAAGATTGTGCCCCTGAGAACATATTAACTGGGTGTGTATGGCCCTTTAAGAACAGTCTGGGGACATATTGTGACTTTGGTGAACAATGCCCCTTTAAGACTATGTCCCCAGACCTGTAAAATAGCTTGTCCCTGGCTTTCTCCCACTTGGTTCATTGAATGGGACTTGCTGAGCCTGGTGCCACACAGGCAGAGTGTTCCACAGAGGGGGAGCACTGTTACAGAGGCATTGGTTTTCATTGTGTGCCATTAAGAGTTAATTTTGTTGAGCTTCAAGAAGCTTTCTAAATGCAAGTTTGCTGGGATCAGCTCTAATTAAGTTTAGTGATAAAAACATTCCCATTGTCTAATCAGACTGCTAGTGGACTGCATTGTTTTATTGTGTGTAATGTTATCTGCTGAAGTAATGTTGTGGCCTGTCAAAGGGCATTGCCTCTCTATCTAAATGCATCAAATGTGTGATTGGGGATTTTATGCCTCCCCCTGAGAGTGTCTTTTTTTGCATGTAACCTCAATAAAAACCAGGCTGTGTGTTCCAGCACATCAGACCTATTCTGACCCTCTAACTTGCAGCTTTGACTCATGTTTGTAGGATACAGCTATAATCACTACAGGGATTGCTATGCTTTTCATACTCCCTTAGCTACAGGGATTGCTACAGAAGGAAGAGGTTCACCTACTGGAGCCTGGTCGTAGGTCCAGAGCGCAGAGCAGATGGCGAGATACCAGCCCAGCAGCGGTGGTTCATAGAGTCTGCATTACTGATGGTGGCTACGCAGCAGTTATGGTGACTACGGTGCTGATGATCCTTGGGTGAGCGCTAGGAGCATCCTTTTCTACGGTCCAACTTCCAGCCAGCCTGGAGGCAACCGTAACAGTGCCCCAGCCATTGGGAGTATAAAGGTGCTGTTTTTTGAGAAATTAAAAAGATTGTTTTATTTTCTGTGTCCTACTGTCATTAGTTTAAGCTATGGAGGATTCTCAGATACTAAAGGGTACTCCCTCTATTCCAAATAGTAATACCTGTTTATATTGTGAGGATGCCTTGGTATGCCTGCCCTCTCAACTATGTTCCACATGCCTTGAACACATTATTAGCTCTAAGAAGGGTAACCCCTTTAGTACCACTGAGCTACCCACCTCTGAGGACTCACCGTCACATGAGGTGCATACCCATCAGTCATCTCCTTCTACACATGCAGCTTCCCATAGCACGCCTGATCATCCATCTGGAGGGAGTCTTTTACCAGCATATTTTACCGCGCAGTTAAAGACGGTGGTGTCTGAGGCCCTCAGTGCTTTTCCTCGCCACGCTAAACGCAAGGGAAAGGTTAAACATAGCTCTCCTCCCCAGGGGTCATCATGTGATTTATTGGATTTATCTGTTCTGACTCAGTTATCCGAGGATGAATCACGCTCTGAGGCTTCAGAGGGTGAACTTTCTGGGTTGGAGTCTGCTGCCTCTAAGCCTCCTGCTGCGGAGGAACCAGCCTTTATATTTAAGATTGAACACTTACGTTTTCTTCTAAAAGAGGTCCTGTCTACATTAGAGGTTCCAGAGGCCAAGCTGCCTAAAGAACCTTTGATTCCTAAATTAGACAGAGTGTACGAGGACAGGGTAGTTCCCCTTCGTCTTCCTTTAAGAAATTATTCCCGGTCCTGGACTCTCAATTGAAATTGTGGGGTTCCGTCCCTAAGGTGGATGGTGCTATCTCCACGCTTGCCAAACGTACTACTATCCCGCTTGAGGATAGCTTGTAGTTCAGAGAGCAGATGGATAAGAAGATGGAAACTTTTCTAAGAGGGATGTTCCAACATACATCATACTTGTTTCAACTGGCAGCGGCTGTTGCCTTGGTTGCTGGAGTAGCCACCTACTGGTGTGACTCTTTATCAGAATTGATCGAGGTGGAGGGTCCCCTCAACATTATCCAAGACAGAATGAAAGCATTGAGAATTGCTAATTCTTTTATCTGTGATGCAAACATGCAGATTATTCGCCTAAAAGCTAAGGTGTCTGTTTTTTTAGTTCAGGCCCGTCGGGTGCTCTGGCTAAAGTCCTGATCTGCGGACATAACTTCTCTCCCTCCCTTTTAAGGGAAAGATTTTATTTTGTCCACGCTCGGACTCCATTATCTCCACAGTTACAGGGGGCAAGCATGCGTTCCTACCGCAGGATAAAAAGAACAAGTCTAAGGGACAGAGTTCTAATTTTCGTTCCTTTTGTTCTGATAAATCCCAATGGCAGCAGCCCTCTGCTAAGCCCGAGCAAACCAAGAGTACTTGGAAGCCGGCTCAGTCCTGGAATAAATCCAAGTAGAGCAAGAAGCCCGCCGAGACTAAATCGGCATGAAGGGGCGGTGCTGGATTGTGTAGGGGGCAGACTGTCGCTCTTTTCAGATGCTTGGGTCAGGGACGTGCGGGATCCATGGGTCCTGGAGATCATAGCTCAGGGATACAAGATAGGTTTCAAGTCTCATCCACCTGAGGGTAGATTTCTCCTCTCAAGGCTGTCTTCCAGACCAGAAAATAGGGAAGCCTTTCTGGGGTACGTGCAGGATCTGTCCTCCTTAGGGGTCATTGTCCTGGTACCTATCGCAGAAAGAGGTTTGGGATACTATTCAAACCTTTTTGTGGTCCCAGAGAAGGTGGTACTTTTTGCCCGATGTAAAGAATCCAAAATATTGGATATAGTAATCACTGCTACTAAGGCAGTTTGTGTTATAACCCAGTAGTTAAGCAGTAGCTGAGAGAATAGTAGTATATGTGACACAGTTTCAACAGCAACTAACAGTTACAGATGTTGATACTGTGTCTTATTCTGGCCTGACATGTATGATCATGACGTATGGTTGGAAGTCAGATATTATTATCCCAGGCAAGGGAACTAATAAACAGCAATATCATATAATGTAAGTAATCTGGTATCAAATATAGCTGTTAGCAAACAGATGCAAACATAGTCTGCATACACTTTGTAGAGGTAATTTGTTTATATTACAGTTCACGGAAGTCACTTATGCACAGCAGTAAGAGTATAACCCCTTTAACAGACATAAAACCTGTCACCAACAGCGTGGGGTCTCAGAGAGAGAGGAGCGTCTGCAACGGAGCATGTGTGCGGCTGTAAAGAGCGTCTGCAGCTAAGGCTGTGTGCGGCTGTGTTCCGTGTACCAGGCGGCCATAGCTGATGACGTCACCGCACAGGAGGTTTGCAAGCTTCAGTCCCCAATGAAGTGGTGCTGGAATGGCAGTCAAGAGGTTTGTGGCTGCTTGATACCACACAATCCAAGGGAGTGTGGCTGGAAGCGTAAAAGGAATCCGTAGCTCTGTTAGAGTGAACAACTGGTAGGAGTTTAGGTATAGCTGAATTAGCTGGGCAGATAAGCATGTGGGTTCACTAGGAAGTTAACCAAATTAATCCAGCAATGTGTGTAGCAAAGGAGGAGCTTATATAGCGGAATGTGCCCTATAGAGCTGAATCCTTAAAGTGACAGGCAGCAATAAAAAGAGCAATGGAAATAGGCTCATGACACCCGATCCTGGACCTAAAGTGCTTAAACAGATTTCTAAATGTCCCCTCGTTCAAGATGGAGATGATAAGGTCCATCCTTCCCTTAGTTCAGGAAGGACAGTTCATGACCACTATAGATCTGAAGGATGCTTACCTTCACGTTCCAATCCACAGGGGTCACTTCCAGTTCCTGAGGTTTGTGTTCCTGGACCAGCACTTTCAGTTCATTGCACTTCCGTTTGGGCTAGTTACTGCTCTAAGAATTTTTACGAAGGTTCTAGGGGCTCTTCTAGTGGTTGCCAGAACCCGGGGTATAGCAGTAGCTCCCTACTTGGACGATATTCTGGTACAAACACCATCTTTTCATTTGGCGGGGGACCATTCAGAATCTCTTCTCTCTCTTCTTCGATCTCATGGATGAAAGATAATCTTAGAAAAGAGTTCTCTTATTCCGAGCACTAGGGTAGAATTCCTGGGTACTATAATAGACTCCATATCTATAAGGACATTTTTAAGAGACCAGAGATGTTGCAAACTTGCTTTGGCATTGCTTGCTCTCCGGACCTCCTTAAGGCCCAATGTGGCTCAGTGTATGGAGGTAATTGGTCTCATAGTGTCCAGCATGGACATCATTCCCTTTGCCACGTTCTGTCTCAGACTGCTGCAACTGTGCATGCTGAGACAGTGGAATGTCGATCATTTGGATCTGAACAGATTTCTCTGGACAACCGGTCGAGAGAATCACTCTCTTGGTTGCTGTGATCATCTGTCCAGAGGGGCATCCTTCTTAAGACCATCCTGTGAGATTGTGACTATGGATGCAAGTCTATCAGGATGGGGAGCTGTTTGGGGTGCCAAGAAGGCACAGGGCCTGTGGTCTCAGGAGGAACGCTCCCTCCCGATCAACATTCTGGAACTTTGAGCAATCTTCATTGCTCTGAAGGCTTGACCTCTTCTGGGTTTGTCCCGGTTTATCAGATTCCAATCAGACAGTATAACCTTGGTGGCTTACATCAACCATCAGGGGGGAACGAGAAGCTCCCTAGCAATGAGGGAGGTACCTCAAATTCTGAAGTGGGCAGAGGCCCACAGCTGTTCGCTGTCAGCGATCCACATTCCGGGTATGGACAACTGGGAAGCGGATTTTCTCAGCAAACAATCCTTTCATCCGGTAAAAGGTTCTCTCCATCCCGAAGTGTTTGCGGAGATATGCAACAAGTGGGGGACACCAGAGATAGATCTCATGGCATCTCGTCTCGATACCAAGCTACCCAGAAATAGGTCGAGGTCCAGGGATCCTCAGGCATAGCTAATAGATGCATTAGCAGTGACTTGGAGGTTCAGTCTAATTTACCTTTTCCCGCCATTACCAATTCTTCCTTGTGTACTAGCCCGCATCAAGCAGGAGCAGGCATCAGTGATACTGATTGCTCTATCGTGGCCACAAAGGAGGTGGTTCATGGACCTGGTGAGGATGTCATCCTCTCCTCCGTGGAAGTTACCTTGTCGTAGGGATCTTCTGGAACAAGGTCCTTTTGATCATCAAAATCTAGATTCTCTGAGGCTGACTACATGGAGATTGAATGTGTAGTCCTAGCCAAGAAAGGTTTTTCTGAGAGAGAGATTGATACTCTCATTCAAGCTCGTAAGCCGGTTACTCGTAGCATCTATCATAAGGTGTGGAGAACCTACTTATTCTGGTGTGAAGAGCGTGGATTTTCCTGGCATAAAGTTAAGGTTGCCAAGATCCTATTGTTTCTCCAAGATGGACTAGAGAAGGGCCTTTCTGTCTGTTCCCTGAGGGGACAGATTTCGGCCCTATCTGTTTTACTGCACAAGAGGCTCTCAGAGCTTCCCGATGTACAGTCCTTTGTTAAGGCTCTGATTAGGATCAGACCGGTGTTTAGATCTAAGGCTCCTTCTTGGAGTCTAAATCTTGTTAAGGTGTCGCAACGGGCTCCGTTTGAGCCTATGCATGAGATTAACATTAAATTGTTATCCTGGAGGGTTGTTTTTCCACTAGCTATTGCTTCTGCGTGCAGAGTATCTGAGATTGCCGCCTTCCAATCTGAGCCCTCTTATCTGGTGTTCCACTCTGATAAGGCTGTCTTAGGTTTTCTTACTAAGGTTGTGTCAGACCGCAACATCAATCAAGAGATTGTGGTTCCTTCCTTGTGTCCAAATACTTCCTCTGCAAAGAAATGTTTGCTTCATCACCTGGACGTGGTTCGTGCCTTAAAGTTCTACCTTCAGGCTACTAAGGATTTTAGACAAACTTTGTCCTTGTTTGTTGTCTATTCTGGGAAGCGTAAGTGACAGAAGGTCTTTTTGACTTCCTTATCTTTTTGGTTAAGGACTGTTATCCACCTTGCTTATGAGACAGCGGGACATAAACCTCCTCAGAGGATTACAGCTCATTCTATTAGAGCAGAGGCTTCCTTTTGGGCCTTTAGGAACGAGGCCTCTATGGATCAGATTTGTAAGGCTACCTGGTCCCCTTTACACACTTTTTCTAAATTTTACAAGTTTGATATTTTTGCTTCAGTTGAAGCAGCTTTTGGGAGAAAGGTTTTGGAGGCTGTGGTGCCCTCAGATTAGAGTCCGCCTCTCTTTTTGTCCCTCTCATTATTATTCAGTGTCCTCTAGAGCTTGGGTATAAGTTTCCCAACAGTAAGGAATGATGCCATGGACTCTCCTTATATTAAGAAGGAAAACATAAATTATGCTTACCAGATAATTTCATGTTCTCCGATGGGTGGCCCTCTTTTATTTTTCTTCTGGCACCATTTATACCCTGATATTTCCTTGTTCCCTCTGCAGAATGACTGGGGGATGGGTGAAGTGGGAGAGGTATTTGGGCCTTTGGCTGAGGTGCCTTTGCCTCCTCCTGGTGGCCAGGTTAAGTATTTCCCAACAGTAAGAAATTATGCCACGGACTCTCCTTATACCGAAGGAAATGAAATGATCTGGTAAGCATAATTTATGTTTTTGTTGATCTTTCAAACAGATATGTTGTCATTATTATCAGTTATTTGTAGAGCGCCAACAGGTTCCGCAGTGCTAGTTGTTTAAGGTTAATTAACGACTCTGATAGGTAAGAATATTTTACATTTGGGATGATATAATACAACATTATCTACTTTGATTCATATTATATTTATTTATAAATTTATATTTTGATTAATAGACTTTGACAAAAATATTTTGTCACATGCAGGCATAACTGCATTCAGCCTTCCCAGTTTGCTCACAATCCTAATGCTATTAATAATAATTACTCAGATTTTGATTTCCATATATTTGTTTGAAAATAATTTTACTCTGTGTTATCTTGTAATTAGATACCTTCCCTATTGTGCTAGAAGCACAAATTAACACTAAATATTTGTTGTCACGTACAATATATAAACAAACTTCCTGAAGGGTCAATTATGCAATTCACAATAGATTGTACTAAGTATTTAAATAAATATTTCTTAATTAAATCATTAAAAATACTTAGCACTGTAAAAATATAAAATTCTACCTTGGTGGCCTATACTACCTTTTGCCCCGAAACAGTAAATACTATTAGATTACGAGTAGAGCGTTAACTCTGCTGGACTTCGGCTCTTTGTGCGTAATGGGTAGCACATGCATTACAAGTTGAAAGTAATTTGTTTTCGCTTGCACGCTAATCCAACAAGCGCTAAGAGCCAAAGTTAGAATATTGCAACTGTGTGAACGTACTCCCCCATTAATTTCAATGAAGCGAGAAAAGTGGAAAAAGACCTAACACCCATACTCGTGCACTAACCCTTATCGTCATAAGCGCCCTACTCTAAAAACTCCTAAGCCGCCACATAGCCTACCACAAAGTACCAGTTACACTATTAACCCCAAAACCACCACACCCCCACATCGCAAAGTATCTGCTACACTATTAACCCCTAAGCAGCCACAACCCGATCTCAAAATCCCCCTCTACACTATTAACCCCTAAACCACCACAACCCCCATTGCAAAATGCCAACTAACATCTAAACCCCCTAACCAGCTAACCTCCCTAACCTAACACCCCCTATGTTACCCAAAAAGATCCTTACCTGAAAAAAATGCTAACATTACATGAAAAAATCTACCTTTACAGAAATAAAAAAAAACTTTCATTAGAGAAAAAAAACAAATTACCAAAAATAAAAAAAAACTGTTATGCCCTTTCTAAAACTTAAGCCCCACTTAAAAAAGAAGCCCCACTTAAAAAAACACCCTAAAATAAGAAACCTATACTAACACTAAACTACAGCAAACGCCCTTAATAGTTTTTTTTGTAAGGCATTGCCCTAAAGTGATTTAGCTCTTTTTCACTAAAATAAATACTACCCCATTTTACAAGTAACCCCCACTGATACACAATAGCCCAAGCTGCTACAGATCCTGTACATGTGCTCCCAACGGCACCGGAAGTATGGTGATTCTTGTGGTTAACCACACAGCCCTGGGGTGCACACTGCAAGCGGCTGTGTCACACACTCATTATGTAAAACAAGAAAAATGGTTGCACACTTAAAGTCACTATTAAAGTTAAAAATTAACTTTTAATAAGAATAATTAAAACACAGAGGCAGGTAACCAGTAGATCCTTACGCGTTTCGTGCCTTTGTTCAGCACTTAATCATGGGAATGTCAGTTACATCACAATCCCTCAATTTAAAGGGACAATGTCCAATCAATGATCAGTTCAGTTAAAAAATATTTAAAATAAAACAAAAACACATCATGTATACTAAATACACATTATCAAAATATGGTGCAAGAGAGATAAATTACATTTGCTTCAGAAATTCATCCAAATAATACTTGCTATGAAGGAATTACTAAGTATGTTTCATCACATATGTTAACATTATTGCATAAGCTACATCCCACCAACACTAAAATTTAAAAGGTGAAGTACTCTCCAAGTCATGTGTTGGAGAAATCCAAACATCTTTCATATACATTTATTCTATTTACTTTTATACATTTATTAACTTTAATTACTGAGCTGTTCCAAGTTAACTACAGTAATATGCCAGATACTCTAGTACATAAACAATGGAAATATATAAATTTTCACCCCCCCACTAAAGCATTTACCAGTACATAAGTAACACCCCCCCAAAAAAAATAAAATAAAAGCTAACTAAAAAAACTGCTCTAAAAGTTGCCCTGAAAACAAACGGCATTTGGTTGGGAATTGCCCTTAGAAGGGCATTTAACTCTTTTTATGCCCAAACCTCACCCAAAAAAAACATTCTAAAAAAAAACACCCAATAAAATCCTATCACTAGACCCCAAAGATTGTACTCACCAAAGTTGAATCTGGCTCCTACATAGCTTTTTATTTTCTGTAATGGTAGCTTTTTTTTTTTGAGTTTGCGTAAATAAATTTGCGGTAATTTAAATAGCGTGGTACTTGGATTAGAGTGTAAAAAACAAATCTTATGATCAATTTTACGCTCATGTTATTGATAGTGCTCCACTTGTAATCTAGCCCTATATTAGATGAAACTACAGTTTTACCTAATATCCTAATAATTACTCAAGAATCACATAATTATAGTAATCCATCATGTTAAATAAAATCACTCTACAATGTTATAAAAACTAGCTAACATATATTTATATACATGATCATCAACTAATATAATTTATATTTATCTAACAAAAAGAATTTGCCCAAATCTCACTTATTTGATGCTAATTAATGTTTCTCATCTCCAATATGCAATGTTTTCATTTTACTGTAATAAAAGCTATGCTTGACTGTCACATGATATGAAACAACAAAACAGTATG
This sequence comes from Bombina bombina, assembly GCF_027579735.1. Lineage (NCBI taxonomy): Eukaryota > Metazoa > Chordata > Amphibia > Anura > Bombinatoridae > Bombina > Bombina bombina. The sequence goes on along the minus strand of NC_069504.1, from coordinate 667,338,248 downwards.
TGGCACTGAATAATGAAAAGCTTCAGCATGCTTCATGCAAATAAATGGGCTTGCAAGCATATGTTCTTTTTAGGATATTTTCAGCTTAAACAATTTAATAAGTTTCCCACAGCACTCATCTTCCTACCAGTGCCCAGCCTTGTCTCTGCCTGCCAGTACTCCAGAGCTTACTCACTACATACAATAGCTGCCCCATGACTTCTAACTGGGCATGCTGCAACATTTCAAATAACCAACCTTCTATATTGCATAAATGTCATATAAATAAAACCAGAGATGTATTTTGGTTTAATTTAGAGCGGCTGTTCTTTTTTATGGTCTCCCTTGAAGGTTAAGAATGAGAAGTATAAGTGACAAGAAATAATAATTAACACATTTAAATCCATGGCATCTCCCTTCTTATAAATTATACATTTATTGCAATTTAGGATAATTAAATTTCGAAATCTGATCAACTTCCATACAACGTTGTTTTGCTTTTTCTCATAAATTTTGTCTCTTTCAATTTTTATTTCTATTTTCATACAATCAGCATTGACATTATTTATTGGTTGTTTTTTTTACAAAGCTTAAAAAAAATCAGCTAATTGAATGGATCTGTGCACTAATACGGTTCTTAGGGTCAAGCCACATATATAATTAAAAAAAAAGTAATGAATATATGTGTGAACCCATATTAGTGCACAATACAATATATCGGTCACACTGTTGCAAAAGCCAAATGCAATACTTTGCTATCCACTTCAGTGCTTCTTTACTTGCCTTTTGCATTACTGTATTATTTCCCCCACCTAGAGTCGCACTACTGCTGTAAGTTCTCTGCACAAAGTTACTGGTATAAGTGGAGAGGAGTGTGGACTGCCATCCAGAACTGCTTGTCGGCATGGTTTGGAGCTTTGGTTTCTATGGAGTTCTTCAGTAAAAGACGGGAGAATATTTTAGCCATAGTTTGGTGCACAGTTTTTTGGAGACAAGTCTTGAATTTTTTTTTTATTAACAGTCTCTATAATATGGGCAGTAAAACTGCCAAATAAAATTGTTTCCTGCAAAAATAAATTGTGGGAAGGGGAGTAGACGTCCCACAGTGTGAAACTAATGCCATATAAGAGATTTTTAATAAAGGGTGGGCTTATTTCATACTTGTTCCACCTACTTGAATCTGAATTTAAATGCTGCTTTCTATTTATTGTTCTCTTACTTTCGCTTTAATTTTTTTTCTCTCCCAATAAACTATGCATTGTAAAAATGTAAGGGTTAAAATTGATTTAGCATATATTTTTACATTATGATCATGAAAACATTTTGGGTTCTGTTTCAACCATCTGCACTCCTTATCTGGTACAACAGAATAAGTCCTAGCATGGACACATAGATTATCAGCTGTTCTCTGTAACAGGGTAGTGCAAAAAATAAATGTTTTAACTGTGTGCTACTGCTTAGCAAAACTATTTTTTAGCATAAGTTTTTTTTTTTTTTGAAAATGTAGACTTGATATTCATTGACCATTATGGGTCTCTTGTATTAAAAGCTAACAATATGTTCAATATGTTCAACCAATATCATTATAGACTGCCAAAGAAACATTTAGTAAAAAACTTCCGGGGATGATGGTGAGTTGGTGTGGAAGCAGAAGCTAAGTAGGACTCATGGACAGTGAAGAGCTTAGGCAGGCAGTGGCTGTTGGTAATGGAGCTAAGACACAATGCAGAGGGCCAGAAGGGGTTCCTAGGGTTAGAAGCAGGAAAACATAGAAATATGCCAGGTTGACCACCTGGGTTTAAGGGAGAAAGGGTTTTGGTGGTGGCAGGTCCGATTGATCTGTCTAATTATAGCTTTCTGGCTCAGTTGTAAGTGTTATGCAGAGGAAGACATCCCATGGTGGAGGAAGGATGAGTAGAGTCAGGTGCAAGGAGGGTGCAGATGCAGAAGGTATCATCCCTGGTTATGAGGGATGTAAAGTCAGGGGAGATGGGTGGCAGTAGCATAAGAATGGACGATTCAAGTTATTGATGTGAAGTTGCTTTTGGTAGGGGGAAGTAGCAAAGGGAATGTTCAGCTTCAGGTTGGTTTGGGAGTCAGCCCAGATCAAGGGGAATGGTGTCAGGAAATTTCACTGGAGGCCAGGGTGGGAGTTTCATCTTTGTATGAGAATGTGTATCCCAGAACATGGAGAGTTTCTGCTAGGACAAAGGAGTTGGGTACTAGGGAGAGTCTGATTTAGAAACAGTTTAGATCTTTCTATGTTGGCTCACCCTTGGTGAACCCATCCTGAAGAAAGATAAAATCTGGTCTTTTAATGGTGATTCCCTCTGTTGGTACTTATTGTACGAGAAATGTTGGGTCGCCCAACTTGGACCAGTAAATAAGGCATGGGGTGATAAATCTCCTTGCCTTCAACAAGCTTCAATGTCAGTGTTCTGACATACATGTCTGGGATGCGGGGAACCCAATATTATTCCAAGTATTTTCAGAATAGAATGTCTTCCTGAAACTCAGAGTTACTTCTTAAGGGGGAAAGTTCCAGATGGTCTACCTCTCCCTTAGTAAACTAAGGGGAGAGGTTGTAAAGAAAAATACATTTTCTTATGAAAGGGGTTTTTGTTTAGTCTTTTGATTTCCACTCATGGAAGGGTTCAGCATTGTTCTCAAAATTCATAAGTCAGAGAATAGCCTAATGTTTAGTGTATATTTGGAGTAGGAAGTGGTGATGGGTCATATGGCATTCCTTTTTCTCCATTAATTTTGGTCCCTGAAAAGGAACACGACAAGTTTAAGATGATTCACCAAATCTTATCCTATGGGGCAATCCATGAATGATGGTATCCTTGAAGTGCTGGCTTTAGTGAAATAGGCTTTATTCAATGAGGCCTTGACTGTAGTTATGGAAGTGGGCTTTCATGGCAAAAGGTGAAGTAGAAATACAAAAAGGTAGCACTCTCATGGAAAGGAAAAAACCTTTATTGGAGCAATGTTTCGGGGCTTCCTGCCCCTTTCTCAAGCTCAAGGGGCAAGAAGCCCCGAAACGTTGCTCCATTAAAGGTTTTTTCGTTTTCATGAGAGTGTTACCTTCTTGTATTTCTACATTTGTTATCCTTGGAGGGGGGTCCCTGAAGGTTTAATCACCTACACACTTTATTTGGAAGTCTGTTTTGGTTACTTTGGATGTATATGGCTGTGTGTTGATCTGAACTGTTCTTTATCTATGGCAAAAGGTAATATCAAGGCTGAGTTTAAACTGTTGATTGTACATCCCAAGGGTCATTTTTCAGTTGGGTTGTAATTAAGAAGGGGAGTATTATGTCTACCTTTATCTACCAATGGGATTCTTAATTTCATGCTCCTTTACAAGTTTCAAGTATGTTTTGAAGCAGTTGGTTTTAGTTTAGACTGTTTTTTTCTGTCACCCATTACTTGGATGATTTATTGTTTGTTGGTCTAGTTGTGTCTATTTGCAGCTGCATGACAAGCTTTGTGAGTTGGCAAGGGTGTCTGGGGTACTGATTTCATAGGAGAAAATGGTGGGTCCTATATCAGTTCTAAGTTTATGATGGAATGTCAGCTCCTTATTTAATAAAGTTGACAATTTGCATTCATTAGTACAAATGCAAATGCTTTTGACTGCCTCTAAGGTTATATTACGCATCCTTAAATGATTCCTGTGTGTGCTTTGAATCATTCCAATAAGTTGGATATGTTGTAGAGGATTGTTCATGGCTATGGTGAAAGTTAATTGCTTATTGCAATTTTTTTCAATATTTAATCTCCACTGACCACATACCCTATTTAGAGGAGCCAATCTAAGCTTCAGTCTGTAGACAGCAAGGCTAGTCACAGTCAATAAGTTAGAATAAAGTGAATTGCTTTGCAGCTGTTTCTGTTAAAGCCAATTAGGGAAATGTGTGGAGGGTTAGCCAAGAGAAGTCAGCATACTGAGAATTAGGAAGTCCAGAATTATTGGCTCTAAATTGCATGAAACTGGGTGCAATAAAATAGACATTTGGTCTTCACCTGATGCAGAGGATAGCACTGGTTTGGGGCTATTGCAGCAGAGTCATTAATGTGAGACACAGTGTAATAGCCACCATTTTGATCTAAATAGAGTTTGGTTAAGAAGTTAACCTTTTTGGAGCTATTCCCCATAGGGTTGGCATTGTTTGTTTGTAGGGATATTTTTCATAGAAAGGTCAGTGTTGTTTTAAGCTAACAACCTTGGTGCAACATTCTTGGCCATCTCTCATACTTCTGAATTAATTAGTGCTAAACTTTTCTCTCAAGGTAGATTAAGTGTTGGAGACATTAATGTTCAGGAAGAGCAGGTATCAATATTTATTTTCCTGACAGGTTTAGGATATACCTGATTTGCCAAATAGATACTTTGTATCTGTTGATAAAAGAATCATCAGATCTGCAATAAATTTCTATTCCAGTCTTGCAATCAGTCCGCTGGGCAAATGTTATAAAAAAGCGGTCTGACCCCCGCTGTCCAAACAAGTGACAATGCCTTCCATAGTGAAAATGCCTTCCACAGGAAACATTAAGAATCGCTGCCTTTTCAATAATCAGCCCACATAGCCATTAAATGCTGATCTCTGAAGTGTAGAGGGGGAATGTTTTCAAAGCATGTTTACACAACATATACTTTATGTTTACTAAACGTAAAAAATGGTTTCTGTGTAGTAACAGTTCAAATAATAAATATGTAAGCTAAGTTTCAGTAGATTTCTTACAATTGCTAATCTTGCCCCTGAAAGAGTTGTGAAACAGGTATGTGTGAAAAGGTTCACTTAAGCTTACTTTAGAAACTCCTGGCCATGTTTCCCCATTAAAACACAGGTTACTCCCATAGAACGCCCATGGAACTTACATGGTATGCCTATATATTTATATATATGTATATATTTACTATGTATGCAATCACCATTGTTAATATAGAAAGAAAAAAATAAATACAGATTAATAATAAACCTTATTGAGATAAGGGATTGTGGATATATTGTACATGTGTATGTAGTATGTTATATGTATGTATTATACTATAAAAAATTATATTATGTATTTAAATGTTTATTTGTTAAAAAGATGTGTTTTTAACTTTTCGTGTGTTTTTAGGAAGAAATATGTTTTAGAAATTTACTTTTTTTTAAAATTGTGCTTTTTTAGCTGCTATATGTTTTCACTGTACTGTGAGTGTTTAGTTCTAATATTGCAACCGCCCTGTACAAATCATACTCTATTTTAACCCCTTTGCTACTAGGAAAGTGCCCAAAGTACCAAAGAATTGTTAGCATATTTGCTATCACTCTGCTTAAACAGAAATAGAGCCTTTGATTTTTGGTTTACATATGAAAACTATATAGAATTTTAAAGAAGACAACCCAAGCTATTGATATAGACCCATGTTTGCATATTTGATGCCACTATTTAGTGTCACTCTCCATAAAGATCAGCAAACTGGCAAGGGTAAGGAAGCACTTGCCATATGAAGGCAGATGCCTTCTGCCCCCTGGTTTCTGCTCCCTCTGTCTAAACTGACTGTGGAAACCACAACATGCGCATCTGTGCTATATGTAGGTACACAGTAAGCTGGGCAAAGTATTGTGTGACATAGTACCTACGTCCATTTGGCGCAAGGGGTTGGTAATTTATTTGTTACAGTACTGCTGCAATATTAGAAGTAAACATGTTTAGTGCAGTGTAAACCTACTTTGATACATTTCCAGTATTGCGCTTGCACTATAACAAAAGTGTTTCATTTTAATAACACGTTTAGTATATTGTAATTGTAGTAGAAATGTATTAATGTAAGTTCATACAGTACTGAAGAGTTTACTTCTAATAATGTGTTATTAACCTAGAACACATTTGGTACAGTGTGGTTGCAATATTAGAACTAATCATGGACAGTACAGTGTAAACTTACAGCTGCCATAAAAAAAACATTTAACATAGTGTAAAAAAAAAAAAAGAAGCTGCGGCCACATATTAATACTTAGGGGTAGATTTAACAAGCAGCGGATGCTGCAATCTCGCTGGAAACTTAAGTTAAGAAGCAGCGGTCATAACACTGCTGCTCCTTAACCCATCCGCCACCTTTTCGATTGCCGCGAATGTGCAGGGGGCGGCATTGCGATGCCGGGCGGACATGATTCGCTGCAGCGAATCATGTTTGCCCGGCATTTGTTAAATCTGCCCCATATTATAGTATTTTACAGTATATACAAATATACAATGTAGCCACAATCCCCCAGCACATATAGATTTATTATCAGACTGGCAAAAGTTGAAATTTGTTACATAACATACGATCCGCCGGTCTCAATCGATGCTTATGTCATTACAGATGTTCCGAATGCACATTCGGCTCTATCTGACTCTTTTTTCCCATTTATCAAATTTCTAACAGGTACACTCGCGGCTATTCCGGCCCAGCGTACCTGGTTTTCAATCCGCCACCCTGGAGGACTCGGATGCCATAGAAATCAATGGGAGTCTGAAAGCAGCGAAAGCTTATGTTCGATGCTGCCAGATATCCCATTGATTTATATGGTTGAAAACCAGTAACGTTTACATCTAACACCCTAACATAAGCCCCAAGTCTAAACACCCCTAATCTGCCGCCCCCGACATTGCCGCCACCTACATAATGTTATTTAACCCTATTCCTCCGCTCCCGGACCCCACCACAACCTAAATAAAGTTATTAACCCCTATCCCACTGCTCCCGGACCCCGCCGCCACTAAATAAATGTATTTACCCCTAAACCTCTGGCCTCCCACATTACTACCACTAACTAAACCTATTAAACCCTAAACCGCCAGCCCCCCACATCGCCATAAACTAAATTAAGCTATTAACACCTAAACCTAAGAACCCGCTAACTTTAAATTAAAATTACAACATCCCTATCTTAAAATAAATTTAAACTTACCTGTAGAATTAAATTAAACTATTTTTAAACTATTAATTACCCTACCCCAACTATTATACTACAATTAAATTTAACTAGCAATTAAATAAACTAAATTACATATTAAAAAACCTAACCCTACTAAAATTATTTAAATCTACTATTAAACCTTATTACAAATGACTAAATTACCAAAAAAATAAACGCTAAATTACAAAAAATAAAAAAACACTAAATTACAAAAAAAAACACATTATCAAAAATAAAAAATAATTACACCTAATCTTATAGCCCTATCAAAATAACCCCCCCGCCCCCCGAAAATAAAAAAACCCTAGCCTACAATAAACTACCAATGGCCCTTAAAAGGGCCTTTTGCGGGGCATTGCTTCAAAGAAATCAGCTCTTTTACCTGTAAAAAAAAAATACACCCCCCAAAAGTAAAACCAACCAACCCCCCAAATAAAAAACCTATCTAATATAACCTAAGCTCTCCATTGCCCTGAACAGGGCATTTGTATGGGCATTGACCTTAAAAGGGCATTTAGCTCTTTTACTGCCCAGACCCTAATCTAAAAATAAAACCCACCCAAAAAACCCTTAAATAAACCTAACACTAACCCCCGACGATCCACTTACAGTTATTGAAGTCCCGCTTGAAGGATCCATCCAGCCAGCAAGAATTCTTCATCCGGGCGGCAAGAAGTCTTCATCTGGGCGGCCTCTTCCATCTTCATCCTATTGGCTGATTGGAACAGCCAATAGGATGAGAGCTGCTCAAATCCTATTGGCTGATTGGAACAGCCAATAGGATTTTATCTATGTGGTGATATAGTAGTGCGCTGGGGATTATTGAAAATACCAAACACCTAACAATTTGAAAAGATCCTTTGTTCTTTCCAGAGGTATAGAACAGTGTAGAAAAAGGGGGATGTAGGTACGCTAAAGAAAGCTTAAGGTATCTGTGAAAAAATAGTGGGAGTGTGAAAAAACTCTACACATCTATAAATGCATCAATTATGGCGATGTGTTTAGTGAGTCTCAAATAAATAAAACAAGAAAATTAGCTTGAGTGTTAACCAAATCCTCGCTATAGTAAAATATCCGTGAAATGGCAGTAGCGTTGTGGACCTAGAGTAGGCGATATATTAATATGTAACAAGTATCTACAAAAATAAACTGTATGTTAATAAATTTGTGAAATAAATATAATAGGGGGATTAAATGAATTAAGTGTTTACAAAAAGTAACTAATAAAACTGTAGATAGTGTCCTAAAATAAGACTATATATGACAATAGCCTAAATAGGCTTGAGGTAATGATTTTCTAATGTTTTATAAATATGTATCCAGGTGTGAAATGTGATAAACCAAACAGTCACAAGTAAGGGGTAAAAAACTAATATATTTTATCTAAAGATAGGTTAAATTTTTTTTTCACAATATACATATACAGAATTCTAAAAATGGGTTTGTCTAACCCAACCAATTGCAGAGACTACCCAAGGTAGGAAAAAATATATAAATAATGGGGACGTCTCCCCGATACTATATAACCTAAAACCTAATGTATTTAATCTAACAGTGAGTAAATACATGAATGTCACAGAATATAAAAAGCATACAATAAAATGGTATATGCCTTAAAAAAGGACAATACTGCTTCCCTATTTGGGATCCGTTATGTTCAAGGAGCTGTCTGAGATAGCGGTGTAATATATTAAAGAGTTCAATACTCGTTATTGGTACTCAACTCTACAGAAGGCAGATGTGATACTTGTTTAGGCACTTTCAGTTCTTAGGTCTAACTGTTGTTGGTACGGAGGAACCAAATTAACTTATCTTCTTTGTGTTCTAAGCGGAGCTGTTACACAACACTCGCCTTTACTCTTACCTAGTGACTGGAAAGCGCTGCATGTGTCTTGGCGTCTGACGTCACTTACAAGTTTCCCGAGTGTGATTGGCTGCTATTTGGTTTGCAGTAGGTATCCTTCAAAGTTGTTTTATGTCAAAATGATAGTTCCATTCATAAGAAGTGTCAGAATTACCCTGCACTTAGTGCTTTTGCACGCAGGGAAATGGTAAGTCTCAAAAGTGTTTTGTGGTGAATTCGTAACCTGGGTTATCACAGTAAGAATATGGTCGTTCCACTCATCAGCAAATAAAATTTTCACGACTTGTATATATGGTTTAAAAACAATCACAGAGATCAACAGTCACAGAGATCAATGCGTTTCACTCATACAAAAGCTTTATCAAGATAACAGTGACTGGTACAAGGTGTCCATTTAAAGGTGTCCTCATTGGTTCCTTCGTAATTGATACCAGTTAAGGTGGACTCCAAAGTTATTCCATTTTATATCGTACCATTTGGTCTATCCGAGGTGTATAACTACTTTAAGGTGGAAATTTCCTTCGTTGTAGCCAATGAATTATTTCTTTATATATTCTGCCATTATTTTGGGGTTCCTTGTTCACTTCTCTTAGTTGGTCTTATCATTATCATTGGTCTTCTTTAATTCACTAGGGGCCAATAATGTTTTCAAATTTGCAGCCTTTTTGAATACAAACTTTGGTTTATCTGAAATCTTATTCCCCAAAATGTTATCATCTCTAAGAAGATGCCAGTGTTTTGTTATAATACCTTTGATGATATTATGGTCAGCATGGTAATTAGTAATGAATGGTATTTCAATTAAATAATTAATTTCTCTTTGTTTTTCTTTATATGTCAGTAGGGACTCCCTATCAGTGTCTTTTGCTCTTTCAATAGCTTTATTTGTGATGTTAGTTTTATACCCTCTTGCATTAAATCTTTCTGCTAGGACTTCTGACTGTTGTTCAAAATCTATCATTCTTGAGCAATTTTTTCTTATACGCAGATATTGTCCTATCGGAATGTTAATTTTCTAGACATCTACGTGGCAGCTATTGGCATGTATATAGTTATTACAGTCAGCCTTTTTGAAATGGGTCCTTGTCTCAAGCTTATTATCCATCATCATTATCTAAAAATCTAGGAAGACTATTGAATTTTTACTGTGGTTAAAGGTAAAATTTAAGCCCCAAGAGTTAGTATTCATATCTTCAAACATAATTTTAAGATCCTGTTCTGAGACTTTCCACACTATCAAAAGATCATCTATGTACCTTTTGTAGAGCACAAGGTTTGCACCATAGCTGCCAGTACCAAAAAAATCGGTCTCCCAAGCTCCCATAAAGAGATTGGCATAGCTAGGTGCAAACCTTGTGCCCATGGCTGTGCCTTCAATTTGGAGGTAAAAACTGTCATTAAATGAAAAATAATTGTTCTCCAGTATATATCTTATACTTTTCAAGATAAAGGATCTATGTTGATCTGACATATTTGGATCTGTTTTAAGAAAAAGGTCAACTGCTTGAATACCCTTGGAATGATTAATAACTGTGTACAGCGATGTGACATTGCATGTCACCAAAAACATCATCTTCCCAGTGTATTGTTCTGAGGGTATTTAGGACTTGTGTGGAATCTTTAAGGTAAGAATTTAGATTTTTCAAATGTTTCTGTAAGAAACTATCAACATATCTTGACAAATTGGCTGACAGAGAGTCTATACCAGAAATGATTGGTCTACCCGGGGGGTTTACCAAACATTTGTGGATTTTTGGCAGGTAGTAAAAAATGGGAATCCTAGGGAATTGAGATGTTAAAAATCCTAACTCTTTATCATTGAGTATTCCTGATTTCCTTCCGTCTATCAAAATTTTATTTAGTGTTTTCTTAAATTGTTCTGTTGGATCAAAATCCAGTTTTTTTATAGGTTCTAGTATCACTAAGTAATCTGTGTGCCTCTTTTAAATAGTTGCTGGTGTCCATAAGGACAATCCCTCCACCCTTGTCCGTTGGTTTTATAGTTATTCCTGCGTTTGTTTGGAGATTGTCAATAATTGTTTTATCTTTTATACTCATATTATATTTTTTAAGCTTGGGTGGATTACATTTCTGGATATCTTTACAGACTAATTTCTCAAAAGTTTCCAAATAGTTTCCCTTTGCAAAAACCGGATTGAATTTTGATCTAACTTTAAAATTTGTATGTTGGATATTATCTGACGTAGATGGTCTAATATTTGTTTGCCTTTCTGCTGGGCTTTTAAGAAAAAATCTTTTTATAGTTAAATTCATTACAAATTTCTTGACATGGATGTGCGTATTGAATTGATTGAGTTTTGCTGTGGGTGCAAAAGAAAGACCTAAGTCTATGACCCTCTCTTCTTCTTTCTTCAATGTAATACTACTGAGATTAAAGATTCCCTGGCGTGTGGTGTCTACCTCCACCTTTTTGCCTTGTTTGGATATTCCTCTCCCTCTCTTTCCTCTAAATTTCTTTTCTTTCTGAGGTTGGAATAGTTTTTTTGTCTTATCAGATCCCTTGAGGTGCCCTCCTTTAGAGGGCTTCTCTCTAAAAAAACTGGTTCCTCAATTTTTTGTTGCTCATCTAATGGTCTTGATTCCCTTAGGCTTTCAAAACGATTTTGTAATGGAATCCTCCATTTATCTTCCTGTCTATAGCTGTCTCATTTGTTAACACTTTTAGGGTATTCCCATTCTTTCTGTCTGGTGTAATAACTTCTGTCTGGATTGGGTTATAAAGACCCCTGCTCCATAACTTGTGTTTCTGGCGAGTCTGAAGACTCGCCAGAAACACGGGACCGCTGCTCCATAACTTGTGTTTCTGGCGAGTCTGAAGACTCGCCAGAAACACAGGCCTTCAAGCTCCATTCGGAGCTTGATAGATAGGCCCCTTTGAATTGTTAATTTTTGTCCTGACACTTTTTGATGACTTTATGGTCAAAAATATAAAAAAGGGGTATGTCCCAGAGTTGCAAAAAAATAAAAATAAACAAAAAACAAAAAAGCAACACATTTAGTTAACAGATTTAGAGGTTGATTCCAACCTAGTCAATCTTGCTTTTTGGCTCCCTATATGCCTTTTCATCACCAGAACAATCACATTGCAAATGATGACAATCCTCATATTGGAAAAATATTGGATTGAATATCAGAAAAGTCACCAATAAATAGCATCAACTTTTGGAGATCAAGATCCACTTAGTACAAGTCTAAATACCTACCACAAAATAGACACATTGGGGTAGATTTATTACATGTCGGGCGGACATGATCTGCTGTAGCGGATCATGTCCGCCAGACATCGATAAATGCAGACAGCATACGCTGTCTGCATTTATCATTGCACAAGCATTTCTGTTGAAATGCTTGTTCAATGCCGCCCCCTGCACATTCATGGCCAATCGGCCGCTAGCAGGGGTGTCAATCATCCCGATCATATCTGATCGGGATGATTGCAGTCTGCTACCTCTTATGACCGCTGCTTCTTAATTTATGTTTCCGGCGAGCCTGAAGGCTCGTGCGGAAACAGCAGCATACCCTGCTTAATATATATACCCCATTGAATTTAACAGCCCAAAACACTTGATGAATGCTAAACACAGACCCAAAAGACAAGATGGTGTTGCTCATGCCAACAACGAAGATGGCCCTTTATACTGATGATCGAATTAAGCCAAATAAAAAAGATACTGAATATATCTCCAGTGAAGGAAGAAAACATATCTATAATATATCAACAGTTCCGACATGCAGAGAGAGAGAGGAGACAGTCAGGAATGGAGAGAATGCTGGTACAGCAGAATGAGGATGAACCACATGGGTAGCCTTGAGAGCAGTTATATTTTTTGCTTGTCAGCCATTATCAGTCATTAACGGTGGTGTTGTGAGAATCTGGCGATCACAAAGCAGGGTTTTGCTTAACTCTGTAAGACTGTGATCATTTTATTTAAAGAAAAAAAAAAAAATCCCAGTCAATCTTGTTTTCAATATTGAACAAGATTGGAATCAATTTTTAAAACATGTTGTTTATTCAATGTAGCTGATATATATTCTCCATACTGTGCATACAATTTGTTTAATGTTTGCTTAGGCCCAAATTGTATGGAACAGTGTTGTCCAACTAAAATAAGACTTGTAATATATCTTATGGTGTCCCAAGACACAAATGGATAAAATACTAACTTCTCAACATTTGTATATGACAATAACAACCTCTGAAAATGAAGGTATGTATGTATGGGGTACTTGTAAAGCGCGGCTAATCACCCGTAAGGGTCTCAAGGCGCTGCTCATTTTATCGACCTCGGAAGGATGAAAGGCTGAGCCGACCTTGCCGGGGATCAAACCTACAACCCTTGGGTTGCTACAGAACTCAGCCACAGTGCCTTAGCATGCTGAGCTATCTGTCCGGTGAATTAGAAAAACTAAAACTATTGCATGAACTGTACTTTGTACTTTGAAAATGTTCACAAACCAAATGATTTAGCTTCTTTATGCCTAAAACCAGAATAATTATCATATTTTAAATAAAAGTAAAATATGTTGTGCTCTCTTTCCACACTGTTTTTTACTCCTCGCTAAGAAATAACTAATTATATGCCACAATGTATTCCTCACACTTCTTATTTTGCTCAAACCTATTTGCTATTTTACAGCTTGTTGTTCTGCTCTTTTACTGCTTGTTTCCTGTTTTTTTTTTTTTTTTTAGTTGTAGCCAATTTGGTAAATGTTTGTCAGTGATATGTAAGTTGCTATTAAACATTGCATTTGATATATGTTTTTAAAAATTTTGTTCCTATACTTAAAATAAAAACATTTTTTTTTTTAAATTTTTCGTTTAACAGACGAGCGGCGAGGTGCCTTTCATAGTAAATTATAGGGCTCACTGCCATTTGAAAAATCCGAGCACATTGCCAGTGAATGCAGATCTTGGCATTGTGGAGGGGACATGTTTTCAAAACATGTTTACATAACATATAATGGACACGATTACAAGTGGAGTGCAAGATATACTTTGTAATACCAGCGCACGCAAAAGGTCGCGTTCACATTGCACGGAAGCATTGAACTCACAAGAGCGCATTTCCATATGCTCCAATGGGAGCCTCAATCTCATGCCATTAGACACGGCATGAGACTCTAGCGCAGCGAAGGGGGTAAGTTGTGCAGCGATGGGCAGCAAATTTAAATATACATGTATATAAATATATAGTTATATACATATATATTTATGTGTTAATATGTGTATATACACATATTAACACATACATATATTTGTATATAAGCATATACAAACTGTATATATATATATATATATATATATATATTAGGGATGCACCGATACCGATACTAGTATCGATATCGGTGCTGATACTGAGCATTTTCACAAGTACTTGTACTTGTTTACAATGCTCCAATGCCTCAGCCGATACTTTTTGAGCCCTGTGAGTGAAGGAGGGACTGGACGTGACGAGTGGGAGCTTCTGCCACGCTAATACAAATCAGAGAGCATGCTACAGTAGAGGGGGCGGGAACCGCACAATTGCATGGAGCTAACACCTAACAAGGACATCAACGGTGCGTGGATATTGCAGCCAGCAGCCAGGTTAAAATATTACAACCAGCAGTTTTACCTTAAGTCGTCCGGTATTAAAAGATAGCAGCCAGGTTAGGTGATTTTTTGCTTAAGCTTTTATGTGTAGTAGGTCCGTGACCGTTATTAACATGGTTGACAAACACAAACAGCGTTTGAACTTTTAAGTTAACACACCGTTAACAGCCATCTCCTAATGAATCGGAGTGTTATATAACTAACTAGTCTACCCCCAATCTGTGCAATGTATAACTTAGTCCTAGACAGGGTATAAAATTTAGCTTCTCCTCCTTAGAGCCCGTGCAGACCAACTCGCTATCGTATTGCCCCTTATCCATAAGACATAGTGAAATAATCCATACGAGTTGCTATGAATCCCTTCGTTCTCCACCCTGGTGTCAGGCAAAGTTTCAGAGCACTGTAATAACATAGTCCCAGGAATCGGAGGTACTTAAAAAGTCTTGTTTATTAATTATGCATTAAAAACGCCTAAGCAGTGTAGCAGACATAGCAATTTCCATTGATTCCAACATCGGAGTGTGCCAGTAGCATCACATTGCTATGTCTGCTACGCTGCTTAGGCGTTTTTAATGCCTCAGTACTTGTACTCAGTCTTAAAAAAATGGTATCGGTGCAACCCTATTTTATATATATATATATATATATATATATATATATATATATAATATATATATATATACACAGGGATAACACAGTCCCCATAGACCACAATGTAAAGGCACTTTTCAGTGCTGTTTTTTTTGGGGGCAATTGGAGGACACAACCTATTGTATAATAGTGTGTAACATAATGTATAATAACACAACACTGTGTAACACAACCTATTGTATAATAGTGTGTAACAATGTATAATAACCCAACATTGTGTAACACAACCTATTGTATAATAGTGTGTAGCAATGTATAATAACACAACACTGTGTAACACAACCTATTGTATAATAGTGTGTAACATAATGTATAATAACACAACACTGTGTAACACAACCTATTGTATAATAGTGTGTAACATAATGTATAATAACCCAACACTGTGTAACACAACCTATTGTATAATAGTGTGTAACAATGTATAATAACACAACACTGTGTAACACAACCTATTGTATAATAGTGTGTAACATAATGTATAATAACACAACACTGTGTAACACAACCTATTGTATAATAGTGTGTAACATAATGTATAATAACCCAACACTGTGTAACACAACCTATTGTATAATAGTGTGTAACATAATGTATAATAACACAACACTGTGTAACACAACCTATTGTATAATAGTGTGTAACATAATGTATAATAACCCAACACTGTGTAACACAACCTATTGTATAATAGTGTGTAACATAATGTATAATAACCCAACACTGTGTAACACAACCTATTGTATAATAGTGTGTAACATAATGTATAATAACCCAACACTGTGTGTAACACAACCTTTCTATAACATAATTGCGTTTGTAATGCGTCTGTCGCCAGTTACATGCGCAGCCTGCAGCGCGAGACAGCTTTAGGAGCTCCAGCTCTCAGCTGTAACATAACAGATGAGAGCTGGAGCTCCTGAAGCTTCATGCATCTGCCGCATATGGAGCTGGAACGCAATCGGTGCCTCCCTATGAGGCCAGATGCCTGATCGTTACAGACGGTGACACTGTCATGGGAGGTGTGGGCGGGAGGCAGGTGGCGGATGAGCAGTTCAGCAGCGGAGGGGGAGGGAAGGGGAGGGAGTAAGAGTGTCCTACTACAGAAAAAAAAGACAGGGAGGGATGGGGCAGCTACAAAGGGAAGGGGAGGGAGTGGGAGTGCCCTACTACAGGAAGAAAAAAAATAAAAGGACAGGGAGGGATGGGGCAGCTACAAAGGGAAAGGGGGAAGGGGAGGGAGTGCCCTACTACAGAAAGAAAAAAAAGAGGACAGAAAGGGATGAAATGGCGATCGTGGGGGGGGGGGGGGTGGTAGGACCACTACACTACAGAAAAAAGAAAATAAAAAAAGAATAGAAAAAATGTGCTTATTGGTACTGGCAGACATCTGCTAGTACCTACGATGGTGGCAATAGAGGGGGAGGGTTAGAGAGCTGTTTGAGGGTGGATCAGGGACAGAGGGATAGTGACAGGGACAGAGGGATAGGGACAGAGGGACAGGGAAAGAAGGACATGGACAGAAGGACAGGGACAGAAGGATAGGGACAGAGGCATAGGGACAGAGGGAAAGGGACAGGGATAGAGTGATAGGGACAGAAGGACAGGGACAGAATGATAGTGATAGGGACAGGGGGATAGGGACAGAATGATAGGGACAGGGGATAGGGACAGAATGATAGGGGTAGGGACAGGGGGATAGGGACAGAATGATAGGGATATAGGGACAGAGGGATAGGGACAGGGACAGAGGGATAGGGACAGGGGCAGAGGGATAGTGGCAGAGGGATAGGGGCAGAGGGATAGGGAAGGGACAGGGACAGAGGAATAGGGACAGAGTAATAGGGATAGAGGGATAGGGATATGGACAGGGATAGAGGGACACGGTCAGAGGATAGGGACAGAGGGATAGGGACAGAGGGATAGGTACAGAGGAATAGGGATAGAGGGATAGGGACAGAAGGATAGTGACAGAGGAATAGGGATAGAGGGATAGAAACAGAGGGAGAGGTATAGGGACAGGGACAGTGAGATGGGGCAGAGGGACAGAGACAGAGGGATAGGGATAGAGGAGCAGGGACAGAGGGATAGGGACAAAGGGATAGAGGGAAAGGGACAGGGGGATAGGGACAGGGATAGACGGATAGAGACAGAGGGATAGGGACAGAGGAATAGGAATAGAGGGATAGGGACTGAGGAATAGGGATAGAGGGATAGGGACAGGGATAGAGGGATAGATGGATAAGGATAGATGGACCTCACTTTAAAAAATAGACTGCCATCTGGGCAGGCTTATCGCCTAGTTGTTAATAAAGAAGAAAAAAACCTTAAAAAGAAACCTGTATGAACTGGGGGATTGTGGGTATATTGAACATGTGTATATGTTGTATAATATATATATATATATATATATATATATATATATATATATTTATATTAGTATACTGTATAATAGTATAGTATGTATTTTAAGTAAGTTCCTTATTTAAATAAAATTTATTTTTAACTTTTGCCATGAACTTTTTATTTTAGGAACACTTAACCCATAGAAGACAGTAGCCACAACTTTTCCATTTTACCATAGTGAGTTTTAAACATTGCATGTAAAACATGTTTTTAAAAGATGTCTTTTCTACCATTAAATTTGTATAGGCGTTGCAAGTTCACACTGTACAGACCATGTTTATTTCTAATATTGTAACCACAGATTGTGATTGCAATAATAGAAGAACACATTTGGTACAGAGATATGAATTAGTTTGGTACTATGTGATAGAAATATTAGAACAACACTATCAGCCAATCGGAAATAAGGTAGAAAAAATCCTATTGGCTGATGCAATCAGCCAATAGGATTGAGCTCGCATTCTATTGGCTGATCCAATCAGCCAATAGAATGCCAGCTCAATCCTATTGGCTGATTGGATCAGCCAATATGATTGAACTTCAATCCTATTGGCTGATTGCATCAGCCAATAGGATTTTTTTCTACCTTAATTCCGATTGGCTGATAGAATTCTATCAGCCAATCGGAATTCAAGGGACGCCATCTTGGATGACATCATTTAAAGGAACCTTCATTCTTCGTTTGAAAATGATGCTCCGCGTCGGATGTCTTGAAGATGGAGCCTCTCCGCGCCGGATGGATGAAGATAGAAGATGCCGCCTGGATGAAGACTTCTGCCCATCTGGAGGACCTCTTCTGGCCAGCTTGGATGAAGACTTCTGCCCGTCTGGAGGACCACTTCGCCCGGCTTCGTTGAGGACTTCGGCCTGGCTGGGTGAAGACTTCTCAAGGTAGGGTGATCTTCAAGGGTTTAGTGTTAGGTTTTATTAAGGGGTATTGGGTGGGTTTTAGAGTAGGGTTGGGTGTGTGGGTGGTGGGTTTTAATGTTGGGGGGGTATTGTACTTTTTTTACAGGTAAAAGAGCTGATTACTTTGGGGCAATGCCCCGCAAAAGGCCAATTTAAGGGCTATTTGAAATTTAGTATAGGGTAGGGCTTTTTATTATTTTGGGGGGCTTTTTTATTTTATTAGGGGGATAAGATTAGTTGTAATTAGTTTAATTTTTTTAAATTATTTTATTATTTTCTGTAATTTAGTGTTTGTTTTTCGTACTTTAGATATTTTTTTTAAATTGTATTTAATTGTATTTAGTTTAGGTAATTAATTTAATTATAGTGTAGTGTTAGGTGTAATTGTAACTTAGGTTAGGATTTATTTTACAGGTACATTTTCTTTATTTTAACTAGGTAGCTATTAAATAGTTAATAACTATTTAATAACTATTCTACCTAGTTAAAATAAATACAAAGTTGCCTGTAAAATAAAAATAAACCCTAAGCTAGATACAATGTAACTATTAGTTATATTGTAGCTAGCTTAGGGTTTATTTTATAGGTAAGTATTTAGTTTTAAATAGGAATAATTTAGTGAATTGTAGTAATTTTATTTAGATTTATTTAAATTATATTTGTTAGGGAGTGTTAGGGTTAGACTTAGATTTAGGGGTTAATACATTTAATATAGTTGCGGCGACGTTGGGGACAGTAGATTAGGGGTTAATAAATATAGGTAGGTGTCGGCGATGTTAGGGATGGCAGATTAGGGGTTAATAAAATTTAACTAGTGTTTGCGATGCGGGAGGGCGGCGGTTTAGGGGATAATATATTTTTTATAGTGGCGGCGATGTCCGGTTCGGCAGATTAGGGGTTAAAAATATTTTTTCAGTGTTTGCGATGTGGGGGGCTCGGTTTAGGGGTTAATAGGTAGCTTATGGGTGTTAGTGCACGTTTTAGCACTTTAGTTAAGAGTTTTATTCTATGGCGTTAGCCCATAAAACTCTTAACTACTGATGCGGTATCAGTCTTGATAGGAGAGGCTGTACCACTCACTTTTTGGAAGACTCGTAATACCGGTGTTATGCAAGTCCCATTGAAAATATAGGATACGCAATTGACGTAAGTGGATTTGCAGTATTTTCGAGTCAGACCAAAAAAGGTAGCTGTACACCTGTCATTTCAAGATTCGTAATACCAGTGGGCGTTAAAAAGCAGCGTTGGGACCTCTCAACGCTGCTTTTTAACCATAACGCACAACTCGTAATCTAGGTGAAAGTATTTTTATTTAAGTTTTTACGTTTTACACTTGTTTTGCAATGCTTTGATTTCTGGGTTGTGTGCTCATTTATCTACTTGGAAACTAGGGATTCAGCATAGATTTGAGGCTTACTTTATCCGCAAAACTGAAAACCAGTGCTGCTGACAGTTTGGTACAAATTGATCCCAATATAACAAGACCACATTTGGTACAATGCAATAGCAATATTACTAGGCAATGTTTGGTATGGACTGTGATAGCAATATTACAGAACATGTTGGTACAACACAGTTGCTATATAATAAGAATAAATTTGGTACAGCATGATCGCTAAATAACAAGAATATGTTTGGTACAGTGCGATAGCAATATTATAAGAACATGTGTGATACAGTGCTATAAAAATATTACAGAACATGATTGGTACAGCGTGATACAATATTACAAGAACACGTTTGGTACAGTGTGATAGCAATATTACAAGAACATGTTTCGTTTAGTGCGATAGCAATATTACAGAACATGTTTAGTTCAGTGCGATAGCAATATTACAGAACATGTTTAGAATGGTGCAATAGCAATATTAGCAGAACATGTATTTTATGTATTACCCAAAATACATAAAAGACTTATTGATCCTCCCGGTCGACCTATTGTCGCGGGTACGGATTCAATGTTCCAACCGTTAGCAGTATTCGTAGACCAACTCATCAGACCCTTACTAGGTTATTTAAGTTCGTATTTACAGGACACGACTGACTTTCTGAGCAAGATATCTCCATTGGTGGTCCCTATAAACAGCCAACTGGTCACAATGGACATAGCCAGTCTCTATACCTCGATTCCTCATGAATTAGGAATAGAGGGAGTATTCTACTTCTTAGAGAAGGACAATTTGTATTCACCGAATGAAAGGAGACTTATCAAAGATCTCTTAAAGATCATTTTATATGAAAATTTCTTTCTATTTGAAGATACATTCTATGTCCAAAAACAAGGAACAGCCATGGGCTCAAACGTAGCACCTACATATGCGAACTTATTCGTAGGGAAGTTTGAGGAGGATGTGGTCTATATAGATGAAGACTATAAAAAATTTGTCTTAGGCTGGTACCGTTACATAGATGACGTCTTCTTTGTTTGGACTGGTAGTGATGATGGCTTGATACAATTTGTATCAAAACTTAATTCGGCACATGAATCTCTTAAGTTTACTATGGAAGCAAGTAAGTCCAAGGTGAGCTTTTTAGACACCATGATATCGATCATAGATCAGAAACTCAGAAGTGATTTATTTTCCAAAGAAACGGATCGGAACAATACCTTACGGTATGAAAGTTTCCATCCCCCTTCTCTGATTAAGAACCTCCCATTAGGCCAATTACTGCGGACTAAAAGGATTGTGGATGATCCAGGAATTTGCCTACAAAGACTGGATGAAATGTCTAAAAAATTTTTAGACAGAGGGTATCCAGTACATATTCTGGAAGATAACATGAATAAAGTACTGAACATTGACAGGGCGAGTTTATTGAGTAAGACTACTCGTGAAGTTAAAAAATTTTCGGTGCCCTTTGTGAGTCATTTTGGTTCACATAGCAAGGTCTTCAAAAGGATAATCTTACAACATTGGCACCTGTTAAGGGAGGATACACAGGTGGGCAAGATCTTTAAAGAGACTCCACTATTCTCTTTTCGGAGAAACAAAAACCTGAAAGATGAATTAATACGGGCTGATTGGGGTTCCATGAGAAAACCAACTACAATTAATAAGAAAGGCTCCTTTTCTTGCATGAACTGTGCCCTCTGCCATTCTATGTTACAAGGGGATCATATTACCCACCCCTTATCAGGTAAAAGGATTCCGATTAATGGCAGGTTCTCCTGCAATTCTAAATATGTTATATATGTTATTAAGTGCCCATGTGGCCTAGCATATGTAGGAGAGACCACACAGACTGTCCGTGATAGGATACGCCAGCATAAAGCAGCCATAGGCAAGGATGACGAGGATGCACCTGTGGCCCATCATTTCACCCGATTGGCACACAACAAGAGCCAATTAAGGTTCCAAGTAATTGATGGGGTCTCCCCCTTACGGAGGGGAGGTGACAGACAGAAAATACTATTCCGTAAGGAGGCACTATGGATTAAAAAATTGGATACCATGGTCCCTAGAGGTCTCAATAGAGACATTTCCTGGGGAAATTTCATCTGAGATTTTCAATAGTTCTTAATTGGCGAATTTCCTTCTCTGAATATGTCCTCTCTAAAAGATGAAAAACTGAAGAGAAGTAGGAAAGGGTATGAAGAATTGTGATGCTTTGGACATGACATTTCAACAATACACAGGGTATAGAGCCATGATAGAGGTTCAAATCAATTATAACTTGTGGACACTTAGATCCAATAACGGTAGTCCTGCGATATCTACGTAGGATGTATGGGATCTAGTTCTCTTTGGATAGAATTAACCATCTATCCTATAAATACGTTGAAGCAGAATTGATGACATAAGGGCAGTTCCTTCTGTAGGACTCATTTGTTATAGAAATTAGAATTGCGAGAAACAACATAGAATAGGGTAGGTAAGGGCTCTTTGAGACCCTTGGGATAGGCTTTGTCTGAGCCGATTAATTGATTCTTTGGATAGAAAGATGCAACAATGCACATGGTCCGGATATACACTAACTCGAGTAGTTTCTTTTATATGATTCATTTGTTAGAAATATCACATTTGTGAGAATAAGCATGCGTTGCCTTAACCGACTGCATATAGTCTCCCTAATGTTTCACACAAATAGGATATCCCGTGACGGGACCCCCGGTAAATATGAAATATTAACTTATACTGATTAAACACGCTGTGCGCGGAATACTGATGAGAGGGAATGTTTCGTGTAAGGTACGTTGATTGATGGCAAATATAGAGCTACAATTGAAAATTGCCGCGGATGCCTCTATATACACATATTTATAATCCCCTGAACAGAGATAGTACAGCGGTTTGATCTTGAAGGTGTCATATATTGACATATTTTCACTGGGGAGTGGAGCCTATTTAGTACCTGATCGGCAGCGATCACTAGCTATTCGTGAGTCTTAGATTCATTCGTTTTTTATCTCAGCAATGCTTTCACAAACACGAATGTAGAATGTGACGTTAGAGTGGGGGTGTGTATGTGAGTAGCCAATGAGATTACTATTGATTCTATTTAAGGCACACCTCCACCCCATTACCTGCAAATTCCTTGAGAAAGGGGCGGAGTCCCGAAACGCGCGTCGGAACGAGGAGACGCCACCACAGTTACCTGGATATCGTGCTACCTAAGCCACAGAAATTGCGAGGTGAGACTAGATACCTATACGGGGGGCCAATAGAAACCACACTGAAGACAGAGAGTCTCACGGCACTACCATATATGCTGAAGGAGGTAATACCAATGTTCAAGCATTTGCTTTGTTTACAACACATTCACAACACATTAATGGTTATGAACTGCCACGAGGGTATGAGATACTCGCAGTTTTGGTGAAAAGGATAATGTGGAGTGTAATACATCCTCTGCTATAAAGGGACAGTGCACAATACCGTGAGTGAAGTGTGAAAAGGGTGTGTGTTTGGGCCGTTACTACGTTCACAGCTCCCCGCAATATAATGTATGGCCGGTAGCACGTCAGGTTAAAGGGACATCTGAACCAAAAGATTTCAACAATCACAAGATTTGTCACTATAGCCATTACCAGCATTTACTATGATGGATTACAAATACCATAATATTTCACATCTCCTGTGACCACTTTTATACAGTGGCAAGTAGACAAATTGCTGATGGTTTCAAACAGATACATATTGTTACAGCTGGAGGCTCTATAACGAATGAGACATTCTTGTTTTGGGAGTTGCCACGATCAACATGAGACACTCTTGGTTAATATAATACTACAGAGTTGAAGATTGAGTGGACACTCGCAATGGTTCTTGATCCTTTGAGGTCCTGAGTGGGTGGTGTCGTAACATTCACTCTCTGGGGACGCCCTGGGAGTGACATTGCAAATTTTGTTTCTGATGATTGTTTTTTCTTTGATGTTTTTCTTTATTTTGCTGAGGGTTAGTACGAATGTGTTTGGTGGATGGGGTATGTGTGGATTTGAGTGAACTCACACCTGATGTTTCCTTGATACTCATGATTGCTTTTTGAAAGATCAATTTTGATCATATCTTTTGTTGAAGAATAAAACTTTTTGATTCTAAGACTCAGTGGCTGGGATTTTTGTAATTTTTTATGTTTGGTTTAGTGTCATAGCAATATTACAAGAACACGGTACAGTGCGATAGCAATATCACAAGAACACTTTGGTACAGTGCAATAGCAATATCACAAGAACACGTTTGGTTCAATGCGATAGCAATAGTAAAAGAACACTTTGGTACAGCTGGATAGCAATAATACACAACACATTTGGAACAGTGCAATAGCAATATTACAAGAACATGTGTGGTACTGTGCAATAGCAATATTACAAAAACACCTTTTCTTCAGAGCAATAGCAATATTACAGAACACATTTGGAACAGTACAATAGCATTGTTAGAAGAGAATGTTTGGAACAATGCAATAGCAATATTACAAGAACATGTGTGGTACTGTGCAATAGCAATATTACAAAAACACCTTTTCTTCAGTGCGATAGCAATATTACAGAACACATTTGGAACAGTGCGATAGCATTGTTAAAATAACATGTTTGGTACTGCTCAATAGCAATATTACAATTACACTTTGGTACAGCGTAATCGGAATATTACAGAACAAATTTGGAACAGTGCGATAGCAATATTAGAAGAACACGTTTGGTTCAGTGCAATAGCAATATTACAAGAACATGTTTGGTACAGCGCAATAGCTATATTACAAGAACATGTTTGGTACAGTGCGATAGCAATATTACAGAACACATTTGGAAAAATGTGATACCAATATTGGAAGTAAAGCAATATTACAAGAACATTTTGGTACAGCACGATAGCAATATTACAAGAACTCGTTTGATACAGAGCAATAGAAATACGTGTATTAGAAATAAACATGTTCAGTACAGTGTGAACTTCTGGCAGCTATACAAATACATTTTTAAAAAGTTATCTTCTTTTTAAAACATGGTTTACATAGAAAAAATAAATATTTTTACAACAAGAAAGGGATACAAAGAGAAAAAGTAGGGGAGGGAAAAGGGTATACTAAATACAAATGCCTAGTTTACAATCCAAGTTAACTGAACCAGTTGTCTGTAAGAGAACTGTTAAAGGCAAAGAATTACATGCTGACCCATTCTTTAGTTAGCAATGACAAATAAAGGATACAAAGCTTAGTAAGGTATAGCTCCCTCCCAGTAGTGCATTGCTGCTTGATTAGCACAGGATATCAAGAGAATGAAGAAAATTTGATAATAGAAGTAAACTGGAAAGTAAATGGGAAAGTTTTAAATTGTATGTTCTATGTGAATCATAAATTCATTTTTTTTAAATTTATTTTTTATTGAGGTTTTATGATATGGCATACAAGCAAGGTATTACAGAAAAAAAAGCAATACAGACATATTTTGCACCTTGAATAGGCTATCATCAGTAGTATAGTCTGGGAGCATGAATAAATAATTTTGATTAAACAACATAAAAAGAAATGCCAATAAAGTAATGAACCTTCTCCCCCACACCAGAGGCAGCTTTTGGATCTCACAACATGTAGAATAAAAAACAGTAGAAGGTACACTGATATCAAGGAGGCCACTTATGGGTCTCAAATGAACCTCAGATTTTATTTTATTTTCCTTTAGATGTAATATTATTAATGTTGCTAAATATCCCTACTAAATTATCAGCTTTAGTAGTGTAAGGAATCCCTATCACTGGGAGCAGTGAACGTGTAGCAGCGACTTATTGAGATTAAAATAAAGAGAAAAGAAAACAAAAAACTGCTACGTAGCATTAGGGCATTGGACAGTTGCTTACAGGGTAATAAGTATTCTGAATGAAGTTGCCAGGACCTAACAATTTTAGAGATGTAAGTTATGAGTATCAATATGAGGGGGTAAGGCCAATATGATCAGACAGTTATATCTCAGATGTACAAGTAGTACCGCTTAATGGGCTGGGGTAAGTAAATAAAGATAGAATCAAGAGATCACCATAGTAAACTTGTATTTGCAATACAGCTGTGTTTATAATATCCATTAGCATATTCACACTTCTTACATTGTAGATTGAGTTTTGTCAAATGGGCACTAAGCCTATGAGGCCTACTTATCAAGCCGTCAACTGTGCTGCATTTGACGGCACCAATACGCTCGCCTGACACAACCTAACATCGCGGCCGCAGACCTGAATACAATCTCCATATTTAACAAAAAAGCTGTCAAAAAGCCGCGCACCAAGTACGGGGCGATGAGCAGCGGACTGTTGTTAACTAACACTCATCGATACTAAAATGTTTAACCCCTATCCCGCCACTCCCGGACCCCGCCGCAACTAAATAAAGTTATTAACCCCTATCCCGCTGCTCCCCGACACCGCCGCAACTCTAATAAACTTATTAACCCCTATCCCGCCGCTCCCGGACCCTGCTGCCACCTACATTATGTTCTTAACCCCTAATCTGCAGCCCCCTACACCGCCGCCACCTACATTATGTTATTAACCCCTATCCCGCCGCTCCCGGAGCCCACCGCAACTAAATAAAGTTATTAACCACTAAACCGCCAGCCCACCACATCGCCATAAACTAAATTAACCTATTAACCCCTAAACCTAACAACCCGCTAACTTTATATTAAATATTAACTCACAACATCCCTATCTTATAATAAATTTAAACTTACCTTTAGAATTAAATTAAACTATAATAAACTATTAATTAATCTACCCTAACTATTATACTACAATTACATTAAACTATATTAAACTAATAATTAATCTACCCTAACTATTATACTAAAATTACATTAAACTATATTAAACTAATAATTAATCTACCCTAACTGTTATACTAAAATTACATTAAACTATATTAAACTAATCATTAATCTACCCTAACAGTTATACTAAAATTACATTAAGCTACATATTAAATTAACTATACAGGTAGCCCTCAGTTTACGCCGGGGTTAGGTTCCAGAAGGAATGGTTGTAAATCGAAACCATTGTAAATTGAAACACAGTTTATAATGTAAGTCAATGGGAAGTGAGGGAGTTAGGTTCCAAGCTCCTCTCAAAATTGTCATAAGTAACACCTAATACATTATTTTTAAAGCTTTGAAATGAAGACCTTAAATGCTAAACAGCATTATAAACCTAATAAAATAATCACACAACAAAGAATATATAATTAAACTAAGTTAAATGAACAAAAACATTTGCTAAACAGCATTATGAACCTAATAAAATAATCACACAACACAGACTTCACTTGCATTTTTCTGTAAACAGTTCTTTCTATGCATTCCAATATGGACTGATTTATAGACAGGAAGATCTTGTTCCTTTTAAATCTGCTCGATAGCTCAGGTCTGGTTAAACTGATTAATTTCAGCTTGCTTGGCTTTGCTGCAACACAAGCGGACAGCTCCACCTACTGGCTATTTTAATAAATGCACTGCTTCTCAATGCTTTTCAATAGCAGTCACATTACTGGAAAAAAAGGTTGTTATTCTGAAATGGTGTAAATTGAACCGTTGTAAAACGAGGGCCACCTGTATAGTATATTTAAACACCTAACCCTACTCAAATAATTTAATTCTACAATTAAAAATTACAAAGTTACAAAAAACTAACAATTAAGTTACAAAAAATAACAAACACTAACTTACAAAAAAATAAACACTAAGTTGCACAAAATAAAAAAGAAATTATGAAATATTTAAACTAATTACACCTAATCTACGAGCCTTATGAAAATAAAAAAGCCCTGCCAAATAAAAAAAACCCTAGCCTACAATAAACTACAAATAGCCCTTAAAAGGGCCTTTTTTGCGGGGGAATTGCCCCAAAGAAACCACCCCAACAGTAAAACCCACCACCCACACAACCAACCCCCCAAATAAAAACCTAACTCAAAAAACCTAAGCTCCCCATTGCCCTGAAAAGGGCATTTGTATGGGCATTGCCCTTAAAAGGGCATTTAGCTCTATTGCAGCCCAAACCCTAATCTAAAACTAAAACCCACCCAATAAACCTTTAAAAAAAAACTAACACTAACCCCTGAAGATCCACTTACAGTTTTGAAAATCCGACATCCATCCTCAAAGAAGCCGGGAGAAGTCCTCATCGAAGCCGGCAGAAGTCTTCATCCAAGCGGCCGAAGTCTTCATCCAAGCCCGCAGAAATCTTCACCCAGACGGCATCTTCTATCTTCATCCATCCGGCGCGGAGCGGCTCCATCTTCAAGACATCTGACGAGGAGCATCCTCTTTGTTTGACATCTTCTTGAACAATGAATGTTCCTTTAAATGACGTCATCCAAGATGGCATCCCTTAGATTCTGATTGGCTGATAGAATTCTATCAGATAATCGGAATTAAGGTTGAAAAAATCCTATTGGCTGTTGCAATCAGCCAATAGGATTGAGCTTTCATCCTATTGGCTAATCCAATCAGCCAATAGGATTGAGCTCACATTCTATTGGCTGATTGGAATAGCCAATAGAATGCGTGCTCAATCCTATTGGGTAATTGGATCACAAGATGTCTAGGTGTCATTGTCTTTTACCATTAACACGTATACCAAGAAAATGTGAAGCAAATAACACTGGCAGAGGAAGCAGGAGGCATGAGGGAACAGTAACATTGAAAGCAAAACAGGTCACCTTGCACTTTGGGACGAAACTGTTAAGGTTGAATCTGCAGCAAATACATTATCTTGCACAGGTCAACATTCTGCAGAGAACCTGGTCTGCTGACCATAAATTGATAGACATACAGACACCCACACACATAGATAAACAGACTGCATATACTACTGGTGTATAAATAAAGTAATTGGGCTTATCCTACTACAATATGTTTCACAAACACTTTTAATTGCAAGGACTATTTTCCTTTGTGTGTACACATGTATTTCCCTTGTGAACCTCGTCCCAGCTATCTCTGGAAGAACTAAAAGGAATTCCAACAAGAGAGAAAGCAAGAAGCTGGAAGGACATGACTCTTCCCTTGATGAGTGCATTTTTATTTAGTGAAATACTGAACTTTTTTTAAACAACTTTAAAATAACTAAACTAGACACACATTTATGTTGTTTACTGTCACATGGTGCATAGCCAGCTTAGCTCCAGTTTCTCACACCCTCCTTCTTCCCCTCTTTTTCCTTTCCAGGGGGGGCTGAGACCTCAGTGTCTGACAGCAACTAAAGACGTCTCCTCTGTCACAGAGTCTCACCCCTTTATGGTGCAATAGTCCTATTTCTGATGAGGGGAGCTAAATAACCCCAGAACAAACCACACAGAAATGTAAGCACCATGTGTTCCACACAGTGCGGGGTGATCACACAGCAGGACCGCTGACAGGCTTGCATTTAGTGTATTGTAGGACGCCCATGTTGGATGACAATGTTCCAGCCAGCTTACTGGGTGCTCTTTCAGCAGCAGAGGGTTTTGCCATTTGTAACTTTCTTCCAGTGACTAAAGCAGACAACATCTCCTTCCTGGGAACTCTTTTTTATGTATCCATATGAAGGAATGCTCTACCGGAAACAGAGTCACATGTGGACATATCAGATACTCAGGTCAGACAAGCGATCCCTTTTTGATCTCTGTGGACAGTGTGTCCTGTGTATACGGATGTATACGGATGTGCCTTATCCATACCTCATATCAGTTTGAGGTTGTAAAGTGTGAGTGAGTTTTTTTAACCTGTTTTATTATTAAAGGACTTTTTTTGAACCACACTGTTGTTTGTGCTCCTGTTTTTCCTTTTTCTACTGTAGGAAGTGTTACTACCCATCACTAGAAGATCTTACTATCCCTCTAACCAGACTGTGTTCAAGTTCCTCCAAGCAGCAGCAGCAGCAGTGTTTACTGAAGCATTTCTGTTCTCTGTCCAGGGGGAACTTAGTGCAGGAACTCTGTTCCCATGCATTCCTGCTGGACGTGACCTCTTAATAAAACCACTAAGTTGCTTCATTTTTCTCTCTCTATGTATTGCTG
Organism: Bombina bombina; assembly: GCF_027579735.1. Classification (NCBI taxonomy): domain Eukaryota; kingdom Metazoa; phylum Chordata; class Amphibia; order Anura; family Bombinatoridae; genus Bombina; species Bombina bombina. The sequence continues at coordinate 667,308,382 of NC_069504.1, read as the reverse complement.
TAAAATATGTTTAAGTCAATGGGCCCAATGATCTAAAGTTAGTGAGATTATTAAAAAATGCTCACCAGTACTTCTATTTCTCTGGTGGAATGATCAAATGATCTAACGCCACTTTTTACCATGAAAACATGGTGTCTCCGTATGAAAAGTGCACAATAAAATTTGTATTTTAAACATCATACAAAACAAATAATTGAACCATTTACACAAGAATAAGTAGGGAAAATTGTATTGATAAGGTGTATCAAAAATCATAACAAAATTGTTCTCCAAAAAACATATTTTATCAAAAACGTAAAGGGCCAGAAGCAATATTTGTGCTCCACTGAGTAATTCCAGTGCATGCTAATGAGCGCTGGTATTACAAGTTGAGCGCAATGCAAAAGCAAGCTCACGTTCACATTGCTGGGAAGCATTGCGCTCATGAAAGTGTGCTTCCATAGGCTCCTTGTTCTCATGCTGTGAGACACGTCAGCAAAGGGGGTAAAACGTGCAGTGATGGCAGCAAATTGTAAATATATATGTATATGATGATATACATATATACTTATGTGTTAATATGTGTATATACACATATTAACACATACATATATACAGTGGGTATTGAAAGGAATCAGCCCCTGGAATATAACCACATTTTGTTGCTTTGCAGCCTCAAATAAAGACAGACAGTTTTTGTTTATCCAGTTGTAATTCCTCAGTGCAACTTATAATATCCAAGTGAAAGATATAACACCAACATATTAGGCAAAAAACAAGAAAATTCAAAAACAGAATCACTGAGTTGAAAAAAGGATCACCCCCTCCTAAAATTACTTGTAAACTCAATCAGGTGTAGCTAATCACCTTCTCAATTGCACACACAAAGCCATTTGACCTTCAGCTGTGGGAATATTGATTAGCTCAGCATGAAAAGAGCTTTCCTGGAGCATCTCAGTCCCTGGTAGTGCAACTGAAGCAAACAATCAACTATGGGTGGCAAGGCACTGTTAAAAGATCTCCGGGATAATGTTGTGGACAGGCACAAGTCAGGAGATGGATACAAGAAAATAGCAAAGGCTTTATCAATGCCTTGAAGCACAGTGTAGTCTATTATTAAGAAGTGGAAGGCGTTTGGTACAACACAGACCCTCTCTGGATTCAAACTGGATGAAAGAACCAGGAGGGAACTGGTGAGAGGCTAGCAAGAGGCCCACAGCAACTCTGAAGCAGTTGCTGGAATTTATGACAGAGTGGTCATGGTGTGCATGTGACAACAATATCACAAATTCTCCACAAATGTGGCTTGTATGGGAGGGTTGCAAGAAAAAAGCCACTCCTCAAGAAAGGCCACATGCAGTCACGACTGAGCTTTGCCATAACACACCTAGGAGATTCTGAGGCCACATGGAAAAATGTGTTATGGTCAGATGAGATGAGACAAAAATTGAATTATTTGGCCTCAACACCAAAATATATGTCTGGAGGAAATGCAATACAGCTCACCATCCAAATAACACCATACCTACAGTAAAGCATGATGGTTGTAGTATCCTGTTATGGGGGTGTTTCTCTGCAGCAGGCACTGGAGCACTTGTCAGAATAGAAGGAATACTGGATGGGGTAAAATGACCTCAAATTCTTGAGGAAAATCTGCTGCCTTCTGCCAGGAAGTTGTCAATGGGAAGAAGGTTTACCTTCCTACATGACAATGACCCAAAGCACACAGCTAAAATGACCACAGAGTGGTTGAAGGAGAAAACAGTGAATGTCCTTGCATTGCCCAGACTTAAACACCATTGAATATCTGTGGCATGACTTGAAGACTGCAGTCACCATCAAATGTAATGGAACTGGAGCAGTTCTGCAAAGAAGAGTGGGCAAATATTGCACAGTCTAGATGTGCAAAGTTAGTAGAGACATATCCCAACAGACTAAAGGCTGTAATTAAAGCAAAAGGTAGTTTAACAAAATACTGACACAAGGGGTGATCCTTTTTACAACTCAGTGATTCTGTTTTTGAATTGTCTTTTTTTTTGCCTGACATGTTGGTGTTATATCGTTCACTTGGATGTTATAAGTTGCACTGAGTTATTACAACTGGGTAAACAAAAACTGTGTCTGTCTTTATTTCCGGCTGCAAAGCAACAACATATGATTATTTTCAGGGGGGGGGGGGTGATTCTTTTCAATACCCACTGTATGTATATAAGCATATAAATATATGTTTACAGGGGACACACAGCACCCCACACCTGCCATCTTTAAAACCTAAGAGCAGTAAGGTTACTTTCCTTTTACAAATTGTTGTAAACAATCAATATAAAATAAAACAAAACAATGCAGATTATTAACAAAGATTTGCTGCAGCATGTATGATTGTTACATGGAAGAGAATGGAGCGTAAAGAACCTAACCAATGTGTAGTATGTAACATACTGATTAGTATAGATCGATGTAAGACACTACATAAATGCAAAGATATAGAAAAATTGGTTGTAGAGGAAAGTCAACGTCAAGAGGGTATGATCTGGATTATATTAAGACAAGAGCAGAGGTAAGTTGGGAGGGGCCTGTAGTTTGTTTCTGTGGTATGCCTCCAGGAGTGATTGCATTTGAGCATATGGCCCCAATTTATCAAAGGTCTTGAGGACCTGATCTGACACTGCGGATCAGGTCCGCAACACCTCGCTAAATGCGGAGAGCAATACGCTCTCCGCATTTAACATTGCACCAGCAGCTCACAAGAGCTGCTGGTGCAACGCCACCCCGTATTCGATCGGGTTGATTTCCAGCGATTCCTGTCCGCCTGCTCAGAGCAGACGGACAGGGTTATGGAGCAGCGGTCTTTAGACCACTGCTTCATAAGTTGTGTTTCTGGCGAGACTGAAGACTCTCCAAAAACACGGCCCTTCAAGCTCCGTACGGAGCTTAATAAATGGGCCTGTATGTGTCAAGGTCCCTAGTTTATAGGAAATTATATTCCCCAACAGAGAGAGTGTGGTCACATTCTTGTAGCCATTGTGCTAGTGAGGGGACTCTGTTAGTTTTCCAATTTCTGGCCAGAAGGATTTTAAAGCTGTTGCTTAGGATATTAAACAGTTTTCTCTTGTGCGTAGGGAGTGTTTTAGGAACTTTATTGAAAAGCCAAAGGCAGGGATCCATAGGAAAGAGGTACTCTAGGATTTTGCTTGTTTCACATGAAATGTTTCCCCAAATGTCGGACACCATTGGGCATTTCCACCATATGTGGGCCATGTGACCACACAGGGAGTCACACCTCCAACAACTGGCTGTCTGTAAATTAGATATTTTTTTGCAGCGGGCTGCGGTTAGGTACCCTCTTTGTAGAACGTTGAGATTAAGTTCAGAAAATCTACTTGAGATAGAGGATTTTTTAACACAGGAGAAGATATAGATAGAGTCTGCGTAAGACATGTCTATCCCTAGTTTGGTGTTCCATCTTTCTATGTAGTAGGGGGTTTGGCCGGAGAAAGATTGTTGTAACATGTTGTAAATTAGGGACAAGGCATGTCTTGTAGGAGTAAATTCAGTGCATAAAGATTCAAACAGCGTTAGAGATCTGAGCATATTTTTATGTTGAGGATGTTTAGAAATATTAGAGTGGCACTGTATGTAGAATAGCCAATTCTGGAAGACCGGGAACCCCTTGGAGATTAAGTCAGAAGGTGTGGTGGAGCGTTGTTCAGACCCCAAGTGAAAAATCTGAAGAGCCCTGTTAGTGGGACCCAGAGTTTTTTGGGGGTTTGCAAGGCCTGTGTCGAATTCTAGGTTATAGGTTAATGGTGTTAAAGGAGAGAATTTAGATGATATATACAAGAGGTCACCTGGTCACACACAGGGGCGCTACAATATACTATATGAAAGGTGAAATAGTGTAGAATTGGCACGTCTGTAATAAGCAGTATAAAACAAACAGAAAAAAAATCTTGTATACAAATTGGAATGATTCTCACATCACCATTGACATATAGAACAAAATGTAATGTCCTTGATAAGGTATAAGCTGTTTTTCAAGTGGTGGCTGCCACCTCCTTACTGGCAGGTCCAGGTGAAACTATACAAAAAGGAAAAGAACAGAGGGGCGCCTCATGTGATGTATCGTCAGATGTAAACACAATGAATTCAAAAGATAGCCAAATGGGTACTCACATACTCCAAGAACACACTAATGTGTTAGTAGGGGCAGGCTGCAGATTATTACAGGTGTGACAGCTCACCCATTCAGTCACGCCCTCAATGATGTGGTGCTAGAGAATTACAGGAAACACAGGAGAGGTGCACTACATGTGCAGACCGTTAAGAGTATAAACAGCAAAATTGTACTGGATATGAAATGGGTACTCACATGCTCCAAAAGCACACCAATGTGCTGGTAGGGACAGGCTGCGGATTTAGGCAGGTGTGGCATCTCACCTCAAGGCACAATCTCAAATGCTGTGAGGTAGTAGGTCCAGTGAACTTGCACCAAATGTTAGGGATATCTCTTGTATAGGATGTCAGGCAGAAGTAGGTAGAGTGATCCACTCGCAGATGATTTTAAAAAAGTAATTTATTAAAAACACGAAAATAAAATACAACACATAGGTTTGTTGTGGCAAGTAGACCAAGGGGTTAACAGTGTGGACCCCAATATTTGCAAGGCGTTTCTCGTTTAACAAACTGCTTCATCAGGCATATAATCTTATGTTAGAGAATTTAGATGAGATGTGTGGGTATTCAGTAAGAATCTTATCCCAAACCTGAAATATTTCCCTAATAATTTGAGAGGAATGTGGAAGAAATGTGTTCCTGTCCTTTGGGGACCAGCATAACGCACCCAAGTGGGGATAGTTAGTGATGTCATGTTCGAGTAGTACCCATGATTTGTTGTGTGTGTTGGAAAACCAGTCAATGATGCTTTGGAGGAAAGTCGCTTGTCAGTATTTCTTGAGGTCTGGTACTCCCAGACCTCCCAAGTTCATCGGAAGTTGCATAACTTTTTTATTATTCCTGGCTTTAGAGTGTTCCCAAATGAATTTGAATATTTTGCTCTGTAGGGAGGGAATAAAAGTATCTGGGAGCGGGATAGGGAGGGTCTGGAGTAAATACAAGAGTCGTGGTAGGATATTCATCTTAATAATGGTAATTCTCCCCAACCAAGATGCCCTCTTCCTCCCCCAGGATGAGAGATATGCAATTATATTTGAGAATAGTGGTTTGTGGTTATGTATAAAAAGGTCACCTGGATCGGGAGTGAGGTGTTTCCCCAGGTATTTGAGTGATTGTTGTTGCCATCTGAATGGGCATACATCTCTGACTCTATGTATTTCGTGAGTTGGAAGGTTTATATCTAAAATTTCCGATTTGTTTTTGTTGACTAGGAAATTGGACACTCGACTGAACTCTTCCAATTGCTGTATGATGTGTGGGATTGTGGACAAGGGTTTGGTGATAAAAAATAATATGTCATCTGCATACAGCAGTATCTTATGATGTGTATTGGTGATTTGTAGACCTAAGCTGTGGGGGTGACTCCGAATTTTTTGGGCGAGGACCTCTATTACACAAGCGAATAACAAAGGGGACAGAGGACAACCCTGCCTAGTGCCATTCGATATTACGAAGGGATCTGATAAGGAGCCATTCACGTAGACTCGTGCAGAGGGAGAAGAATAGTTTTGTTTATAAAACCCTGACCCAAGCCTATTTGTAGGAGGACCGCTTTTAGGAACTGCCAACCAACACGGTAAAAGACTTTCTCTGCGTCAGTCGACAGAACCAGGAGAGGGATATTGGGGGCATTGGCATATTCTATCAAGTGGATAGCTCTGGTGGTGTTGTCCTTTGCTTCTCTAGAAGGAACAAAATTGACCTGATATTTTTGTATAAGGTTTGGAAGAACTGAATTTAGGCAGTAAGCAAGAAGTTTAGCAAATAGTTTTAGGTCTGAGTTCAATAGAGAAATGGGCCTATGGTTTATGCCTGGTTTGGGGATGATTGATATGTGAGCATCTAGGGTATTGGCCGAGAATGGATTAGAATCTGAGATCGAATTAAAAAGGGTGAGGATGTGGGGAGAAAGAATGTCAGTGTATTGTTTATAATAAAAATTAGTAAAGCCGTCTGGGTCAGGGGCTTTGTTTAGCGGTAAGTCCTTTATAACTTTTGAATTTCTTCAAGTGAGAAGGGATTGTCCAGGAAACATCTTTGTTCCTGGGTTAGTTTCGGAATGTTAGTGTCCGACAAGTATTGGTTTATCGGATGATTAATGTCCATGGGAGAGTTTTGGCAGGAGTTAAAGGAAGTATGCGGGAGATTATAGAGAGTTTGGTAATATTTTCTAAATGTTTTAGCAATAGTAGTAGTATGATTGTGTGTGGTATTAAGAGGGGATTTGATCATTAGAATATATGATCTGTTTGTTTTTCGCTTAAGTTTATGAGTGAAGATTCTGCTACACCTATTATTCCTTCATAATAGGTCTGTCGAAGTTTGTAAGCTAGAGATTTGCATTCCTTATCTAACAGCTGGTTTACTGCATTTTTTTCTGCTTGAAGGTCTGAAGCAAGAGATTTGTCAGTAGGGTTTTGCCGAAGTAAGTGAGCTATGTAGTAACAGTCTTTGTTGTTTAATAAAATGAGATTTGAGACTCATCAGTTCTCCTCTCATAGTACTTTTATGAGCATCCCATATCATTTGAAAATTTGAAACTGAGCCTACGTTGAACAAAAAGAATTCAGTTAGAGACTTTTCTAACTTTTCACTGTATCAGGGATGATTTAGAAGTTCTTCAATAATCTTCCAGACATATGAAGAGGGAGAGGCCAAAGGCCTTAAAACCAAACATGAAACTATTGAGTGGTCTGCCCAAGTGGTCTGTAGAATTACTGACTGAGTGAGTAAAGAGAGGGCGTTAACATCTAGGAAGAAATAATCGATTCTGGAGAATTGTGAGTGTGGGTGAGAGAAGAATGTATACTCCCTAGAATCAGGGTGGAGGATCCGCCAGGCATCATGTAGGGCTAGATCTCTTAGTTGGCGCTTTACTTTATTAATTACTCTTTGAGGGGTAGAAGAAGTGTTTTTGGAGTTATCCACTTGTGGGTCGAAAGTGATGTTAAAGTCACCCACCATATTTATAATGCCTTTTGTGACTTCTAATATATTTTCCATTAGAATTATAAAAAATTTGTCTTGATGAATGTTGGGTGTGTATGTACAGACTAATGTAACCATTGTGTTGAATAATTTCCCAACCAGTGTGAGGTATCTGCCTTCTTTATCTCTATATGTGTTATGTAGCTAGAAAGGTATATTTTTTTTGAAGAGTATTCCAATTCCATTTGTTTTTACAGTGTTTGATGCATAGTTTGCGGGGCCGAATTTGTACTGGAAGGTTTTTGGTTCTCTACCTTTAATAAAATGAGATTCCTGAAGGAAAATTATTTAATCTTTTTTAGGTATTAGGTCCCTGAGGGCCATACTCCATTTGTGAGGGTTATTTAGACCCTTAGTGTTGACTGTAAGTAAGTTTAGTTTCCTTTTATCTTGTGCTGGCATTAAAAGGGTATTGTGGGGGATACTGAAGTATCAACAGTAGTGTTAAGTGTAGGGGTAAGGAATGGATAAGTTTAGAGGTATTTAGGATTATATATGTGCAATGATTAGTAACCAAGTGTATTTCAAGAACTTGCATACATATGGCTGCAATAAGAAAACATATATAATAACAATTAAAATAAAATAAACAAAAAATGTATCAAGGAAGATAGTTATTGAAAAATACAAAAACAGCATCTTCCAAGGAAGAGGTCCGACATCTACTTGGACTTGTGACATCTAGTATTTGTAAAAGTGGTATTATATTTTAGAAAACATTTTCAGGAGAATGTATAATACCGAATGATAAAGAAAAACAAGGTAAAGAAAAAGAAGTAAAAAAGAAAACACGATTGAGACAACTATCTTGTGTGGATGCAGACATCCTTAGATTAAGTTTAGGAACTAAGAATTTGTAAACAAAACAGTAAACAAATTCCTTCAACAACTATTGAAAGAGAACATATATTGTTTATGACTAGGAGATTATTTCTTCTAGTGGGAAAACTATACAAGACCTTAAGGAAATACATACGAGAGATGCCCTCCTTTAATAGGTAGTGTATGAGATCATCAAAGTCAAGTATTGTCTATAGGAAAAGGTTGAGATGAACTAGTTCTGTCTTTCCTTTTTTGAGGTTGAACCTTCTTCCATGGGGGTTTAGCGATGGGGTTGTTTTTGTTGGGGGTTGCATTTTCAGTCAAGGTTGGAGGTGGATCTGGAACTTTCAGAGGAATACCCAGACTCTTTGATATCTTCTCCAGGTCTTGTGGACCTTTATATATGAGGGTAGTACCTTCATGTAAAATGATCAGACTGAAGGGGAATCCCCAGCGGTATTTATCTGTTTATTTTGTAATGTGGAAGTGAGGAAACGTGTTTCTCTTCTTTTCTGGATCGTGCTGGGACAGAGATCAGGGTAGATCTGTATGGAGTGATCCAGGTAGGAGATAGACTGAGCCTTCCTTGCCTTTTGCCTGACTTCTTCTCTATCTGAGAACCTGAGGAATTTTATGATGACATCTCTTGGGGGTGCATTGGGTGGAGGAGGGGGTCTCAGGGCCCTGTGAGCTCTCTCTATTTCTACTGGCGGGGAATGTGGGTCTTCTTGATATGTTGAAATAGTCCCTGGAGATAGGATTGGAGGTCAGTGATTTTAATGTGCTCAGGGATACCTCAGAAGCGAAGGTTACTTCTTCTACCCCTGTTCTCTAGATCTTCGATTTTTTCTTGGAGTAATTCTAGTTTGGTGTCTTGAATATTAGCCTGTGTGGAGATTGAACCCATCATATTATTGATGGTATCTTGTGTCTTCCTCTATTCTATATCCCAAGTCTGTGACTTCCTTGTGCATAGCGGTTATCTCAGAAGATATGAGGTGTTTGAGAGATTCAAAATCCTCTTTTGTTGGGAGTTTGGATATATCTTGTTTGAGTTGTTTTATATACTCCAGCAAGAGTGGTGTAGACTGTGACATTGTTTGCACAGGGTCTGTAGCATCAGGGATGTCAGGCTTTATGCTATGCTGATTTTCAGCTGGATGGAAAAAGGCACTGACTGAGCCAGAGGAGTTAGGCTGTGTTTTAGAATGCCTATCCCCTTTGATTGTTTTTTTGGAGTCCATTTCAATAATGCAATGTGGTGGAATCCCAATTCAAAAAAGATGATGCTTCAGGAGCCGCCCTCTAGCTGGTTTGTAGGCTAGTTGTGAGTGTTTACAGGTTCAGAGATCTGTACCCCTAAGCGCAGCAATACACATGTACATTTTTTTTATAGGTACTGGCTTATATGAGGTTTTGCTGTACAATGGTGTATTTAGTAATGAAGTCAGTTAGTTGATAAGGCAGTGCAATATGATTTTTTACACTAAAACTTCCCTCACATTTGACTTTTTTCTTTTTCTCCTTCCTATCTTCAAAGGCCTCTTGCTGTCCCCATTTGTTATTAAAAACAGATCCTTTATAATTTTAATCTTTATGTAGTGTTCTGTCCTATGTTCCCCTTTAGCCTTAAGACCTGTCTTACCATAGTTAATTGTTTATATTATGTGCATCTTTGGACAACTGGCAGAGACATGTTGTTGTGGGCCAAACTCCTGGGCCGTTATTGTTTGCTAAGCAGACCGCCTTACCGGATTCAGTGATAGCTGTGATCTGTCATCACCAGGCTTGTGAGATAATGTTAACCGGCATGGAGCAACCAATCTTTTCTCTTATTTTCTTCTCTCCACTCCAATGTTCCCTGGGCAGAGCTCCGTATAAGCGTCTCTCCTAATGAACCGGATGGGAGTTAAGATGGCGGCGGGTGCTCCTTCCTGCAGCGCAATAGATCAAATGGAGAGTGCAGGGGAGACAACACGTTCATTAGGATCAAAACTTGCTGCCGGATCATTCACATGCGGGATAAAGTAGTTTACAAGGCCACTGCTGTCTTTTATCGATGTGTGGTCCTTTTAATATCACAGAGCTGACACATTACATGGCCATTTGCCTGCGTGGCCAAACTCCGCCCCTTTTTGCAGTTATTTTATTAAAAATAAAGATGTTACTATCTTTATTTTTTAATAAAATATATTACACTGTATTTTGGGGGCATTTGGTGAACATTTATAAAATTAACCAGAGATCTGATCTCTGGTTAATTTTATAAGCACTAATTGCTACCATAAGCTTGTGCTAGCAATAACTAGCCACTTGTAATGGCTGATTATTTATCGCACTTCCGCAAACAGGCAAATTTTATGGATTATATAATCATTATACCTAGATTATTCTAACATTAAAGTGTCAGTAAACTTTAAAAATAATGTTATATAATTCTGCACATAGTGCAGAATTATATAACATTATATTAGCCAAACATTTCTAAAACCTAATATTCCCTATTAATTTAAAAAAAAAAAAGCGCTGTTTCACAGACCCGCTCTCTGCTGAGCGGGTCTGTTATATTTACTCAGCGCATCGGGCCAGCTGTATAGTCACAGCCCGGCCCGACCGCTCCATAAGACTAAGTGGAGCTCGCTCCTGTCGGAGCGAGCTGCACTTAGTCTTATGGCGCGGTCGGGCCGGGCTGTGACTATACAGCTGGCCCGATGCGTCGGAGCGAGCTGCACTTAGTCTTATGGCGCGGTCGGGCCAGGCTGTGACTATACAGCTGGCCCGATGCGTCGGAGCGAGCTGCACTTAGTCTTATGGCGCGGTCGGGCCGGGCTGTGACTATACAGCTGGCCCGATGCGTCGGAGCGAGCTGCACTTAGTCTTATGGCGCGGTCGGGCCGGGCTGTGACTATACAGCTGGCCCGATGCGTCGGAGCGAGCTGCACTTAGTCTTATGGCGCAGTCGGGCCGGGCTGTGACTATACAGCTGGCCCGATGCGCTGAGTAAATATAACAGTCCCGCTCAGCAGAGAGCAGAGAGCGGGTCTGTGAAACAGCGCTTTTTTTTTTTTAAATTAATAGGGAATATTAGGTTTTAGAAATGTTTGGCTAATATAATGTTATATAATTCTGCACTATGTGCAGAATTATATAACATTATTTTTAAGGTTTACTGTCCCTTTAAATGCTCCTTTTGTATGATATCAGCTTAAAGTTGTATTGATCTGCTACTGATAAAAATTTCTGTGCATGTGAAAATGAAGCCACTGTTTTGTAGTTGTTCCCTTTCTATGTGCCATGCATGTATGAGTAACACTGATAAATTCAAACTGTGAAGCTTTATTTCTTCAGATCTACTGAAAGAATTATAAACAGAAAATTAAATTGATTTCCATGCTTTCAAAAATGTTTGCAGAATGTGAACCCTCACATTCTCATATTTTCCCATATATTAATAACTAGAAAAAGATTTTTAGGGTTTGTAGTGACTGCCACATGTGTGGGATTTAACTCAGAACGTTAATTTAAAAGGACATTAAACTCAAAATGTAATTCCCAAAAAAGGGCTATATTATATCTGGAACACCATCGATAACACACGGCTTAATGCAAAGAATAATGCACTGTGGTATTACAAGTGGATCTTTAAATATTTTAACCAAAGCATGTTAACACTGCTGAAACTTTTTTAAGGGTGACCTATACTTTTGACGGATAGTGCAGGGAGAGCTATTAGCGCTCTCATTTTGCTTGTATTATAACTAGGGATGGGCAAATGTTTCGCAACAATCGAAAAATGAAACGAATTTTAACACATTCATTCGTTCGAATCGAATTTCGAATGTTTACATAACATTCTAACATTCAATTTTTAAATGTTCGGTTTCAAATTTTACGATTACATTCGAAAATATTCATTTAGAAAAATTTGAATTCATATTTGTAATAGTATTTCTAATGCTTTCTTTAAATGTAATATTTGAATTATGCAATATTCTATATAGAAACATTCAAAATGATATATTTGTATCTATTATGTATCAATTTACTAGATTCCCTCCCTACCACATGAACTATTGAACTTCTGAATAGTATTTGTTAAATAGAATGTTAAATTTGAAATTTCGAATGTGGACATTCGATATAATTATAAACATTCAAATTCGAAAGTAACATTCGAAAACTGTAAATAGCATTCGATTTTAGAATTTTAAAGAATATTCGTTCTTATCAACATTCGGATTTATAATTCGAATTTCGGTAATAACATTCGTTCTAACATTCAAATTCGGACATTTACACATTCGCCCATCCCTAATTATAACTGATGAGTTAAGTGTTATACTCGTACATAATCCAAAATACTACTGTAAAGTTTAGTGCTTTTTAAGAGCAGAACTTATTATTTTAATGTGCTAATTATTATTTTATTGTGCTAATGTGCGCTGGTATTACAAGTTAAGTGCAATGTGAACGCGAGCTTGCGTTCGCCTTGCTAGGAAGCATCGCGCACACGAGAGCGCACTTTCATAGGCTCCAATGGGAGCCTTGTTCTGATCCCGCCTAAGCGTTGCAAAGGGGGTAAGTAGCGCAGCTATGGCAGTAAATATATATGTATATGATTTTTATATATATATATATATATATATATATATATATATATATATATATATTTATTTATGTGTTAATATATGTATACACATATTAACACATAATATATATGTCTATAAGCATATGCATATATATTTACAGGGAACTCACAGTTTCCATAGAACGCAATGTAAAGGCACTTTTCAGTGCCGTTGTTTTTCTAGCTTTCCAATCCTGACAACTTTATCCCAAACTACTGCCTAGTGCAGTTATTTTATTAAAAAATAAAAAAGTACAATTTTTATTTTTTAATAAAGTACACTATACTGTATTTTGTGGGCATTTAGGGCACATTTATAAAATTAACCAGAGATCTGATCTCTGTTTAATTTTATAAGCACTAATTAATACCGCAAGCTCCCAGAAGCAATAATCAGCCATTTGTAATGGTTAGTTATTTATCGCGAGCCCGCAAACGGGCAAATTTGTGTAATGCCCCCATAATATAGTTATAACTTTTATTGTATAAATATTACAGTATCCTTGTAGATTGCTATCCCGTATATTATCCATATATTCTGATATGAAGACCAAGGGGCCAAATTATCATTGTGCAGATGGACATGATCCGCTGTAGCGTATTATGTCTGCCGCACATCGATAAATGCAGACAGCATAGACTTTGCATTTATCATTGCACAAGCATTTCTAGTAAAATGATTGTTCAATACCGCCCCCTGCGCATTTGCGGCCGCTAGCAGGAGGTGTTAATTAATCTGATCGTATCTGATTGGGCTGATTGCTGTCTGCCACCTCAGAGGTGGCAGACGAGTTAAGGAGCAGCGGTCTTAAAACATTGTTTTTCTTTTCCTTATAGTTATAAAAGTTAGACCAATTTTATTGAAAACTTTTTACTCATATTTATTTGTACAATGCTTTACGATAAAGTTTGTACTGTCATTGTTATATATGGTCAATAAAAAGTAATAAAAAAAATAAATAAAAAAAAGTAACACTTCTGCTCTCTATTATGTGAGCTAAACTGAAGTGAAAGGTACAGCTGTCAAAATGTTGGTAGCATCTGTGAAAGTGCACTGCTTGTGTCACAAAAATGCCACGATACACGAGCTACAAAATGGCAACACCCATCATAAAATGCAGAGCTTTATAAACTGGCTTCTGTAATGAGCAACAGGAGGAAAACAATAGCATGGTGAGTAGTAACCAAGCTACTGTAGATTTACCCAGCTGTTTCATGTCCCTTTAATGACATGGGTGTACCTATAATCGCGTGAGACAAAATATTACTACATGCTTAACTCCAGGAGACTTTTGGAAACAGTGTGGTTTCTACTGCTGTTGGCGACACCCACACTATTTAACAGTTTGCAACTGTTTTATATACTGTATACAGTATATATATATATATATATATATATATATATATATATATATATTTATATTTATATATATATATTTAAACTATCACTCACTCTGGTTGACTTTATGGTGGAACAGCATATTTCAATGATTCACAAACCCCATCTCTTAACCAACCATTAATTTCCTGCTCCACCGAAAGACAAAATGTAGCATTTAGAAGTCTGCAGTCAATTTGGTATAATACAAAAGGGTAAAATGACTATTTCTGGGAAATAACACAGACTTACAGATATGTACTGAATAGTAAAAGATAAATATAAATTATTGTATCTATCTACTCAGCTAAACACTTAAGATGTTTTAAAAGTACATAATCACTATAATTGGCCCTCAAGCTAAAAGACCCAAATTACCTACCAGTGTTCTTTAGTCATTATAAATAGATGCAGTTCTTATATTAAATGTGCCCTGTTTTATCAGAAAATCTCCATTAAAAATCTTGACCTTTCAGTAGACTCACAATGGTTTATTGGCAAGAGCTTGGTACCACAACATTCTAAATGAAAATACTTAATATGTTCTTAATTATTATTCATTGAATGTAGAGATTAAGTTTTACCTCACTCAGCTTCTCAGTGGGACTAATTTAACTTAATTTAAAATGGTAATGCGGTTTTGTTCTCAAAATACAAATATAATATAACCTATTACAGTCTTTCTATTGCACAAGACGTATGGGCCCTGCTTAATAATCATACAAAACTTGTATAAAGGGCTCTTAAATTACTATTTTCTTTCTATCTCTTAAAGGGTCAGTAAATTCATTGTAATCATGACACATCTATTCTGTATAATAACTTATCAGCCAAGTTGAAACATTATTAAAACAAATTAACATCTTGTTTACTGCAATTCCTTTTCAATAGTCAAATTCTATCCACCACTTGCATTATTTGGAGGAGCTATCGGGACTTAAGTCTGCAAATAACAAGGCTAGTCATGGTAATTAATTTAGTCAAAAGTGCATTGTTTTGCAGTCTGACATATGTTAAAGCATATTGGAGCTTAACCCCTTCCTGACGGTTCTTATTTGTCTACATCGGAATAAAATTCCGATATAAACAAATAAGTAAAAATTGGAATCAGGCGATTGGTCATTTTTTTTTTTATTTTATGATTCAAATAGAGCATACAATTTAATTAACTTTCAAATTTACTTCTATTATCAAATTTGATTCATTCTCTTGGTATCCTTTGTTGAAAGATGCATTACTGGAAGTTACCCGAATAAACTGGGTGAGACAATAAAAATAGGCAAATAAGTGCAGCTACCACTCAGCAGCTATTTCCCAGTAGTGCAATGCTCTCTGGAGCCTACTTAGGTATACTTTTCAACAAAGAATATCAAGAGAATGAAGCAAATTAGATAATAGAAGTAAATTTGACAGTTGTTCAAAAATTGCATGTCCTGTATAAATCATAATGTTTAATTTTTAGTTTATTGTCCCATTAAGCCCATGGGTAAACTCAAGGGGCCCTTAAAAAGGGACATGATACACAAATTTGTTCTATCATGATTTAGAAAGAGCACACAATTTTAAGCAGCTTTCTAATTTGCTTCTATTATCTAATTTGCTTAATTCTCTTGATATCCTTAGTTTAAAATCATATCTAAATAGTCTCAGTAGCCTCTGATTGGTGGCACATAGATGCCTCATGTGATTGGCTCACCCATGTGCTTTGCTATTTCTTCAACAGGGATATCTAAGGAATGAAGAAAATTAGATCATAAAAGTAAATTGGAATATTGTTCAAAATTGCATTCTCTACCTGAATCAGAAAAGAAAAAATTTGGGTTTTATATCCCTTTAAGTTCTCCCCAAACCCCACCCCATGACTAGTGACGTCGCGAACTGTTCGCCGGAGAACAGTTCCCTGCGAACATAGCTTGTTCGCGTTCGCCGCTGCGGGCGAACATATGCAATGTTCGATCCGCGCCCTATGTGTCATCATTGAGGAAACTTTGACCCTGTATCTCACAGCCTTCTGACACATTTGAGCCAATCAGCAGCAGACACTCCCTCACAGACCCTCCCAGCTCCTTGGCAGCAGCCATTTTAGATTCATTACGATCTTGCTTTCTTAGTGAGAGGAGCTTTAGTGTTGCTGCTGCTGACATTATAGGGAAATAGATAGCTAGGCTAGTGTATTTAGTGTCCACTACAGTCCTGAAGGACTCATCTAATCTCTGCTGTAAGGACAGCACCCCAAAATGCCCTTTTTAGGGCTATAACTTCAGTCATTTTTTAATTTTTTTATTTGTAATTTTATTTGCATTTGCCTGGCTTTCAGCCTGTGTGTGAGGCTCACAGCATATACTCGGCTAGATTTGGAGTTTTGTCGGTAACGACCCGAAAAACTAACGCCGGCTTTTTTCTGGCCGCACCATAAAAATAACTCTGGTATTGAGAGTCCACATAAAGGCTGCGTTAGGCTCCAAAAAAGGAGCGTAGAGCATTTTTAACGCAGCTTCAACTCTCGATACCAGAGTTGCTTACGCAAGCGGCCAGCCTCAAAAACGTGCTTGTGCACGATTCTCCCATAGGAAACAATGGGGCTGTTTGAGCTGAAAAAAAACCTAACACCTGCAAAAAAGCCGCGTTCAGCTTCTAACGCAGCCCCATTGTTTGCTATGCGGAAACACTTCCTACGTCTGCACCTAACACTCTAACATGTACCCCAAGTCTAAACACCCCTAACCTTACACTTATTAACCCCTAATCTGCCGCCCCCGCTATCGCTGACCCCTGCATATTATTATTAACCCCTAATCTGCCGCTCCGTAAACCGCCGCTACTTACATTATCCCTATGTACCCCTAATCTGCTGCCCTAACATCGCCGACCCCTATATTATATTTATTAACCCCTAATCTGCCCCCCACAACGTCGCCTCCACCTGCCTACACTTATTAACCCCTAATCTGCCGACCGGACCTGAGCGCTACTATAATGAAGTTATTAACCCCTAATCCGCCTCACTAACCCTATAATAAATAGTATTAACCCCTAATCTGCCCTCCCTAACATCGCCGACACCTAACTTCAATTATTATCCCCTAATCTGCCGACTGGAGCTCACCGCTATTCTAATAAATGTATTAACCCCTAAAACTAAGTCTAACACCCCCCTAAATTAAATATAATTTACATCTAACGAAATTAATTAACTCTTATTAAATAAATTATTCCTATTTAAAGATAAATACTTACCTGTAAAATAAATCCTAATATAGCTACAATATAAATTATAATTATATTATAGCTATTTTAGGATTAATATTTATTTTACAGGCAACTTTGTATTTATTTTAACCAGGTACAATAGCTATTAAATAGTTAAGAACTATTTAATAGCTAAAATAGTTAAAATAATTACAAAATTACCTGTAAAAGAAATCCTAACCTAAGTTACAATTAAACCTAACACTACACTATCAATAAATTAATTAAATAAACTACCTACAATTACCTACAATTAACCTAACACTACACTATCAATAAATTAATTAAATACAATTCCTACAAATAACAACAATTAAATAAACTAGCTAAAGTACAAAAAATAAAAAAGAACTAAGTTACAAAAAATAAAAAAATATTTACAAACATAAGAAAAATATTACAACAATTTTAAACTAATTACACCTACTCTAAGCCCCCTAATAAAATAACAAAGCCCCCCAAAATAAAAAAATGCCCTACCCTATTCTAAATAACTAAAGTTCAAAGCTCTTTTACCTTACCAGCCCTGAACAGGGCCCTTTGCGGGGCATGCCCCAAGAAGTTCAGCTCTTTTGCCTGTAAAAAAAAACATACAATACCCAAGCCCCCAAACATTACAACCCACCACCCACATACCCCTAATCTAACCCAAACCCCCCTTAAATAAACCTAACACTAAGCCCCTGAAGATCTTCCTACCTTGTCTTCACCTCACCGGGTTCAACGATCTGTCCAGAAGAGCTCCTCTGATGTCCGGAATTAAGGTAGGAATATTCTGATTGGCTGATGGAATCAGCCAATCAGAATCAAGTTCAATCCGATTGGCTGATCCAATCAGCCAATCAGATTGAGCTCGCATTCTATTGGCTGATCTGAACAGCCAATAGAATGCAAGCTCAATCTGATTGGCTGATTGGATCAGCCAATCGGATTGAACTTGATTCTGATTGGCTGATTCCATCAGCCAATCAGAATATTCCTACCTTAATTACGATTGGCTGATAGAATCCTATCAGCCAATCGGAATTCGAGGGACGCCATCTTGGATGACGTCCCTTAAATGAACCGTCATTCGGCTAGTAGGCGTCGGGAGAAGAGGATGTTCCGCGTCGGAGGTCTGCAAGATGGATCCGGAAGAAAGAAGATTGAAGATGCCGTTGATAGAAGACTTCATCCGGTTCATGGACCTCTTCAGCTCCCGCTTGGATGAAGACTTCATCCGGATCATGGACCTCTTCAGCTCCCGCTTGGATGAAGACTTCAGCCGGATCATGGACCTCTTCAGCCCCCCGCTTGGGCTTGGATCAGGACATCGGAGGAGCTCTTCTGGACAGATCGTTGAACCCGGTGAGGTGAAGACAAGGTAGGAAGATCTTCAGGGGCTTAGTGTTAGGTTTATTTAAGGGGGGTTTGGGTTAGATTAGGGGTATGTGGGTTGTAATGTTGGGGGGCTTGGGTATTGTATGTTTTTTTTTACAGGCAAAAGAGCTGAACTTCTTGGGGCATGCCCCGCAAAGGGCCCTGTACAGGGCTGGTAAGGTAAAAGAGCTTTGAACTTTAGTTATTTAGAATAGGGTAGGGCATTTTTTTATTTTGGGGGGCTTTGTTATTTTATTAGGGGGCTTAGAGTAGGTGTAATTAGCTTAAAATTGTTGTAATATTTTTCTTATGTTTGTAAATATTTTTTTATTTTTTGTAACTTAGTTCTTTTTTATTTTTTGTACTTTAGCTAGTTTATTTAATTGTTGTTATTTGTAGGAATTGTATTTAATTAATTTATTGACAGTGTAGTGTTAGGTTAATTGTAGGTAATTGTAGGTAGTTTATTTAATTAATTTATTGATAGTGTAGCGTTAGGTTTAATTGTAACTTAGGTTAGGATTTCTTTTACAGGTAAATTTGTAATTATTTTAACTATTTTAGCTATTAAATAGTTCTTAACTATTTAATAGCTATTGTACCTGGTTAAAATAAATACAAAGTTACCTGTAAAATAAAGATTAATCCTAAAATAGCTATAATATAATTATAATTTATATTGTAGCTATATTAGGATTTATTTTACAGGTAAGTATTTATCTTTAAATAGGAATAATTTATTTAATAAGAGTTAATTAATTTTGTTAGATTAAAATTATATTTAATTTAGGGGGGTGTTAGTGTTAGACTTAGCTTTAGGGGTTAATACATTTATTAGAATAGCGGTGAGGTCCGGTCGGCAGATTAGGGGTTAATAAGTGTAGGCAGGTGGAGGCGACGTTTTTGGGGGGCAGATTAGGGGTTAATAAATATAATATAGGGGTCGGCGGTGTTAGGGGCAGCAGATTAGGGGTACATAAGGATAACGTAGGTGGCGGCGCTTTGCGGTCGGCAGATTAGGGGTTAATTATTGTAGGTAGCTGGCTGCGACGTTGTGGGGGGCTGATTAGGGGTTAATAAATATAATATAGGGGTCGGCGGTGTTAGGAGCAGCAGATTAGGGGTACATAAGGATAACGTAGGTGGCGGCGCTTTGCGGTCGGCAGATTAGGGGTTAATAAGTGTAGGTAGGTGGAGGCAACGTTGTGGGGGGCAGGTTAGGGGTTAATAAATATAATACAGGGGTCGGCGGTGTTAGGGGCAGCAGATTAGGGGTACATAAGGATAACGTAGGTGGCGGTCTGCAGATTAGGGGTTAAAAAAATGTATTCGAGTGTCGGCGATGTGGGGGGACCTCGGTTTAGGGGTACATAGGTAGTTTATGGGTGTTAGTGTACTTTAGAGCACAGTAGTTAAGAGCTTTATAAACCGGCGTTAGCCCAGAAAGCTCTTAACTACTGACTTTTTTCCTGCGGCTGGAGTTTTGTCGTTAGATGTCTAACGCTCACTTCAAACACGACTCTAAATACCGGAGTTAGAAAGATCCCATTGAAAAGATAGGATACGCAATTTACGTAAGGGGATCTGCGGTATGGAAAAGTCGCGGCTGAAAAGTGAGCGTTAGACCCTATTTTGAGTGACTCCAAATACCGGCGGTAGCCTAAAGCCAGCGTTAGGAGCCTCTAACGCTGGTTTTCACGGCTAACGCCAAACTCCAAATCTAGGCCACTGTGATTAGTGCCACCACTGATATCTGCTTAACATTAGTGTAAATTTAACCAACAAAACTTTTAAATCATTTTGCTAGTGTAATCTAATTTCATTTTCTAGCAGGCCTGTGTGTTTCTGACTTACACAGTATACTGTGGTTAATTGCTGCCCTACCTAGCAGCCACCATTCATATCTTCTTAACATTATTTTAAATTTTAAAAAAGAACTTTTAAATCATTTTGCTAGTATAATCTAATTTCATTTTCTATCAGGCCTGTGTGTTTCTGACTTACACAGCATTCTGTGGTTAATTATTGCCCTACCTAGCAGCCAACATTCATATCTGCTTAACATTATTTAAAAATTTTAAAAAAACTTTTAAATCATTTTGCTAGTGTAATCTAATTTCATTTTCTATCAGGCCTGTGTGTTTCTGGCTTACACAGCATACTGTGGTTAATTGCTGTCCTAGCAGCAGCCAGCCACCACTCATATCTGCTTAACATTATTTTAAATTTAAAAAAAAACTTTGGGTCCCAGACCGCGTGTCTTGTTGTTATACTTTGTCAGGGCAATCATGCAGGCCATATAGACCTCCCCCGATAGGGGGAGTAACAGTGATTAAAGTGTAAGAATAGTACTAATTAACACAACCTAGTTACCATGGGTCCCAGACCGCATGATTTGTTGTTATACTTCGTCAGGGTAATCATGCAGGCCATATAGACCTCCCTTGATAGGGGGAGTAACAGGGATTAAAGTGCTAAGAATAGTACTACTTAACACAACCTAGTTACCATGGGTCCCACACCGCATGTTTTGTTGTTATACTTTGTCAGGGTAATCATGCAGGCCATATAGACCTCCCCCGATAGGGGGAGTAAGAGGGATTAAACTGCTAAGAACAGTACTACTTAACACAACCTAGTTACCATGGGTCCCAGACCGCGTGTCTTGTTGTTATACTTTGTCAGGGTAATCATGCAGGCCATATAGACCACCCCCGATAGGGGGAGTAACAGGGATTAAAGTGCTAAGAAAAGTACTACTTAACACAACCTAGTTGCCATGGGTCCCAGACCGCATGTTTTGTTGTTATACTTTGTCAGGGTAATCATGCAGGCCATATAGACCTCCACCGAAAGGGGGAGTAAGAGGGATTAAACTGCTAAGAAAAGTACTACTTAACACAACCTAGTTACCAAGGGTCCCAGACCGCGTGTCTTGTTGTTATACTTTGTCAGGGTAATCATGCAGGCCATATAGACCTCCCCCGATAGGGGGAGTAACAGGGATTAAAGTGCTAAGAATAGTACTGCTTAACACAACCTAGTTACCATGGGTCCCAGACCGCATGTTTTATTATTATACTTTTTCAGGGTAATTATATATTTATCAAATCTATCTATTTATCTTCTATCGATTTTATCTAACTATCAATCTATGTATATCTATCTATCAAATCTATCTATCTTGTGTCCGGACTGTTTTGAGACAGCCACTTGTGTTTTTGACAAATTTGAAGCAGGAGGACAGACCAATCATCTTCTTCCATCTCCCTGTTCCAAAAATGCAGGCCATATAGACCTCCCCCGATAGGGGGAGTAACAGGTAGTAGTAAACTGCTAAGAATAGTACTACTTAACACACCATGGGTCCCAGACCGCATGTCTTATTGTTATACTCTGTCAGGGAAATTATATATCTTTCAAATCTATCTATTTATCTATCAAATCTATCTAACTATCAATTGTATCTATCAAATGTATATTGCATCTATTGATCGATGTAATTCGTATCTATAAAAAGTATATTGCATCTTTTGATCGATGTAATTTGTATCTATCAAATGTATATTGCATCTTTTGATCGATGTAATTCGTATCTATAAAATGTATATTGCATCTATTGATCTATGTAATTCGTATCTATCAAATGTATATTGCATCTATTGATCTATGTAATTTGTATCGATCATATGTATATTGCATCTATTGAGCTATGTAATCTATGTATCTATCTATCAAATCTATCTTGTGGTTGTGCAAATGGACTGTTTGCGGTTGTTTGCGGTGCGTTACACTTGGAGTTTGGTCTGTCACTGTGAAGCGGGCGTAACCCTTACACTACCTGATCGATACGACATCATAATTGATGTTTTAAAGCACGTTATTGCAAACAATTTATTAATGTTAGGTGATTTAGGCCCTTTATGGGTTAAAAGCAGACTCTGCATCAACTATGTAATTTTCCATGGGAGTTTTGACATGGATCCCCCTCCAGCATGCCACAGTCCAGGTGTTAGTACCCTTGAAACAACTTTTCCATCATTTTTGTGGCCAGAAAGAGTCCTTGTGGGTTTTAAAGTTCGCCTGCCTATTGAAGTCAATGGCGGTTTGCGCGGTTCGCCGGTTCGCGAACAATAGCGGAAGTTCGAGTCCGCCGTTCGCGAACTGAAATTTTTAAGTTCGCGACATCACTACCCATGACACCCAAAATAACTGTACAGAGCAATTACAGATAAAAATTGGTGATGGAGGGAGGAAAAGGGAGCAGGGGAGGATTAGACACGTATATCTGTTTTATGCTAAAATTAACATATTTTAGATGTTTTTTGCAATCATCAGAAATACGTTAAACGAGCAGTCCCTTAAAGGGACACTAAACCTACATTTTTTCTTTCATGATTTTTATAGAGCATGCAATTTTAAGCAACTTTCTAATTTACTCTTATTATCAATTTTTATTAATTCTCTTGCTATCTTTATTTGAAAAGTAGGAATGCAAAGCTTGAGAGAAAACCCATTTTTGGTTCTGCACCCTACATAACGCTTGCTTATTGGTGGCTACATTTAGCCACCAATCAGCAAGTGCAACCCAGGTTCTGAACCAAAAATGGGCTGGCTCCTCAAAGAAAATTTGATAATATGAGTAAATTAGAAAGTTGCGTAAAATTTCATGCTCTATCTGAATCATTAAATAAATAATTTGGGTTCAGTGTCCCTTTAAATAAATAAACAAACAAATTAATGTATGCAATTAAAAAAAAATGTGTTGATAATAGTGTTGATCCATTCCTAAAGTTAAAACTGTTTCTCTAAAGCACTGGGTTTCAAACCTGTCCTCAGACCTCCCTAACAGGCCAGATTTTGAGGTTATCTGAACTAGAGCAGAGGTTAAATAAACAACTGATTACTAAACATGCGCCTAGATTTAGAGTTCTGCGTTAGCCGTCAAAACCAGCGTTAGGGGGTTCTAACGCTGGTTTTTACCGCCCGCTGGTATTTAGAGTCAGTCATGAAAGGGTCTAACGCTCACTTTCCAGCCGCGACTTTTCCATACCGCAGATCCCCCTACACCAATTGCGTATCCTATCTTGGGATCTTTCTAACGCTGGTATTTAGAGTTTTAGCTGAAGTGAACGTTAGAAATCTAACGACAAGACTCCAGCCGCAGAGAAAAGCCAGGAGTTAAGAGCTTTCTGGGCTAACGCCGGTTCATAAAGCTCTTAACTACTGTGCTCTAAAGTACACTTTTTTTTTTTTAAATATTTTTATTGAGGTTTAAAGGCAAGGCCTACATGAAACATAAAACCAAGCATGTAATAACATATAAACTTCATATGGTACAAATAGAGAGATACAATACATATTGCAAAAGGACACTCTGGTTGTATAGTATATAAATAAAATGCCTAATAATCTGAAGCGCCTCCCAGATGGAATTAGAGGCCGCTCTTGGACCTCAGACATGTGTATATATAAATGTATGGAAGACAATTGTTGACAAAGGAAACCACTTTTGGGTCTCCAGACAAGAACCTCAGTTTTCAATTTTATGGGTCTCAAATAGCAATGTAGAATGATAACCAACAAAAAGGTGAGGCAGGATTACACAACAATAGAATAGAATGGACACCCTCATTTACAAAAATCTAAGCTGCAGATGAATATACTATTAGAGGCTTATATGGTTTATATGGTTTTTGCTCTATACTACTAGGAGAAAGCAGATATAGTATTTTATGGGACATGGGGGATACACTAGAATGGTCTTGAAATAACCAAGGCCAAAGTAAAACTAAGTTTTAGCCTCTTAGTTAGAAGTGGAGGTGTGGATGGGATAGGGGTCTAGGTATTTTGCAGGGAAATAAGTACATTGATTATTTAGCACATAAACATAGCGCCATACAAATAGGTGTACTCGCAAGATAAGAAGTCAGCAGTAAGTATTCAACATGAACAACATATGAATATTTTAGTACTTATGATAGAATGCACAAACTAAGCTTGAGCAGGTTTGGACTCCCTAACTTTATACTTAAAATCTTATAACCCTCAAATCTATCTATTAAATTTTTTAACCCCTAATCTGCCGACCGCACACCGCCGACACCTACATAATATTTATTAACCCCTAATCTGTCCCCCAACGTCGCCGCTACCTACCTACAATTATTAACCCCTAATCTGCCAACCGGACCTCGCCACTACTCTAATAAATGTATTAACCCCTAAAGCTAAGTCTAACCCTAACCCTAACACCCCCCTAAATTAAATATAATTTTGATCTAACAAAATAAAATAAATCTTTTTAAATAAATTAATCCTATTTAAAGCTAAATACAGTGAGGCCCCGGTTTACGCACGACTCGGTATACGAAATTTCGGTTTACGAAATCGAAATTTGAAGAAAAATTGACTCGGTTTACGAATTTTTTTCGCAATACGAAACAAAATGCCGGTTTGCCCCCCTCGGTTTACGAATATTTTTCGCAATACGAAACCAGTGGCCCCTGTGCCCCCTGCATACTCAAGTATGATTGAATTAATGAAGTTTGGGTACCAGTGTGGAGGTGTTGGAGAGGTTTTGGAGCCATTTTGCAGCAAGTTGTTGAGCCTTTTGGAGTCATTTGCAGCAAGTTGTTAAGCCTTTTGGAGCCATTTGCAGCAAGTTGTGGAGCCTTTTGGAGACATTGGAGCCATTTGCAGCAAGTTGTTAAGCCTTTTGGAGCCTTTTGGAGCATTTTTTGGACACTTTATTTGAATTTTTTCGGACCTCCGGAACGCATTAATTGATTTTCAATGCATTCCTATGGGAAACCGTGTTTCGGTTTACGAATTTTTCGCAATACGAAACGACCCGGAGAACGAATTAAATTCGTAAACCGAGGCCTCACTGTACTTACCTGTAAAATAAACCCTAATATAGCTACAATATAAATAATAATTCCATTGTAGCCATTTTAGGATTAATATTTATTTTACAGGCAACTTTGTATTTATTTTAACCAGGTACAATAGCTATTAAATAGTTAATAACT
Source organism: Bombina bombina (assembly GCF_027579735.1). Lineage (NCBI taxonomy): Eukaryota > Metazoa > Chordata > Amphibia > Anura > Bombinatoridae > Bombina > Bombina bombina. The sequence continues at coordinate 667,282,773 of NC_069504.1, read as the reverse complement.
ATTTAATAGTTATCTAGTTAAAATAATTACAAAATTACCTGTAAAATAAATCCTAACCTAAGTTACAATTAAACCTAACACTACACTATCAATAAATAAATTAAATAAACTACCTACAATTACCTATAATTATATAAACTAAACTAAATTACAAAAAAACAAACACTAAATTACAAAAACAAACAAACACTAAATTACAAAAAATAAAAAAAGATTACAAGAATTTTAAACTAATTACACCTACTCTATGCCCCCTAAAAAAATAACAAAGCCTCCCAAAATAAAAAAAATCCCTACCCTATTCTAAATTAAAAATTATAAAGCTCTTTTACCTTACCAGCCCTTAAAAGGGCCTTTTGTGGGGCATGCCCCAAAGAATTCTGCTCTTTTGCCTGTAAAAAAAACCCATACAATACCCCCCCAACATTACAACCCACCACCCACATACCCCTAATCTAACCCAACCCCCCTTAAATAAACCTAACACTAAGCCCCTGAAGATCTCCCTACCTTGTCTTCACCACGCCGGGTATCACCGATCCGTCCAGAAGAGGGTCCGAAGTCTTCATCCTATCCGGCAAGAAGAGCTCCTCCAGAGGGTCCAAAGTCTTCATCCTATCCGGGCAGAAGAGGAGATCCGGACCGACAAACATCTTCATCCAGGCAGCATCTTCTATCTTCTTCCATCCGGCGCGGAGCGGTAGCATCTTCAAGCAGCCGACGCGGAGCCATCCTTCTTCACTGACGGACTAACGACGAAAGAATGAAGATGGCATCCCTCGAATTCCAACTGGCTGATAGGAATCTATCAGCCAATCGGAATTAAGATAGGAAAAATATGATTGGCTGATTGAATCAGCCAATCAGATTCAAGTTCAATCCGATTGGCTGATTGGATCAGCCAATCAGATTGAGCTTGCATTCTATTAGCTGTTCCAATCAGAATTCGAGGGACGCCATCTTGGATGACGTCCCTTAAAGGAACCTTCATTCGTCGTTAGTCCGTCGGTGAAGAAGGATGGCTCCGCGTCGGCTCCTTGAAGATGGTTCCGCTCTGCGTCGGATGGAAGAAGATAGAAGATTCCGCCTGGATGAAGATGTTTGCCGGTCCGGATCTCCTCTTCTGCCAGGATAGGATGAAGACTTTGGACCCTCTGGAGGAGCTCTTCTTGCCGGATAGGATGAAGACTTCGGACCCTCTTCTGGACGGATCAGTGATACCCGGCATGGTGAAGACAAGGTAGGGAGATCTTCAGGGGCTTAGTGTTAGGTTTATTTAAGGGGGGTTTGGGTTAGATTAGGGGTATGTGAGTGGTGGGTTGTAATGTTCGGGGGGTATTGTATGTTTTTTTTTACAGGCAAAAGAGCAGAATTCTTTGGGGCATGCCCCGCAAAAGGCCCTTTTAATGGCTGGTAAGGTAAAAGAGCTTTACAATTTTTATTTTAGAATAGGGAGGGCATTTTTTTATTTTGGGGGGCTTTGTTATTTTTTTAGGGGGCTTAGAGTAGGTGTAATTAATTTAAAATTCTTGTAATCTTTTTTTATTTTTTGTAATTTAGTGTTTTTTTTTTGCAATTTAGTGTTTTGTTTTTTTGTTATTTAGTTTAGTTGATATAATTGTAGGTAATTGTAGGTAGTTTATTTAATGTATTGATAGTGTAGTGTTAGGTTTAATTGTAACTTAGGTTAGGATTTATTTTACAGGTAATTTTGTAATTATTTTAACTAGGTAACTATTAAATAGTTATTAACTATTTAATAGCTATTGTACCTGGTTAAAATAAATACAAAGTTGCCTGTAAAATAAATATTAATCCTAAAATAGCTACAATATAATTATTATTTATATTGTAGCTATATTAGGGCTTATTTTACAGGTAAGTATTTAGCTTTAAATAGGATTAATTTATTTAATAAGAATTATTTTATTTTGTTAGAATAAAATTATATTTAATTTAAGGGGGTGTTAGGGTTAGGGTTAGACTTAGCTTTAGGGGTTAATACATTTATTAGAGTAGCAGTGAGGTCCGGTAGGCAGATTAGGGGTTAATAATTGTAGGTCGGTGGCGGCGACGTTGGGGGCGGCAGATTAGGGGTTAATAAATATAATATAGGGGTCGGCGGTGTTAGGGGCAACAGATTAGGGGGATAACGTAGGTTGCGGCGGTGTACGGAGCGGAGGATTAGGGGTTAAAAATAATATGCAGGGGTCAGTGATAGCGGGGGCGGCAGATTAGGGGTTAATAAGTGTAAGGCTTGGGGTGTTTAGACTCGGGGTACATGTTAGGGTGTTAGGTGCAGACATAGGAAGTGTTTTCCCATAGGAAACAATGGGGCTGCGTTAGGAGCTGAACGCTGCTTTTTTGCAGGTGTTAGGTTTTTTTTCAGCCCAAACTGTCCCATTGTTTCCTATGGGGGAATCGTGCACGAGCACGTTTTTGAAGCTAGCCGCGTCCGTAAGCACCGCTGGTATTAAGAGTTGCAGTGGCGGTAAATTATGCTATATGCTCCCTTTTTGGAGCCTAACACAGCCCTTCTGTGAACTCTAAATACCAGCGGTCTTTAAAAGATGCGGGGAAAAAAATACACGCATAGCTAACACACCCCTTTGGCCGCAGAACTCTAAATCTAGCCGATGGTTATTTTACCTGCTCTCAGTCAAGGTGATACTGAAAATCTGGCCTATTAGGGATGCCTGAGGACAAGTGCTCTAAAGGCTGGAAAGCATTTATATTTACACTATTCAATAACTAGCCAGCAATTGTCCTTGTCAATTAATTGATTCATTTTTTTAATCCAATAAAGTTTCACTTTTCCTGGTTGCCAATCCTTACCTCATTAAAAATAATATCAATAGCTAAAAATCTTTTTTGTGTGCTGCTTCTGGCTTGTAGTGGAAACAGCAACTGGTTTAATTTGACAGTTTGAGATAATATAAAATACAGGTGGCCCTCAGTTTACAACGGTTCAGTTTACACCGTTTCAGAATAACAACCTTTTGTTCCAGTTATGTGACTGCTATTGAAAAGCATTGAGAAGCAGTGCATTGATTAAAATAGCCAGTAGGTGGAGCTGTCCGCTTGTGTTGCAGCAAAGCCAAGCAAGCTGAAATTAATCAGTTTAACCAGACCTGAGCTATCGAGCAGATTTTAAAGGAACAAGATCTTCCTGTCTTTAAATCAGTCCAGATTGGAATGCATAGAAATAACTTTTTTCAGAAAAATGCAAGTGACGTCTGTGTTGTGTGATTATTTTATTAGGTTTATAATGCTGTTAAACAAATGTTTTTATTCATTTAACTTAGTTTAATTATATATTCTGTGTTGTGTGATTATTTTATTAGGTTTACAATGCTGTTTAGCATTTAAAGTCTAAATTTCAAAGCTTTAAAAATAATGTATTAGGTGTTACTTATGACAATATTGAGAGGGGCCTGGAACCTAACTCCCTCACTTCCCATTGACTTACATTATAAACTGGGTTTCAGTTTACAACGGTTTCGATTTACAACCATTCCTTCTGGAACCTAACCCTGGCGTAAACTGAGGGCTACCTGTACTTAATAATTCATAATAAAACAACCGTGCAGTATATTTACATTACTTTGCCTCTCCCTTTCCTCTAAGTCTAAAAATGTCTACTGAAGCCAAGGAATTGAGATTTTGTTAACAACAGAAAGTAGTGCATGGAGTTTAACCATTGAAACACTGTGGCAATTTGTTCTAATAACGTTCAGACTCTAGTTTCACAAAACCAACACTGTTATATTATTATACTTTTTACCACTTTGATTACCTTGTATCTAAGCCGCTGCAGACTGCCCCCTTATCTCAGTGCTTTTTACAAACTTGCACTTTAGTCAGTTAGTGCTGGTTCCTACATAGCTCCACGAGAGTGAGCACAATGTTATCTATATGGCACACATGAACTAGCACGGTCTGGCTGTGAAAAGCTAATAAAATGGACTGATATAAGAGGGGGCCTGCAGTGGCTTAGAAACACTCAGAGAGTTAGAGGCTTTGATGCTTCGAAATATATTAATATTACAATATTGGTTGTGCAAAGCAGGGGAATGGGTAGTAAAAGCATTATCTGTATTTTTAAACAATAAAAAGTAGCCTGTCCCTTTAAGCTAAACCACAATGTTTTGTGTTTAGCTAAATGTTATTTCTAACAATATTCTTCGGGACCTAAGTAGCCAATTTGGCTATAAACAAGAACCACTACTCACATAATCATCCTAGAACAGAAGAGGCAAAATGTTTCTGCCCATAATTTTATTTTCCTAGTGTGCAGCATATATTAAACCTTCAAAAATATCAACTATGGAATGAGGTAGAGTAACTTGCATACACAAAAGGGAAAGTATTTGTAATATGATACATCTAATATTTATGATATCAATGCAAAGGAAAGTAAGATTTCCGCCAATTTAATCTCTTACATATTTTTCCCTTCTGACTGAAGTTTCTTTTTATTCACTCTTCTTATGGCAAACACTAAAGAAATGCCTTTTTACTTTGTCTAGGAGCTGTTCTTGTGTGCTCTGCTGCTTTACTCAGAACTACACTAGAGAAAGGAGAATGAAGAAAGAGTACAGGGTCTGGCCTCTGTACAAAGACAGCATCCATTAGTTAATAAATTCAGCTATACAAGAAGGGGGCAGCACCCTATAAAACTGCCTCTGATTAACATCTTTATCAACATACTATAAATTATTTAGCAATGGAAAATCTATATAGGAAATAATTTATCATTTTTATTTAGAAATGTTCAAAAGAACATCGCCTTGACCTTTAGCTGTTGTCGAACCTCATATTTATTCTGTATCCTGAGAGTTCTCATATTTATTATTCATTAAAGATTTAAGCATACAAAATCTTTCTAACTTCTTGTTCTTTTGAATATATTATATACCTGTCCCCAAAGTCATTTCTATTCAATTTAGTTGTAGGTATGCAGAACGTTCTCAATTTTTGCGATTTTCAGAGATATCTTTAAAGGGCTCAACAACAGACTGTTATCACTAACATTTTTGATGAGCTGTAATTAAAGAAATATTGTAATGGAAAAAAATGACATCTTCTTATTCATTAGAGCAGGTAATGTTTCCATTATGCGTCCAACTGCTGCTCCTGATTGGTTGACCAGCCATGTCCTGACTGTAAACTGGAATGCCTGCAGCTCATGAGCAGGACCTTACCTATATGTTTAACCCCTTTGAAGCAGACACAAATGCTTAAAGTACATGCTCTATCAAATTACACCATACCAATTTTGCATTAGAATGACCCTTTAATTATAAAAATATGTAATATCAAAGTTCAGTTCCAGAGGTATTTTACTAAAGTGAAAATTTGACATTTTACATTTTCAAATTTATCTCAAAAGTGTTCAGTGGGGTTGAGGTCATGGCTCTTTAGTTTCTCAACACCAAAATTGTCAAACCATGTCTTCATGGACCACACTTTCTGCACAGAGGCACAGTTATGTTGCAACAGGAAAGGGCTTTCCCAAAACTGTTGCCAAAAAGTTGAAAGCACCAAATTGTCTAAATTGTCATATCCTGTAGCATTAAGATGACCCTTTACTGGAACTAAGGGGCCTTGCCCAAATTATGAAACACAGCCCCAGAACATTATACCTCCTCCACTAAACTTTAAAGTAGTTACAAAGCATTCTGGTAGGTAGCATTCTCCAGGCATCCACCACATCCAGATTCTTCCTTCAGACTGTCAGATAGTGAAGCGTTATTCATCACTCCAGAGAACACATTTCCACTACTCCAAAATCCACGTTTTCACCACTCCAGCTGATGCTTGGTATTCCGCATGTTGATGTGAAGCTTGTGTACAGCTGCCCAGCTATGGAAACCCACTTTATGAAGCTACCAGCTAACATTTCTTGTGTGGATGTGGCTTCCAGACACAGTTTGGAACTTTGCAGTGAGTCCCTAGACAGCTATGTATTGTTGATAGATGATTCTTAAACATTTCAGCATGTGGCAAACCCCTCTCTGTGAGATTGCATGGTCTGCAATCAGTTCTAGATGCTTCCACTTTAAAATAATAGCACTAACAGTTGACCAGGGCAGATCTAGTAGGGCATAAATCTCATGAACTGACTTGTGGCAAAGGTAGCATCATATGCCAATGCCACATTTTAAGTCACTGAGTTCTTCTGAGCAACCCATTGTACTGCCAGTATTTGTCTTTGGAGATTTCATGACTATGTACTGGAATTTATGCTCCTGTTAGCAATAAGTGTGCCTGAAACACCTCCGCACCTCCGGGAAGAAGATAAATGTTGTCCCTGTGCTGGTTGAAGATGTTGCCTCCAGTATGAAGATTTGTCGCCGCCTGGATGAAGATGGATGTCCGGACTTCAAGAACGGTGAGTACATTTTGTTGGGTTAGTATTAGGTTTTATATATTATTTTTTGGGGTGTTTTTTTTAAGATTAGGGATTTTTTTAATGGGCAGCAAAAGAGCTGATTGCCCTTTAAAGGACAATGCCCATATAAATGCCCCTTTAGGGGCAATGGGTAGCTTAGGTTTTTTTAGACTTAGTTTTTTTTATTTTGGGGGTTGCATGGGTGGGGGGTTGTACTGTTAGGGGTTAATTTTTATTTCTTTTTAGGTAAAAGAGCTGATTGTTTCAGGGCAATGCCATACAAAAGGCCCTTTTAAGGGCTATTGGTAATTTGGTAGTTTAGTCTTAGATTGGGGGGGTGTTTTATCTTTGGTGGGTTTTTTGTTTTTATAGGGGTATTACATTAAATTTTTTATTTTGGATAATTTCGTTTATTTTTTTATGTAATCTTAGATTTTTTTTTATTTTATGTAATCTTAGATTTTGTATTTAAATTAATCTTAGGTTTTATTTTTTATGTAATGTTAGGATTTCTTATTTTAATTTTAGATTAGAATTTTTAATTTTGGTATTTTAATTAATTTATTAGTTTAATAGTCTTTTTTATTTTATGTAATGGGGTTAATTTAGGGGGTGTTAGGTTAGGGGGGTTTAGTGATTAGATCAATACTTTGGGTTGTGGGGGGATGGCGGATTAGGGGTTAATATATTAAAATAGGTAGATTGCGTTGTGGACGGATGGTGGATTAGGGGTTAACATGTTAAATAGGTAGATTACGTTGTGGACATATGGCAGATTAGGGGTTAATAGTTCAAATAGGTCCTTTGCATTGTGGGGGATGGCGGTTAAGAGGTTAATACATTTTATTGTTAGTTGCGATGTGGGGGGATGGCGTTTTAGTGGTTAATACCTTTTTTTGTTAATTTTGATGTGGGGGAATGGTGGTTAAGGAGTTAATAGGGTAATTAGATACTTTTTGCGTTGTGGGTGGGTGGGGGATTAGGGGTTAATAATTTATATTGTTAGTTGTGATGTGGGAGATTGCGGTTTAGAGGTTAATACATTTTATTGTTAGTTGTGAAGTGGGTGGATGGCAGTTTAGGGATTAATAACTTTAATAGATACTTTGCGATATAGGGGTAGAGGATTAGGGGTTTATACATTTATTAGTTGAGAGCTAGATATTGCACATGCATTAGGTGTTTGCTTTTATCATAACGAATGACGGGTAAAATATATGCGCCGTATATGTAATCAAGTGTTAGTGCAGTGTAAGGTCTGGTTACCATAGTAACCAATTAATTTTCAATAAATCCTGCATCGGATGGAAGCGTTAACACAACGCTAACTTACACCTACATGAAAAGGGCAACTGCACGCAATCCGCTAACTATTTTAATGGAAACCTGGTACTAAAATGGAGCCATAAATTACTTTTAGCGGCCACAACTTTGGTGGCTTACGGCCTCATTTTTAACAACTCCATGGTAACAAGCCGAAGTTGGGGATATAATTAGAAATAATGGTCTCTTTAAAGCTGGGATGTACAAACAGAAGTTTATCCATCATGCAATATCATCAAGGAGGCATCTGATTGGCCCCAAATGTATCCTACAGCATGAAAATGGCCCCAAAAATACAGTCAAAGTAATTAAGAACTATCTTTAACTTTAAAAAAGAACAAGGAGTACTGGGAGTGATGCTATGGCCCTCTCTGAGCCCTAATCTAAACATCATCAAGTTTGAAATTGAAATTGAATAAAGAGAAAGAAGCAACTAAGGCTGCCTAAAATCTCAGAAGAACTGTGGTTAGTTATCCAAGTTGTTTGGAACAACCTTCCTGCCGAGTTCCTTAAAAAACTGTGTGCAAGTGTGGCTAGAAAAATTGATGCTGTTTTGAAGGCAAAGTGTGGTCACACCAAATATTTGTTAATTGATAAAAAAAAATAAACTGTTCACATTTCTATTTTTTAAAAGCATTCTTACTCTACAGCATTTTTGCACACCTGCCTAAACTTTTGCACATTACTATATTTATATTTACAATCATTTTTGCTTGAAGAAAAATGAAAGTAATGGTAAATCCTAGTGTTTTGGGTTTACCAGTGCTACAAATAAAGGGGACTTTCAGGCATGAAGTATAAAAAACTTCCTGCTGAAAATTCCATTATTTGCAGTGAGATTATGCCAAGATGAGCGCCTCCGGCCGCACACGTAATGGCGCTATTTCCTCAATGAGGTGGTGTTTGTACCTCTTAGCAAATAGCGTGCTCAGCTCTGCATAAACTTGCTGCAAATAAAGGTACCATTACCTCATTATTTGTAGCACTGGTAAGTCCTAGCAACTTACAAACTAATGTTATATAATTCTGCACATAGTGCAGAATTATATAACATTAGCTTACTGGCAGATATATACATTAAAGTGTTGCAGAAATTTTTTATGTAAAAGTTCAATTTACCAGAACGTCGCTCCTTGCTCTACTGAGCAGGTCTGGTTTTTAAACAGCGCGGCAACACTGTCTAGTCACAGTGTGTCTGGTCGCGTCATTAAAATTAATGTAGCTTGCTCCCGTTCTGGTCTAGTAGCGGGAGCGAGCTACATTCATTTTAATAGAGCGAACCTGGCATACTGTGACTAGACAGTGTTGCTGCAATGCGCTGTGTAAAAAACCAGACCCGCTCAGTAGTCAAAGGAGCGGTGTTCTGGTGAAATGAACTTTTACATAACAAATTTCTGCAATACTTTAATGTATACATCTGCCGGTAAGCTAATGTTGCACTATGTGCAGAATTATATAACATTAGTTTGTAAGCTTACTGCCCCTATAAAAAACGCTAGGATTTACCATCAATTTAAGTTAAAGCTGTTTAATTTTAAACTGACAGTTTGCGTGTCATTGGTCTCAATGCTCGACAAGCAGATCTTACTCAGGTCTACAGGGGAAAAACATAAAAACAAATCGTGATTGTTTGCATTTTCTTTAGTACACAAACATATGTTTCAAAAAAAGGAATACAGTTCAAATTGAATTATTTTAAATGTAAAGAACAAAACCAAGTAGATATATTAGTTATTAAGACCCTAGCCAATACATAATGTACCTTTTGATCATTGCATTATTCTTTATCTCCATATGGGGTTGCACTGAATACATGGAACTAATGGAACATTCAAGGTTAGCTTTCATCAAAGCTTTTAAGGCATCTGGTGCTAAGAATGTGCTGTTTATATGAAATATTTATAATTATGTAGCATCAGCTGCAAGAAACAGAGATACCATACAGATAAAAAGTAGGAAAGAAAGTTGACATGGAGTACAAAAAGTATATTTCTATCAATTCTCTAGTAAATCCTTTAAGGTAGAGGTAAATAAGGAAAAGAGGGAGAGAAGTCTTGTAGTCTCTAGTCTCATCTTCAGCTCCGTATGGAGCTTGATGCCCCATGTTTCTGGCGAGCCTTCAGGCTTGCCAGAAACACAAGTTATGAAGTAGCGGTCTAAAGACCGCTGCTCCATAACCTGTCCTGACGCTGCTCTGAGGCGGCGGACAGACAAAACCAGAAATCAACCCGATCCAATACGATCGGGTTGATTGACACCCCCTGCTAGTGGCTGATTGGCCGCAAAATCTGCAGGAGACGGCATTGTGAACTGCTGGTGCAATGATAAATGCCAAGAGCGTATGCTGTCTGCATTTATCGATGTGTAGCGGACATTATCATGTCCGCTCGTATCATCTTAAATAGGCCCCTTAGTATGAACTTAAAATGAATAGTAGTAGTTATTTTAAATTTGTTTTCTATTTCCACTCCAACATGTGACAGCCATCAGCCAATCACAATTGCATATACATATATTTTCAGATTTATTGCACATACTCAGTAGGAGCTGGTGACTGAAAAAGTGTAAATATAAAAATACTGTGCACATTTTGTTAATGGAAGAAAATTGGAAAGTTATTTAGCATTGCATGTTCTCTATCTGAATCATGAAATTTTAATTTTGACTTGAGTGTCCCTTTAAGCACTGCCTCTCTTGATGGTAGTATATGGAATCTAGAGAGGATATAACAGTTAAACCTTTTTGGTTTGTCTGCTGTTTTGGAATTTATTCCTGAAACTCATTTTTTACCCTCTTTCTTTCATTATCCTCTCAAACTGCCATAACAAGTCACCTCATGGGACCGATTTACTAATGTGCGGGCGGACATCGATAAATGCCGACAGCATACGCTGTCAGCATTTAGCATTGCACAAGCATTTTTAGTGAAATGCTTGTGCAATGCCGCCCCCTGCACATTCGCAGCCAATCAGCTGCTAGCAGGGGGTGTCAATCAACCCGATCGGGCTAAATGCTGTCCGCTGCCTCAGAGGTGGCGGACTAGTTAAGGACTAGCAGTCTTACGACAGCTGCTTCTTAACTTCCGCTTCCGACGGACCTGAAGCAGAGTGGGTAGGAAGCAGCATCAGCTGCTTCATAAGTCGACCCCCATGTGTGCATAGCTGTCAGGCCCCAGGACTCTTATGCTTGCTCAGCCCGGGCCTTGCTAAAAAGTGGTTGTTTAGCAAGGGGGGGGGGGCACTGTCTCTTGCCCAATGTCGGTTTCCGAGAAGGAGTTTAGCGCTAGGTTTGCACAGTGGGGACCCATGAAAATGTAAATATTAATGTGGATGTGGTGACCTACGCTAAGGTATTTATCTTAGTGTCATTTGAAATGACCTTGTGACAGAATAGGCACCACAATTCTCACAGCAAGTGTTAAAAGCCCTCTGAAAACATAAATTCTGTTCTTGGTTATTTTCATAAAAAGCTACTGGTGTTTCATGTTATGACCCCTGATTGTTATTTGATTTACGTTTCTGGTCAAACCTCTTTCTGTACTGAGAACTCCTTTTTTCTGTACTGACCTCTGACAACTGTGATCTGGATTACCTATTTGTCTGCTCCAATTACTTTGACGTCTTGTTGTTGGATTTCCTGGTTCCTGGCCTTGGCTTACCTCCCGACTGCACATCAGTGTAATCCCTGGGTACCGATACTTGTTTTAGGTCCTGCTCTTCTGGTTATGACTATGGCTTGCTTCTGACTACTGTTCACATAACTTATTCTGCTACACAACCATAAAGCAATAGAATTACTAATTTACCTTACAATAGCATATGTGAGAGGTACTGTTGGCCACCTGGTCTCCTACCTGTCTTCCAATCCCTGAATGACCGCCTGCAGTGCACCATTGAATTTTACCTATTCAAGATGTATCACATGGTTTTTGAATGGCCTGGGATTGCTTTATATTTGAATACCAGGCAAAAAGCTAATTCTGAAGGACTGGAATAGGGACCATGGAGTCCAGTCCATAGTTTGAATACATGTTCCTGGTTCCTTTATGTAGTTTTCTCCTCCTACACCTTTCTTTTTTGCTTTCACTTTTAGTAGTTTCTAGATTTATCTTTATTGGACATCATATTAGACATCACTTATGAATCTTGTACAAATACAAAAATGTTTTTTATACCATTTGAAAGTTAGTGCAATAGAGGTATTTTACTGATGCTTTATGATGCACACTATTTTGCTATCTGTTTGCCATCAATTTACTGATCATGTACTAATTTACAGATTTACAGTCAATAACCCCACAGGCACAGATGTTCAGCTTCTACATTATTAATTTAAAGGGATAGTCTAGTCAAAATTAAACTTTTATGTTTCAGACAGAGGGGCCGAATTATCAAATGGCAAACAAACACAATTCGCTTTAGCGAATTATGTCTGTCCGACATTGCTGAATGCTGACAGTATACGCTATCTGCATTTAACATTGCACAAGCAGTTCTGGTGAACTGCTTGTGCAATACTGCCCCCTGCAGATTCGCGGCCAATCGGCTGCTAGCAGGGGATGTCAATCCACCCGATCGTATTCGATCTGGCTGATTGCTGTCAGCCACCTTAGAGGTGGCGGATGAGTTAAGGAGCAGCGGGTATTCAGGGCCATTCGGCCCCAGAGCATCACATTTGCTTTGTTCCCGTGGTATTCTTTGTTGAACGCTAAACCTAGGTTCATATGTTAATTTCTAAGCCCTTGAAGGCCATCTCTTATCATTTTGACAGTTTTTCACAGCTAGACCTCACTAGTTCATGTGTGCCATATAGATAACATTGTTATCACTCCTGAGGAGTTTTTTATGAGTTAGCACTGCTAAAATGCATGTCTGTCAAAATAATTTAAATAAAGGGGTAGCCTGCAGAGGGTTAGATAAAAGGTAATCACAGAGGTAAAAAAGTATATTAATATAAATGGGTTGGTTATGCGAAACTAGGGAATGGGTAATAAAGAGATTATTTTTTTAAGTAATACAAAAAATAAAAAAAATATTAAAAAATACTTTAATATTGAAGGGACATAAAAGTCAAAGCTATAGTTTAATGAGTTCACGTCTATTATCAAAGTTACTGTTTGTACCTTTTCTTGAATATTTTCGTGAAACTTAGTGCCTTTCTATGAGAGCATATTACATATATATATGTGTGTGTGTGTGTTCTAAATATAAAAGTGCCACTGCAGCTGTATAATAATACATTTCATTCTAATGCTAGATTTCAGCCTCAGATTACACATTGCCTTTCCAGTACAGAAAACAGGAATAATATAAAATACATTTTAAAAGTGTTTGTTCATGTGTGAAACATATTTAATTGAAGCAGTTTAAATTGTCTGATTGTCAGCACAGATACATTTTTTTGCAGAATATTAACACATTTCACCTTATCAGTTTGTGAAAACATGGTTATAATATCTATGAAAAAGATAGTGTAGGGCATCCTTAAGGCCCTTAAAAACAGAGTGTGCCGTGTATGTTTGTTACTTGTGATTAGGGAGGTGGAGCTGCTTCAGCTACCTTTTTAGTTCATGAACAAAGATTAGGGTTGCCACCTTGGCCATGTTTTCCTGGACACTTATGAGTGACGCATGTTGCAGAGTAAGCATGGCGGAACATGTATTGTGCCTCTAGACATTACATGAATAGTGTTGATAAACAGCACAATACATTCCTCCCTTACCACCCTGCAGCATGTGTAGCTCATAAGTGTCCAGGAAAACATGGCCAAGGTGGCAACCCTAACAGAGATACTTCTTCCTCTTTGCTCCTGTGGAATCCTGAAAGCTTCCCTGCCCTCCCTCCCTCTTTGTGCTGTAGGTTAGCTGCAATCATTCTAGGTATCCTACTTAGGAAGCCCTTTAACTTGTCCAAGGCCTGAGGAGGGTTAGTCATCCTATCTCTGAAAGTCTGAGGAGTGTAGTTTCAGCTCCCCAGGTTTTGGCATTCTGGTCGACTTTCTGACCCTGGACCTACTGGTTTGGAGTTCTGGTTGCTGGCACCCTAGGTTATGCGGTTGGTCTGGGCCCAGACTGCTGAATGAGAGGTTGAGTGACGGACATTGTGGGAGGGGTGATGTTCCCAGGCTTGATCGAGTCTGAAGGGTATCACTTCTTGGTTGTGGTTGGCCGAACAACTCCCTAAGATCTGGCTCCGATTTGTTGCATTGTAGTTGAGCTCCACTTGACATCGTTAGCCTGGGCCTGTGACCATTATTTGCAATGGTTTTGTACTTAGGCCACGATTGCTACCATATGTTTTATAATAAATATGACCCACAGGTCTTTAGCTCTAAATCTGTTGTATTTTATTTATTTGTGTTACCAAATGTTATTTGTTATTTAGTTAGCACACCTTAGGATGATAGGGCAATTAATCCCTTAAGGGAAACATATTAAAGGTACATAGAAGAAGAAAATAAACTTTCATGGCACAAATAGACTGTACAATAATAATAATAATAAAAAAACTTTCTTGGCATCCTTTGTAGAAATGTATCTCCTTTCCATGAGAGAATACTGAGGTAGGCTCCAGAGCATGCACGCCTATGAGTATACATTTTTTAGCTCCATAGTTGTCTCTAATTAAGCTGCATTGATCTCTTGGGTTTGTCTTTTTAAATGGTATTTCTTGTATGTTTGCAAGTCACAGATCATATGTTATAAAAATAATCTTTCCCTGGTTTAATAAAAGCAAATACATAAAAATAAGGAGCAAATTATTGTTTTATCTAGAAAACTAATATAAAAGGTAAATGCAATAATAAATATATTCATTTATGACAGCAAAGAAGTGTTTTAAAATTTGAAAAAAATATTAATTATGCATACATGCCAATTGTTCCTATTTTCTTGGAACAGTCCTGATTTTTGTTCTACTGTTCCTTTAAATAATTGTCCCAGTAGTCTCCCCAATATTTTAAAAATGTAGTAAAGACAAGAATATTAACAAATATCTGGGATATACTGTACAAGCATATAGTAAATGGCTATTGGTGCAATGTTGTGCGTGTTTATTTTTGTATATTGTAAATATTGTATATTTTATAGGTTGTGTGTTTGGTCTCATTTGTATATGAGAATGTATATTTATTTTTATTTGATGTTAGGCTATGTGTATTTATTGATATTTGATGTTAGGCTATGTGTATTTATTTATTTATTTTAAATGTTTTGATTGATGGTTGAAAAAAGGTAACATACAGATATCTTGCATTAAAATAGATATAGTCATACAGCTTATATAACAATGGGTTGACACATAAATTGGTAATTGCAGCTAGTACATAGGAGAGAGTGGTAAACCTTAAAATAGCAAACTGTCCAAGAAATACCTGCTTTGTAAAACATAAAATATCAAATGCCGACCCTCATATTTTCCAACCTCTTTAAAACAGATGAGGCCACTTTTGGTCCTCCAGAACAAATAAATTGGACAGTAGGAGGATTATATTAATATAAGGTCACTTTTGGACAGTCAGAACTCTATTGAAATACATCAATGAAAATTTATAACAAGATCCCCATCTGCTATAATGATATGACATCAAAATACATCAGTATGGATTTTCAACTCAAGGCTAAGAGATAACAGTATATCATTAAATGACGTGAAGTAACATTGGAGAGGCATGTAGTATAAGGACACTTTTACACTAAATAGAGCAAGTGAAACTCTCTGCTAGAGACAATAGTAATCTGGGATATATCCTAAAGTAGGGTACATGTATCCACAGAGTGATAAGGGGTGTCAGTGTGTTGGGGGTATGTCCTAAGACATCCTTCTCACTCATCTCTGAGACTAAGGGGACATGAGCCAGTACTATTTACCTTCAATGTGTGTACTACATAGCTCTAAATCATTCATGTATTGGAGAGTGACTAGTATACATGTTTTCCTGAAGTTTTAATAGTATTCTATCTAAGGTCTAATCCATTGGTTACTGGTATACTTCCCAGTCCTAGGCATTTCTCACCTCACTGCCTCGGTTGCTAACCAAGGGGGCGGTACGGTGACAAGACATTGGGCATATAGCCAGGAATGGGGGCATATTAGACCAGGAAAAGTGTTTAGAGTGTTAGATATGGACAAAGAGGTACAATCTCGCTAAACCTCAGGCATTGTGCGATAGTTATGATAGAATCTTTATTTAAAAAGCAGGAATGTGATGCATAGGAGCCAGACCATTTTTGGTTAAGAACCTGGGTTATGCTTGCTTATTGGTGAGTAGATGTAAGCCTCCAATAAGCAAGCGCTATCCATGGTGCTGAACCTAAAATGGTCTGGCTGCTAAGATTTACATTCCTGCTTTTAAAATAAAAATAGCAAGAGAATGAAGAAAAATTGATAATAGGAGTAAATTAGAAAGTTGCTTAAAATTTTATGCTCTATCTGAATCATGAAAGAAAAAAATTGGGTTCAGTGTCCCTTTAAGGCTAGGGTATAAGGATATTATATGATTCAGTAACTAAACTCACTTTGCTTATATAGTACTCCATGGATGCTCGATGACCATTAAGTCACTCTGTATACTACATGAGGTGCCCTAGGTGCTATTTGAACATCTAGCAGGTTATGGCAAAATTTAGGTCACCTAAATGTAACTTAGTTTAACGGAAAGAATAGTGAGATAAACTTAAACATCAATGTAAACCGAGAATACAGGGTGCAATCCAAGTTAGATAATACACAAATATAGTTCAATGCTATT
Source organism: Bombina bombina (assembly GCF_027579735.1). Lineage (NCBI taxonomy): Eukaryota > Metazoa > Chordata > Amphibia > Anura > Bombinatoridae > Bombina > Bombina bombina. Next base: position 667,266,308 of record NC_069504.1, on the reverse strand, counting down.
AGTTTAGAGTGCTGCATAGGTTTTAGCCAACTCCCATAAAAATGACAACTCAGCTATTGGAGAACAGTAAACATAGAGTATATGGAAATGCACTTAACTATCAACATACTGTAAATAGCAGGCATTCTAAGTTACCCAGATGGGCATGAGAATTGCTATATATCAATTTATCACAGAGAAACATCTTCAGATCATAACAAGTTTAACTTAAACTAGACAGTTAACATATACTGAATGTCTTTAAGTATTTTACACCCCTGAGAATGAGAAATAAAAATGATGTATGGGAACCAGATGTGGGATTAGGCATGGGAAAGAAATCTGTAACTTATATTGGCATCTCAGAAGGTCCCTAGGATATAATATTTTATTAGGCTATAACCTACAAGGATGACGGATGTCGCTGAGCGAATATATAAAACTTGCAATAGTTTATCTCTACTTCCAACCATGTAAGGGAAGCATTAGCCCAGGTTCTCAGGTTATCTTTAACCTATTCCAAGTTGCAAGTCCTGAGGGACTCTCGCTGGGATATAAAGTTCTGGATAGTACCGCCATCTAGTGGTCTCTGAAGGCCGCCCATTTCTCACATACCTCCGGTTCTTGGGAGTGTTTCTGGTGACATCTAGTCGGGAGTGGGTAAATAATACTGGCCACACCATTTGGATTGAAAAAGACCAGGGAGCATATTTAGTATTGTGTCAATCTGAACGCATTCGCTGGAGTCAATACGCTCACCAGACATCCCTGCTGCGAATCTACATACGACGGCCTTATTTATTAAAAAGTCTGTCAAAAACACGCACGTTCAGTATGAAGAGATGAGCATCGAACTGTTGATAAATAAGAGTCATTGATGTTGTGGATATTCAGTTTTTTCCAACTTTATTTATACCATTTCATTACTGTACATGAACAAGCACATTTCTCTAAAGCTAATCTTTTATTTTTCATATGTTAATGTCCAAGAAATAGCCAGATTAATACCTGAACAAACAATAATATCTCTTAGAAAGTATTTTTCTATGTATTTGCTATACAAAAAACTGATATATGATATTTCCACATAAATTAATGGGGGATATTTATCAAAGCGCCAATCTCGGTGCATTTGCGACATCAATACGCTTGCCAGACATCGCTGCTGCGGATTTGCAGACAATGCCCTTATTTATAAAAAAAAAAACAGTCAAAAACACGACCAGCTCTTCTCTAAACAAGTTTGGAACACAAAACCATTCAAACAATAGCTTCCAGAGATTGTGGTTGCTCCGAGGAGCCCAAAACCACTGAGATACAACAGGGGTGAGTTTGTAGGGGGGTGGGGAGTAGCCTTAGCTGTCTGGTATCCGTGACATCTCCCCCCCTCCAATTCGGCAGGCTCGGCTAGACCCTTAACGGGTCGGCCTGGGGCTGTCCAACGGTGGCCCTCCACTTCTCGGTTGCTGGGGAAGGTTATCCCATCTCTCCTGAGCTTGGGGCCTCCTGGGTATTTCTGCTGGCATTTATCCCCTGTGCCCTAGGCGCAGGGACAGTCACACAATGCAACGTGCCAAACAAGTTTGCCAAGGCTGGCTCCCAAACAGTTGTTCTCCCACAGGTTCCAGTGTCCTTAAGTTCCATAGCCACACTGCCTCCCTCTGTGACATTCTGTTGAGTACCAGCTGACCCATCCACAAACAATGCCAGTGCCAGTTTCCAGGCTGTAGGTGGAAGTTGCTCCTTGGTGGGGCAGGCAAAACTCGGGTGCCCAAACTTGTGGCACCAACTGTATAAGCTTTTCTCCTCCTTGCCTAACACAACATCTGCCCCCGGTGAGAAATACTCCGGGACAATAAAAGGGGAGAGACACTGCCAAGCTACTGAGGGGAGAGACCGTCTGTCGCTTCTCCTGAGAAGGAGATCTACCGCTGGGGAGGGAGGTCTGTAACCTCTGCTCCATGGGAGACTGTGCTGCCACTGGGGAGGGAGACCGGCTGTCTCTGCTCCCTGTACGGGGTTCTGCTGCTGTGGGGAGAGACCAACTGTCTCCTCTCCCAGAAAGGGATTCGGCTGCTGGGGAGAGATTTCGATACTCTTCTCTCCCTGCAAGGGCTTCTATGTAAGGGGAGGGAGGACGACTACCTCCACTCCGAGGGGATGGCTCTGCCGCTGGGGAGAGAGACCGACTGTCTCCTTTCCCGGCTCCTGGCTCTGCCGCTGGGGAGAGAGGCCGACTGTCTTCTCTCCTGGTACCTGGCTCTGTCGCTGGGGAAAGAGACCGACTGCTAGCCTAGGCTGGCTGGGCTACTTCGTTGAAGTCAGCCGCTACAGCAGCCCAGCAGGCCAGACCTCCACTTCCAGCACACGTTGAAGTATGAGCCGCTCTCAAACAGGCACCCAAGGCCACAAGGTCCTCCTGTTGATGTTCCAAAGTAGGTAGAAACTCTTTGTGTGCGCAGCCTGGAAATTTGTCTGGCCAGAACAATGCTATAATTTTGGGACGACCGGACCGGTCACGAGTTGCATGGAGCTATTGCCATAGTCTTTGGTTGCTTTGATGTATATTTATTTATATTTGATGTTAGGCTATGCATATTTATTTATATATGATGTTAGGCTATGTGTATTTATTTATATTTGTTATGGCATTTTAGGGACAGATTTAAAAAATTTGCAGTGCCGTGTTTCTACAAAATTCAGGGTCTCTAGGGCAGTGGCAAAACAACAATTAACATGATTTACTTTTGTATTGACTCCATATATTTTGCTTGATTGACAGTCTAGTGAAACCCGTCAGAAAGACACCTGTTTCTTACAGTTTTATACTTGTCTTGATTTTCCTATTATATCAAGCACATAGTTAAGGTGGTTTAAATGCACATGAAACACCAAATCTTGCTTTCATGATCCAGATAGAGCATGCAATTTTAAACAACTTTCCAATAAACTATACTATCAAATTTGCTTTGTGCTCTTGCTATTCTTTGTTGAAAAGCATGCCTAGGTAGACTCAGGAGCAGCAATGCACTACTGGGAGCTAGCTGCTGATTGGTGGCCGCAAATATGTATGTCACTTTTTATTGGTCCACCCAATATGTTCAGCTAGCACCCAGTAGTGCATTACTGCTTTTTCAACAAAGGATACCATAGGAATTAAGCAAATTCAATAATATTAGAAAGCTGAAAGATAATTTAAAATTGTATTTTATATCGGACTTATGACCCTTCAATATGCTACAATATCACTGCAGTAAATCATTCATTTCTGGCCTTAGTTGCTCAGCAGGTGAGAAAAGATGCACATATTCCAGAGGTTTCTCAATGAATGTCCCTCCTCCCTCTATACTAGTTTTGTTTAGTCTGTTTTTGTATCTTATCACAGATCTTTGTCATTGTAAACCCTTGTCTCTGTACACAGCACTATGGCGTTTTGAGGCGCTATAAAATGCTAATAATAAATAATAATAATAACGTATCTCTGTAAATACCTCATCAGATCTAAAGGCTTGGTCAGTTTTCTCTGTAAAGTGTTAATCACTAAAGGCTAGATTACAAGTGGAGTGCAAAATATTGTTTTCGGGAAAGCAATATTTGTGCTTCACTGAGCAATAACAGTGCACGCTGGTCGGCAGCAATGCGAACGCAACCTCGTGTTTGCATTGCTGGGAAGCAATGCGCTCATGAGAGAGTGCTTCTGTAGACATATTCTGCCTTATGAGGAAACCAATCTGCCTGTGCCAGTACTGTAACGTTTAAGCGAAATACACTGGTATAGGGGCTATAGAGAATTGATATCTACGTTTAAAGTGATTTATGTGGTTGGTTGATTCTCTGAGTATCAAAAACAATGTAAAGGCGGTTTTAGACAAATTCCTAATGCTATCTGAGAGCTCTTGTGAGGCAGAAAAACAAATCATTCCATAGCTGATTTTTTCATTTAGTGTTATGAAGCTCAATAGCTATTACTCTTAGTGTGATATTGCCTCCCTAGAGTGCCAGATGCACAGTGCTGATTCAGATCTCTACATTTCATTTTCTTTCCTCCTCTCTAACCTTAATCGCTCTTTCCAGAAGCACAAAACCTTCAACAGATTGATCTGTGCAAAGATTCAAATATGGTTTAACTAGTTCATTTGTTCATTGTTGTACTAACAAAGAGTTCATATATGAAGTGCACACAGAACTGGTAAACCCTAAACAATTATTTACACTGTTTACTATAAGGGTCCTGATGTATTATCTTTGACAAATGTCAGGGAGATTTTCATAGGTAATAGTATGATAATAATTATTTTAACAATTCATTATTAATAACAATTATTTTGCAATTTACATAAATATATACTATGTTGATTCCCTCATTACATATAGTATTAATTATGAACAAGTTCTTCAAAAATGAACTTTGAACTATATCTAAAGGCAGTAACCTACGGCATGCACTAGTGTGCAAATGCACCCCCAGTATTTTAAGCTACACCACCCGTGTGCACCTGGGGCTAGGTGTGGGGGAGCCTGACCCTATCTGAACAGCTATATACTAGGGCCTCCATTACATATGCAGCGTCGCCCGCAAAATCCTCCACCGCCAGATTTTACGCGATTTTGGTATTACATATACGGGGTAGCATACAAATTACGAGCGTATATTTCACCCTTCGGACGTATTTTTTTTAACCCATAGACTAACATAGAACAGCCGCGCAATTTGGTATCCAATATGCAGCGTAAGGACTTACGCGCGCAGAATTCAGAAAATCTACTCCATTCTCATCTCGCCACATATTGCAGGCGCAGCAACCCTTGTACTGACTAAAAAAGTAACGTAACTCCCTGAAAGCCTTAAACACATACATTTAAGCAGCATCTCAAGGTTAAAGGGACAGTATACTATGATATTGTTTTTTTAAGGTTTATTTGTGTATTTGAAATAGTTTGAAGTCACAACATAATCAAATGGATTGAGCTTGTAGGTACTTTATCACATTGTGGACATATACTTGTTTATTTACTTTAAATTTGTTCTCAAAACAATCAACAATACTTGGAGGAGAGAACAATGGGAAATCATAATTGTATTACCTTCATCTCTTTATATATGGGTTTATATATGAATTTTGAATTGCGTAATTACGTGTCGCATTTTTATATGAAATCGCGGTTCATTTTTATGAGTGTTAGCCTAATTTGCATAAAACTACTCTTTATTGACACTTTCCATGGACAAAATACTGTCGTAAGTTACTTGCGACGACTAAAATGTGTATTTGCGCACAATTCAGAAGATCGCCAGTTTGTCCTACTTACGCCAGTTTAGCATATAATGGCGCAGTATATGTAATACTGAAAAAAGTGTATGAGAGAGTAGATAATACTGCTAAACCAAAAAAAGAATAATTATTCTCTGGTGCCACCCTTGAAAATGAATTATACAAAAAATCAAACAGAAAGAATGTATTCACAACATACACTACTGTTGTGAAAAAGCAAGGGATAAAAAAAGGCACACAGAATTTTGGTAAATGATCAAATTTATTAATTCCTATTTAAATCCCAAACCACATTTATGTGGATCACAAAAAGTGACAAAGTCAATCATACTTTGAAAGAGAACATTTTTAACTAAAACAGCAGAATTCAAAGACTAAATGCTACTAAAAGGCCAGAAACCTCTAAGCATACGTATGCTAATTAACTAGGGGTGCAGCCTAACCTACTATCTATAACACAGACAGATATATATAACATAGGCGAGTAACATATAGTAAGCAAAAGAACGTAAGTAAATTAACATTACGGTTTACAAGTAAAAGCATAAAAGAGACATTTTCATTTTATCCTAAATAGATCAGAAAAAATGACCGGCAAATGTCTAAGTTTAGCATCTGAAATACAGACAATGGTGATTGCTGCTGGAAATGCAGTTCAGTTATTTTACTTAGCTGCTGTATGTAGATCCATTATTCCAATTCAGAAAGGATGCAGCATTCAGAGCGTGTGATGTCACTTGCAGCTTAAGGTGTGGTTGTAAGCCTGCTGGCAATAGGTTTGATTGCAAGAGGTGTGTCCCAAAGGCCGAGAATCCGTCCACTGGATTGGTCAGTTGCTCAGGTGAAAGAAACCAGGCTTCCACCGATGTTATGTAGCTAAGCACATACCAGGATGCACCGTATACTCAGGAAAGTAAGTTGAAACAGCCACACACAAGAGCCATTTTCTCAGTAAAAGGGATCTCTTATCTTTAAACACCTTCAGGTGGATATTGCACGTTCAGTCCAGCGCAAATAAGGAAACCACAATCTCCAATACTTAGCCGCTTTTCAAGCACACACGCTCTTTCTCAGCATAAAGTCAGTTCCAGGGCTAACAAAAAAACTTTGTGTAACTATGGCACCTATGTGCTATACTAGCCAGGAGTGAGGTCGACCAACTCCTGTCTTTCTTCTAAGCATTTTTCAAAGAAAGCAAAGAAAAGACATTACGGTACAAGTTTTTTTGTTAGCCCTGGAACTGACTTTATGCTGAGAAAGAGCTGACTTTTTACTGAGAAATCTTTTGGCTCTTGTGTGTGGCTGTTTCAACTTACTTTCCTGAGTATACGGTGCATCCTGTTATGTGCTTAGCTACTTAACATCGGTGGAAGCCTGGTTTCTTTCACCTGAGCAACTGACCAATCCAGTGGACGGATTCTCGGCCTTTGGGACACACCTCTTGCAATCGAACCTATTGCCAGCAGGCTTACAACCACACCTTAAGCTGCAAGTGACATCACACGCTCTGAATGCTGCATCCTTTCTGAATTGGAATAATGGATCTACATACAGCAGCTAAGTAAAATAACTGAACTGCATTTCCAGCAGCAATCACCATTGTCTGTATTTCAGATGCTAAACTTAGACATTTGCCGGTCATTTTTTCTGATCTATTTAGGATAAAATGAAAATGTCTCTTTTATGCTTTTACTTGTAAACCGTAATGTTAATTTACTTACGTTCTTTTGCTTACTATATGTTACTCGCCTATGTTATATATATCTGTCTGTGTTATAGATAGTAGGTTAGGCTGCACCCCTAGTTAATTAGCATACGTATGCTTAGAGGTTTCTGGCCTTTTAGTAGCATTTAGTCTTTGAATTCTGCTGTTTTAGTTAAAAATGTTCTCTTTCAAAGTATGATTGACTTTGTCACTTTTTGTGATCCACATAAATGTGGTTTGGGATTTAAATAGGAATTAATAAATTTGATCATTTACCAAAATTCTGTGTGCCTTTTTTTATCCCTTGCTTTTTCACAACAGTAGTGTATGTTGTGAATACATTCTTTCTGTTTGATTTTTTGTATAGTATATGTAATACCCCGATGTGCAAGGTGAAATTACGGGCGGCGCGGGTTCCCGCGCTTGCGACCAAAACATGCGCCATATATGTGATCGCGCCCTAGGTTGGGATCTTAGATCAGATGCAAGACTCCTATTTCATTCATTATGCTAGATACACACACAAGTTGCATATACACTTACCAGTGCAAAAACACATTAAAGAGACCGTAAAATCAAAATAAAACTCATTCTTCAGACAGAGCATGTCATTTTAAACTGCTTTCAAATTTACTTCTATTATCTAAATTGCTTTGGTCTCTTGGCATTCTTTGTTTAGAATCATACCTAGGTAGGCTAAGGAGCACTAGTACACTACTGGGAGCTAGCTACTAATTGGTGGTTGCACATATATGCTATTTTCATTGGATCACCTGATGTGTTCAACTAGCTCCCAGTCATGCACTCTTGCTCTTTCAGCAATGGATACCAAGAGAATGAAGCAAATTTGATAATCAAAGTTAAACGGAATGTAGGTTAAACTGTTTGCTTTTTCTGAACCACAAAAGAACATTTTATGGTTTTATCTCTGTTTAATGCCCAGCTGAGGTTAGAGGTTACCTACTTGACTCTTGTAGCCTTCATTATGCAATTAAAATGCTTTTCAACTATATCCCCCATTATGCCAGCTTTATGCTGAAGCAAGATCTGAGATATCAGACTTTTCTGCTGCTGGCCTTTTTATGTCAATTACAAGTGAAATGAGATCCCAGGTAAGATATATACGCTCTGCTGCAGGTATTGCTTATCCACATATGGGAACATGAAGGATAAAGGATGGTGATGAGAGGACTGGGTTTGGCTGCCTCACAAGTGTGGCATCAAGATAATTAAATACAAAGGGATGTCTTGTAAATGGAGGTGAGAGCAGCAGCTGAATCCCAGAATGGCTACAATAACTATGGGGCCAGCTGCACAACTTATTGTTCTGTCTCGGACTATCAGGCACTGATCATAACGAAAATCAATTTATTTATTTTTAAACTTTTAATTATAAAGCAGCAATCCTTCTAAATCATATAACACGTTATATGAGAATCACATTATACAGGCACTAAATAGCTGTAATGTAATATGACCCCATAAAAAGCACTATGGTCAGAACCAATACATATAAACACACACAACAAAATTGGGTTATAAAGACTGCAGCTTGTTTATTAACATTATAAATATAACAAATTGAATCAAACAGTAATAAAAAATAATTAAATCAGACCACCCAAGGTGTTTGCCTAATTCAATTAACAATCGGCTAGATTACAAGTGTTGCGGTACGTCTTTTAACGCTGAAAAAATGGCCATTCCAGCGTAATGGCCAGGAACGCATATTAAAAGTCGTGTCGTTATAGCTATACGCAAGCATTTTAGCATTTAACGCAATGTCCATTCCACACGTTTTTGTGTGGGATTTTTATAGCACCGGTATTACAGGTTGTGCGTTGCGGCTAAAAATCTTGCGTTATGCTCTATACTGACACGATCCATACCGCCATTTGAGAGCAGTAGTTATGGATTTTGCGAAACAAAAATGTTTCACAAAACTCATAACTAAACTGTTACACAGCACACTAACACTCATAAACTACCTATTAACCCCTAAACCACCACCCTCCTGCATCGCAAACACTATTTCAAACTTATTAACCCCTAATCTGCCGCCCGCCCACATCGCCAACACTATAATAAAGCTATGAACCCCTAATCCGCCACTCCCCGACATTGCAGACACTATAATAAAGTTATTAACCCCTAAATTTCCGGCCTCCCACATCGCCTCCACTAAATAAAGCGATTAACCCCTAAACTTCCGGCCCCCAACATCGCCGGCACTAAATAAACCTATTAACCCCTAACCCTCCGGCCTCCTACATCACCACCACTAAATAAACCTATTATCCCCTAAAACTCCACCCCTACATCGCCGCTACTAAATAAACATATTAACCCCTAAACTGTCAGCCCCCCACATCGCAAAACACTAAATTAAACTATTAACCCCTAAACCTTACACCCCCTAAAATTTAAATTACAATATAACTATCTTAAAATAAATAAAAACTTACCTGTGAAATAAAACTAAACCTAACATTAAACTATAAATTTACCTAACATAACTATTCTAATAAAATTAAAAAATAATACCAATTAAAAAAATCTAAATTACAAATTTAAAAAATCTAACACTACGAAAAAAATAAAAAACACTAAATTATGAAAAATAAAAACACTAAGTTCAAAAAAGCCAATAGAATTAGAGCTACTGAAATCCTATTGGCTGATTGTGGGAGGCCGGAGGTTAAGGGATTAATAACTTTATTATAGTGTCGGCGATGTCGGGGAGTGGCGGAATAGGGGTTAATAGCTTTATTATAGTTTTGGCGATGTTGGAGAGCCGTGGAATAGGGTTAATTACTTTACTATAGTGTTGGCTATGTCGGGGAGTGGCGGGATAGGGGTTAATAACTTTATTTAGGTGTCGGCGATGGGGGCGGCAGATTAGGGGTGTTTAGACTGGGGGTTTATGTTAGGGTGTTAGGTTTAAACATAACTTTTTTTCCCCATAGACATCAATGGGGTTGCGTTGCGAAGATTTTTCATTCCGTACTTCAGGTGTTAGTTTTTTTCTAACACTCTCTCCCCATTGATGTCTATGGGGAAAAGTGTGCACGAGCAAGTCAAAGCAGCCCTTGGCTTTTGTGCGGTATGGAGCTTAACGCCACCATATTGCATGCACAATGAGGCTTTTTTTAGTAACTCGTAATGGCAGCGATTTGGAGAGTGAAGTAACGCAACTTTTTTGGCGTTAGTTTCGCACCCTGTTTAGCGCAAAACTCGTAATCTAGGTGAATGTTAACAAACCCAGCCTTTTTAACATCAGGGGGTACTCCATTCAAATTCCACCATTCCCGGCCCAAAGGCAAGCAAACCTGCAAAACCCCCCCCCCAAAAAACATACACCCATAACTTTAACGGGATATGAAACCCAAAATTAAATACACTGTTCCAATGATATTCTTTGTTGAATAGAAATCTAGGTAGGCATCCAGAACACTACATGACAGGAAATAGTGCTGCCATCTAGTGCTCTTGCAATTGGATAACATTCTTGTAAAACTGCTGCCATATAGTGCTCCAGAAATAGGCAGGGTCCTAAGCATATGTCCCTGCTTTTCAATAAAAGATACCAAGAGAACAAATACATTTTTTATAATATAAGTAATTTAGAAAGTTGTTTAAAATCTCATGCTCTTATCTGAATCATGAAAGAAAAATTTTGGGTTTCATATCATTTAACTATATAGGGAATGGTGGTCCATCCAAAAAGAAGAACTCACTTCCTACCCAAAGGTGTTATGACCTACAACTCACCCTGTCACCTTCCCCACTTGGCCTACCCTGGGGTCAAAAGCCCCTCCTAAATAATCATTTCTCCAGGGCTGCCTTAACCCCATAATTAGACACTACTTTCAGAACCAATAAACATACACCAACATTGGATTATAAAGGCCGAAGGTTGTATTTTACCATTATAAATATAACAAACTGAATATGAGACAGTAATATATAACATTAAATCAGACCACCCTATGGTGATTGCCTAATTCAAATTCCAGTTAACAGTGCTATCAAACCCAGCCTTTTTAAACTCTCTTGATTCCTCAGGAGGTACCCCATTCAAGTTCCACCATTCCCCAAAGGCAAGCATCCCGCTACTGACACAGCCTAATGCTCACTGCCATCATTACTCAAGGCCTTAATAAACCCTTCCCGTAAGTTAAAGTTAAACAAAGGAAGTCCAACCTTGTCCAAGTGTATACCATATTTCAAAAAGAAACACTGAATACACACTCCCCCCTCTGGACCTCACAAAACTACTGTAGCCCTTCCTGTTGAACATTTGCACCTGTATACATTCTGCAGGAGAAGTTGCCTAGGCAACTATTAGACTGGTTGGTCATGTGATCAAGTGAAACTGAAAGAAGAGTGTAAGACACAGGAGGAAGCAGACATGTCAGAGCAGTGAAGGTGTGTGTGAGGCCTGGCTGTGTGAGAGCTGCAGACTTCATCTTGTAAAGTAACAGCATTCCTCTGCTGATTTAGTGTATGCTGCCAGCTGCAGTCTGTCCCTGTTAGAGAGCTGTGGAGAAGAATGCAGACAAAGTAAATGACTGGCAGACCTTGGAGTTTTCTTTCAGCCTGTGCAGAATCCTGTCAGTGGTAAGAAGTATCCTCTCTCCTTGTCATACTGACAGGGCATTCTGTCCATCACATAAACTTATAAACAGCTCTTCCTGTGGATTGCAGTTTCCTATGAGCTGCAACTGTTTAAATGCATGTGGATTACCTTAAAGGGCCCCAACATTTATGTGCACCAACTGGTACCCATCAGCCATTAGGGTGAAGCCTGAGGGTGGGTTCGCAGGTGGTTTGGGAGGGTGCTGGGCCTGGTTAGAGAGAGTCGGTGTGTTAGTTAGCCACTGTATTTCTTGCCTTATTTTTATTTACCATAATCCTTTAATACATGTTCATACTGTTTTACTGTTATTACTGTGTGTGTTGTAGTTATTTATTATGTTCCTGTCTGGGAAACCCATTCTTGCCCTGGATGCCCAGTCAGGTGGAGGCACTGCCACAGTCATGTACCCCAACTCCCAGGTAGCGGAGACTCAGGATCAGCCTGCAGAGCACATGGAGGTAGCTGGGGTAAAGACCCACAGGGGTAATTGTGGGCCTAGGCCAAACCCCGTTACATTTGGTGGTACTGCTGAGATAAATTGGGGTACACCCAGTAAGGATCCATTAATTCCCCGGCCCACACTCCCATTTGTAACAGATTGGGCCCAGCAACAGAAGGTACCATTGCATCATGCAGTGATGATATGCCAGGTACTTCCCTATAGTGAGATAAAACATGTCACCAAGTGCGTAGAGATTATACTGGGAATAGAGATGGCTACCATCAGAGACATCCTGCATGATTCATACGGTCAAACTTACATGTTAGTATATTCCCATGCAGATTTGAGAGGCCGTCATAGGCCTACATGTCTATACCTTCTTGAAACAGCTCCTGAAGGATGTCGCTTAGTGTACGCTCTCCCTGATAAGGAGGAAGGGGTTACACTGCAGCAACCCTCCACTATAGGCCAAAGAGACTTTAATGTATCAAGTTATTCCCAGATTCTGTCCCCTTTGTCAGAGAAACCCCCCAGGAGATTACCGGTTACCCCTGTAGAGACTGGGGCCATCCCCAAACGAAATGTCTACTTTTCCAGTGTGCAAGGGACAACTGCCCCTAAGACCCCAGATCTAGTGGTTCCCTCATCTCCAACATCCCCAAAACCAGGCAATTCCCTATTGAGAACCACAAGTTCAGGAGAGAGTAACATATCTGAAATACTGCAAAAACTCTCAGAAGCCATAGTAACAGCTACCCATACCCACAGTTACCGTAAGCTGAAAGTGTTTTCTGGGAATCAACCTGTTCCTGCCGGGGAGGAGCCCTTTAAGGCCTGGAAGGATAATGCTGTACAATTATTGGAAGAATGGTCTTGTACGGATAACATAAAAAAACAACGGATAATGGAGAGTCTTCGTTTCCCAGCTACAAATATGATAAGGCTGTTTAGGGGAGTGAATGAACAAGCTACCGCACAAGATTACCTGAAAGTTTTGCAGGATGCGTATGGAAAATCTGAGGACTCTGATGATTTATTAATCAAGTTCCTAGCCACTAAACAGAAGGAACATGAGAAAGCTTCAGACTATATCAATCGATTACAATTGTCACTGGGAAAACTGTTTCATAATGGAGCAGTCACTGCATCTGAGTTGGATGCTCGACTATCCAAACAAATTCAGAAGGGAGGCCTTAGCAATGTTCCAGTCATGATCATGTTAAGAGTTAAGTTGGATGATCAAGTCTTGTCCTATTCCACACTGATCCGAAAAGCAAAAATACTGGAGAACCAAATGTCCCCATCTCCTCCACAAAAAGGAAATTCTTCTAAAGCTGCAGATAAAGAGGATATGGAACTGTTCGTCCTTAAAAAAAAGGTAGCTGAATTAGAATTATTGTCTAAGTCATCGCCAAGAAGAACAGATTATTCTCCTACCAGGAGGCAGCACCGCAGGGAGACCACAGGAAGGTTATTCCCAGAGGAACAGTCCCCCCGAGGGAACTGTTTTAAGTGTGGAAAATCAGGGCATTTCAAGCGGGAGTGTCCCACTAATTCATCAGTTACAGAAGTGGATGTGCTAGCTATTGAGCTGGAGGAGGCTCAAGCTACCAGTCCTTTCAGGAAAAGAGGAAAAAGAACCACACCCATATTATCTGTGGGGGCCAAGATCGGGCCCAAATCTCTGATACAGTTACAAATAGAAGATATTCATGCCTCGGCCTTGTTAGATACTGGATCCCAGGTCACCATCATTAATAGAGACTTCTATGACCATCATCTAAAACATATTCCCCTGGAGCCAGCAGGAGAGTTGCAGTTGTGGGGAGTGGGATCTCAGGCCCAGCCTGTAGAGGGATGTATAAGAGTGACAATAACAATCCCACAGTTAAACACAGGAATGATCTGCCCTATGGAATTGGAAGCTCTTGTATGCTCCATGAAGAAAACAATGTGCGCCCCAATAATTTTGGGTATGTCAGTATATTTATGAAAATCTTAGCAGTGCTATCCAAATAATATATATAAGTTTATGGCAGGGTTATAAACACAATACAAAGAAATAGAAACCCTTATCAACCATGCACCTACTAGACCATACAATTAATATAAATATCTGAATTCTTTTATTTAGTTAATATCCATAAACATATTGAAGTATATTTGCAATAAAAGGAAATGAAACAAAATTTATATGCGTTAAAACCAACTCTTAAGATATGCTATCCTTCTTACAAAACCCAGAAAAATATACCTTCACAATTTAGCCTTATTTATTTAACACAATGGGATTAAAACCTTTAACATCCAAGCAATACAATTCTAAACAGTGTTTATAAAACAATAGGATAATATATGTATTCTGCTATTTAACTGCAATTTATCCTAATACAAAATTAACTGACAATATCAGAACTTGCATAGATGAGTTACTTGGTCAATCAGACGCAGATTTAAACAATATATATATATAGGCTGTGAAATGCTAACTTAAAAAGAAAAACACACTGCTTCTTTAAATCTATTAAATACAAATTAACTATGCATATAACTTATCTTACAAAAACCTTGTATACATCACCCAAATAAACAGCAATCCGGTTCCCAATGTTTTGCAACAGATCCAATTCACCTCAGAAATTCAAAATTGGGGTAAAGCATATGGAATCCAATGGTAGATGTGTGCTTTTGATTAATAACTGCCGCAGTTACTCCTTTCTGGATCAAAATAACACAACCTCTTCTTAGTCTCTATGCTGGGGTTAAATCATCTGATCTCACCCCTCCCCTTTTTGATTATTTATCAGTCATTGGTGAATATTGGAAACGCCCACGGCCTTGTCTTGGATTAGTTCTTTGCAACTGAACATGGATTGGTTTATTTGGTAAATGTGTTGTCAAGGAAATGCATTCTTTGCAACAACCAATCATCTCATGGTTGCAATTCCGCATCATAACACTAGGTGGCAGCAGACGTACAAACAAACAAATACAACAAGACCATCTCTAACATTTTTAAGCAAGTTAAAAAAAAAATTCTTTCATAAGATGGTTATTTAATCAGATCACACTCTCTGCATTAATCATATATAACCCCAATTACAGATGGTTAATATTAGGTTATTTTTTTCTGATTATTCTGATACCAAATATGTTATATTATTAACATTTTATTATATTAAGGTAATTTAACACTGCCAATTACTAGCCCAAAATGCATCACAACTTTGTCAGCATTCTGGCACTTCTTTGCAAATAACAGCCTATTTTTATTTCAGTATTGTACTGTATTCCAAGTGAATCCTGTCTATGTAGATCTGAAATAAAAAAATAAATAAATGTCAATAATCACCTCTCCTCAGGTCCACAAACATCCACTCATGTTTTCAAACACACAGAGGCCAAGATATTCATGTTTTCAAAACATATATATATATATATATATATATATATATATATACATATATATGCACATTCATTTCTATGTAGATTTGAGATTATCTGTCTGAGATACCTCCCAAGCTTAGTAAATATCCATGTAATAATAGAGAATTAGACAATTTTCAATTTCTATATTTGATACATTCTGAGGCATGCATTCAAATAGAAAAAAAAAATTAATTGATGTCTATTTGCTGCCTGCCAGAGTCACACCTTAGCATTTGTCTGTGTTTTTCAAGGCCTCCATTGCTCCACATGGGGTCAATCCATGAGGAGTTGTAAAAGTCTTTAAAACAGCATATTTCCTGTTTAGCCAGCAGTGCAGATGTGTATTTGATAATTAACACCCATGTGCCTAAAAGCTGCCTCTCATTGATTTTGATCAGTTCCAAAAGGGTAATTCAGACATTTCGTCTCCATATATTTGCCTGTATCCTGAAACTATGTTATATTTTAGTTCCTTGCTAAATTATACAATTGCATAATTTAACATATTGAGTGTGTGAGATCTCCCAGAGATAATCCTTTGTTCTCCTTTCAGCCAAGAATGTCTCCTGTGCAATTGGAGTGGGGGAGATCTAATCCTTTGTCCTACAGACCATGTTCATATCCACAGATCTATCAAATAAAGACAAATATACCTCTATATATTATTTAATAATATTTCAAATACCTTGACATAAATCCCCCTTTCCAATTCAAAAACATGTAGGACACATGTATTTGAATTGGATCAAAGTTAGTGGTATTTGGTGAGGATGTTGACCGTACACATCATGGACAGTCTTCTATGTAGATAGTCTGTCAATTTCGAGCCTTCATGTTCATCAGCTGGTCATCTTTAAACTACAGTATGTCTTTAGTTCATTTGGGGATATGACACTTCATTCTCCCTCTATGACTTGTAGTTGGGATCTGGGATGACACGCTCGCAATTGATTGATATGGACCCATTTATCTATGAAACTTTCATTTTTGGGGATCTGTATTTTATAGGCCACTGGAGATATTTTGTCAGTAATGACAAAAGGACCTTTCCATGAGGGAAGAAATTTCTTCTCCCTAACCTGATCTCTTCCAAAGTTATAAAGATAAACTTTATCATTTATTTCATATTCCTTTTTGGATGTTTTGAGATCATAATAGGTTTTAGTGGCAGTTGCGGCTCTTTCTAAATTCCTTTGAGCAAATGCAAAGGCATATTGCAGGTGCTTTCTTAGGTTTTCCACATATTGATGTGTATTGGCAGCATTTATCAAGTTTTGGTCTGATGTACGGTACAGCAGATGCTGAGGTAGAACCATTCTTCTACCAGTCATCAGTTCAAAAGGTGACAACTTGGTAGCACTACTTGGAGTTGCTCTTAATGCCATTAAGACAAGAGGTAGTTTTACATCCCAGTCTTTACCTGTTTCACTCACAAACTTTTTGAGGATTTTAACAATGGACTGGTTGTAACGCTCTACACCACCACTTGAGGCAGCTCTATAAGCAATATGGAGCTTTCTTTTAACCCCTAGTATTTTCCACATTTTTGTCATCACTTCGCTAGTGAAGTGGGTCCCCCGATCTGACTCGATTCTTTGGGGCAGACCAAATCTGGAAAATACATGGTTGATGAGCAATGCTGCACATGTTTCCGCACTATTGTTAGGTGCACTAATGCACTCTACCCATTTAGTGAACAGGCATGTCACGGTTAACATGTATTTGTTACCTCTTGATGACCTTGTTACCGGACCAATAAAATCAATTTGTATATCTGACCATGGCATTACCATCCCCCTTTTCTGCAATGGCGCTCTATGCGTTGGTGCAGTGGGTTGGAACTGTGGGCAGATTAAACACCCTTGACAGTAGGTTTGAACATCTTTCAACATGTGTGGCCAAAAAGCGTAATCACGTAATATTTCATACGTGAGTTTGGCCCCACGATGACCAGATGTGGGAGCATCATGGGCATGTTGAAGCATTAGACCTCTGAACTTGGTGGGTACTACCCACTGCTGGATGCCAGTTTTGGAGGTTCTAATTAACAAACCCTCCTGTAACTTGAATTGTGATTTAGATTTTATTAAGATTCTCAGATCTTCTTTGCCAATACAATCATCTTTTGAGATGGGGTTGCTTTCAGGATCTTCTATGTGTTTATAGAAGATGCCTACAATGGGGTCTTCTTTTTGACTAGTGATCAGATCCTCACTAGGAGAATCCTGACTCCATTGTACCAAGTTAGGCTCACTCTGTTGTTTTGCCTGGTTTCTGGTAATGGCTTCTACCTGAATTGCACCCATTAAATGGTCAATATTAAGGAGTTCTCCAGTTATGGCTCCTTGTTTGGCTAATGAGTCCGCAAGGTCATTGCCTTCCTTATCAGGACCTAGAACTCTGGAATGACCCTTGGTCTTTTTCCAGTGTATGGTTAAATCGTTGGATACCACCAGATTATCAATCTCGCAGAACAACTTGCCATGCTTGACTGGTTTGTTATTGCTTTTCTGCATGCCATTTCTTTTCCAAGTTGGCAGGTATTCAACAAAACTGTCACGCACATAATTTGAGTCAGTTATGATCACAAATTCATGAATACCATGTTCAATAGCCATTTCAATGGTTTTGAAAACAGCAGTTAGTTCAGCAACTTGACTGGATCTTGGTCCAATATTGAAACCTATAGATATATTTGGGAATCCATTTGCCCCCGTTATACCAATGCCAGCGACTAATCTGCGCTCATTATCAATAGTGGCATGGTAAGAACAACCATCAACATATACCCAAGGTAATGTTTGACAATGGTCCTCATTGTACATTTTATATGGGGAAAGCAATTGTTCCTCCAGAAAATCATCTTCTGATAATTCTTCCCCAGGATCTCTATCAGTACAGTCGTGGAGCTCAGCAAGTCCTTGTGCGACTGGATTCTTTTTATTCTGCTTGTAGCGAATTTCTAATGGCCAGCCTTGCAAGGAAAGAGTCCACGCTGTTATGCGGCTATTAGACAAATTCCCATCTCTTATTCTCTCACTTTGCAAATATAGCAAAGGCTGGTGGGCCGTTTCTACAATAATTTTCTCGCCCTGTATATAGCTGCGGAAATTTTGTAGAGCCCATACAGTAGATAAGAGGGCTTTTTCGCAATCGTTAAACTTTATTTCTACTGGGGATAGATTTTTGCTCGCATAAGCAATGGCTTTGTTCAAATTATCCTGCTTTTGGTATAACACAGCACTCATGCTTACATCTGTGTACCCTGTTTCTAAGTAGAAAGGTTTACCACCTTCAGGGTACGCTAAGCAAGGTGCTTGAGTGAGTTTTCTCTTCAGCTCTCTGATGGCCGTCTCTTGAGACTCACTCCAGTGCCATTTCACATCCTTCTTTAGAAGAAGTAGTAGTGGTTTAGCTAATTCCGCATAATTATCAATGAATTTGCGAGAATAATTCGTCATACCCAGGAATGATCTCAATTCCTTTAAGTTATTTGGGTTTTTAGAATTCACTATCGCTTCCACCTTTTTCTTCTGGGGATTTAATCCGTCAGAGGTAACTTCATGTCCCAAGAAGTTTACACGAGTGCGGCACCATTGAGCTTTTTGTAGGGATAATTTGACACCTGCCCTTTTAAGTTGGCTGAGGACATGTTTAAGCTCTGCGATGTGTTTTTCAAAGTCTGTGCTTTTGATTAAAACATCATCAACATAAGATAAGGTCCCCCTTTCCAGTGCATCAGGCATAGCCTTATGTATGAATACAGCAAATTCATGTCCAGAATTTATGTATCCAAATGGAAGTCTCTGGAATGCATACTGAACCTTTTGGAAGGAGAATGCTAGCTTATATTGGTCCTCTTCATGTACCTTTATGGTCCAATATCCCTGTGCACAATCAATGGCAGTGAATATTTTGGATCCTTGCATTTGTGCTAGGCACTGGTCAATGTATGGTACAGGCCAGCCAGACATGTATACTCGTTTGTTTAGCCGTCTTAAATCAGCACACAAACGCCATTGTCCATTGGGCTTAAGGACACCTAGAATAGGATTATTATAAGAGCTGTGCACCTGTCTGATAATACCTCTTTCTTCCAAATTCCTTATGATCTCTGCAAGAGAATCATATGAGGCTAAGGGAAGTCTGTATTGTTTGACAAATACAGGTGGCGCATTAGGATCTGTTTGTATTCTTGCAATGTGCAAGTCTGTGGTACCACAGTCATAAGAATCCTTAGCGAAAATATCCTTGTACTCCATCAGGAGTTCTCGCAGCTGTTGGCGTTCATCATCGCTAGAACAGCCATTGGCTAAGGATATTTGCTCTTCGACTATTTGCTGAAATCCTGGAAAGATTTCAGGCTGTCCTATTTCATAGGCTTCTTCCAACCTAGAGGTGAGATCCCCTTGATTATAATTTACATTGCTCCCATGACTCTGGGTATTGGGGTAATCTTGCTGTTTGATTGGCTGATCAAATACTAGAGAGGCTTCTTCAATTTTACAGATGCCTTCCTCTGAGCTGAAGGGATAAATGGACTGAATATTAAATAGACCCTCTGGCATAGATGCAAAGGATTGTTCTATTAATTGTTCTTCAGTTAAGTATCCTTCAGGTATTAGCCCAATTACATTATTCTGGAATCCAAAAGTGTAATAACTTGATTCCAGTGCATATCCTATGGTAGTTCCCTTGGATAAGGTTATATCCTGTGGGGTCATGTTATGTACAATAATATGTATTGGAATAGTTCCAATATTCACCATAGGAGTGTAGGTTACTGAGACACCCAGATTTTGTATTCTATGGGAGAGGCAAATCAGTGTTTCAGAAGTTTTTAATTTCTGACCTCTCTTTATCTGTAAGGGTAAAAGAAATTTATCAGCCCCAGCAGGAATTATAATATCGCTAGATACCTGCATATTCACAGCATATGGCAATTGCTGGTTTGATTTCAGGGCTGCATTTTCATCCTGAAATACTTCAGGGTCCCCCTTTAACCTGCTCCAGAGGCAAGAATTAATCAAATCTATTTGTATGGCATATCTATGTAAGATATCATTGCCAATGTATATTTGATTATGGGGAGTATTTAAAACTAAAAACAGGTGCTTCACTGACTTATTACCGATAGAGATAGATAATAAGCACTTAGCTGTGATGTTATAGCTTTCAGACCTGTCATCCAGGCCGTTGACACTGTGGTCTTGGGGAGAAAGATATTTAATCACTTTAGGTTCAGCTATTTGCGCTAATAAACCTTCGCTTATATAGCTAGCTTCCTGTTTTAAGTTTATTTTAGCATACTTGGTTTTACCAAGGTCATGTACTTGTATAGGGATAAATAGATCCTCTTTAACTCTCTCAATCCCTGTGAGGTATTGAGTGTGGCCTCCCCCCTTAGGGATTTTATGATCCCCCTTGTGGAGTGCTATGGTTAATACATCGCCATCTAGGGAAATATTCGCTATCTTTCCAGGCGATATTTTAAAAGTATTACCATCAGAGCCACTAAAAGGAGTCTGATCATCTATTTGTAGGATAGTGATTTCAGGTACAGAGTTATTCCTGAAATGAATCTCCACAGCATCTGGTTTCTCTTCTACCACGTGACAGCTATGTCGGGCGCAAGATATACCAGATTTTTCATAATTGATAGGCCGTTTAACTTGTGACCAAATTACATTATTTATGCAATCAATTATGGTGCTTAATCGTTTCAGGAGATCACTACCAATAATTAAACGATCAGTTGGCAGATCCACTATAATGACAGGGTGTCTTATGACCCTGTTCCCCAATTTAAATTTTAACCAGGCAGTACCGTAAACTTTTAGGAAGTCACCCCCAACACCTATTAGAGAACCGTCAAATTCTTTTATTTTAGGTTTGTGGGGTGTTAGCTCATTTAGCTGTGTGTAGTACCTGTGGGATAAGATAGTTGCCTGTGACCCAGTGTCAATTAATCCCCTGATAGGGTTGGAGACTGAATCTTGCAGCTCAACTAGTACATAATATCTTCCTGCAGTTTCTATCATTTCACACATAAAATTTGCATTCTTGTACATCTGTGGGCTTCGCCACGTTTTACCTGAATTCGCTGTGTCATTCGATGCAGAGGAACCTTCATACCTACCTGTTTCCTCTATGACAGGGTTGGTTGGATTCTTTTGTACTGCATCTGTGGAGATAAGGTTAGGAGAGAGCTGCAAGGGAAGAGATTTGTTAACTTTTCCCGGATGAGGTTGCTTGTCATCACGGCCAAATCGTCCGTTTCCGGTCTGTGGGGAGATAACATGATTAGTATCATTGATATTTATTATTACAGTTTGTATATCTCTACCCTCCCCTTCAGGTGATACTGCAGTATTTATGACTGTGCCTGTGGTCCACTGCTGACCACTGGCTGTACCCCTAAAAAAGTATTGTTCGGTTGCTGAGCCGTAGATTTTTGACTCATATTAGCGATTTGTTCGCTCAACCGATTTAATTGGGTAAACAGCATATCTACCTGATTGTACAAGTTACCTCTACCCCTGGGCCTATCTCTTGGTGCCCCATTGTACTGATTCCTGGACCATTGGGTTCCCTCAGAATCAGGGCCACTATTTCTATTCTGGCGTGGTTGCCCCTGGGGTTCAGCTTGTTCAGTATTAATATTTTGGGGAGCATTATATACCTGGGGTGTCTGGTTACCCTGAGAATATCTTCGCCGTTTATTGTATCTACCCTTGCGCGGATACCAATTATTTGGTGAGTATTCTCTTTGTGAGTAATTATTCACCTGATTATGTCCCCCACTTTGGTTATAGTCTCCCTGCGCCTCAACCTGTGTAGGGGGAGGGGCAGAATTAAACCTCTGTGGAGATGGCCTGTTTTGACTGGCCACCTCTGCATAAGTCCTCTTGTTAGACTCCAAATTGAGGGGGCTAGGTGACACCCTAGTTTCTGCCACAATTTTGGGTTTTGACTCCTTTTTAACCCCCTGCTCACTGGACTGCTGAATAGAGTATAACTTCGTACTCTCTTTGATCAGCCATTCCAATGAGCAGTCCTCATCAAAATCTCTAGCTAAGTTGATTTTGATGGGTGTAGGCAATGCTTCAAAAAATAAATTTACAAATTCTGAGCCATCAAATCTGGGATTATCTTCAGCCATACTGTACGCATTTTTCAATACAGAAAGGAATTCGACTGGACTCTGATTCGCACGACACTTTAAACCATATACCACTATTTTCGCGGCAGTTTTAGTGCGATATTGCCCGAATTCTTTTCTGCATTGTTGTTTTACCCCATTCCAGGAATGAATATTCATATCCTTTAGTGAAGCAAAGAATTTGTGATGCTTACTGTCAAATACCCAAGGCAGAAATTCAATTTTCAATTTCTCACTTGTAACATTCATTATAGCTAACGCATTTTCAAAAGCCTGTAAATGATCAATTACAGATGTTGTTCCCTTATTGGAGAATATAGGTACTGCACGTTGTACGAAGGTGATTATTTTATGGGAATCATAGACTTTATCAGACTTATTTTGGGATTCTCTGTTAGAGTTTCCCTCCCCCGCATCAGCTGCACTACAGCTGTCCTCTGGATTTACATCCTGAGGGGATTGTCTATTTGGGAAATCTACTTCTGACCCGTTAGGGGTCATTTGTCTATGTTGTTCTATATATTTTCGTACCTCGTCCCTGACGCGTTCGCTAAAGGAGTTAGCATTATCTGTATTATTCTCATTGCTAATATAGGGGTTTTCATTATGGCGATATGACCTTTTTAAATCGCTTAGTTCTCTCTGGCTTTGCGCAAGCTGTTTATTTAAATCTTGTATCTGCGCGATTAAGTCCATATTGTGCTTATCTAAGGTGGCTAGGTTTTGGGCAAATTCATCCATTTTATTTTTGGCTATTTTTAAACCCTCTTCGCGTCTGCGCGAGGAACGAATACTATTTTCTAGCTCCTGTATTTGCAATCGTTTGTCTGTGACACAAAACGACATTTCGTCAATTATGCATATTAAAAGGGGCCAGGACTTTAGTATTAGTTCATCTCGCTTTTTGGGAGCTTCGCATTGATTAATCATTAATAATTCCTGGAAGAATTCATTCTCTTCATTCCACATATTATTATTAACGGTAATATTTTTAGCCCTAGTTTCAAGCATATCCATAAAATCATTTAATTCACCCGCAATATTAAACTTCCCTTTAGTAATAGGTATGGTTATGGGACCAATTTCATTGCTATGTATAGAATTAAATGAGTCACTTCTGGCTACAGACATTATTATATTGGTTTAGTACTTAGTTAAACTAAAACGCTAATACAATTTTTGCCAATAAAAAGAGAGAAGGAAAAATTTTATATTTAAAAAAAAAATATTATTAATTTTGAAATATGAAAAATTAATATTCCGAAATATGAAAAATTAATATTTTTGATTAACTTTGAAAATATGAAAAATCAATATTTTTGATTAATTTTGAAATATGAAAAATTAATATTTTTATTAATTTTTCAAAATTAATCTTTAATAATATTTCAAGATATTAATACAATCTCGAAATATGAAAATTAATATTTCAACTTTTCAAAAAAAATTTATATCTTCAAAATATTAATATCGAAATATGAATTTTTTTTTTTTTTTTTTTCTTCTCTTTTATAATAATTTCTATTTACTTACAAATATATTATATCAATTATGATGGAATATTAATAAATCTCAGAAAAAGTGCCTCCAATTATTATGTCAGTATATTTATGAAAATCTTAGCAGTGCTATCCAAATAATATATATAAGTTTATGGCAGGGTTATAAACACAATACAAAGAAATAGAAACCCTTATCAACCATGCACCTACTAGACCATACAATTAATATAAATATCTGAATTCTTTTATTTAGTTAATATCCATAAACATATTGAAGTATATTTGCAATAAAAGGAAATGAAACAAAATTTATATGCGTTAAAACCAACTCTTAAGATATGCTATCCTTCTTACAAAACCCAGAAAAATATACCTTCACAATTTAGCCTTATTTATTTAACACAATGGGATTAAAACCTTTAACATCCAAGCAATACAATTCTAAACAGTGTTTATAAAACAATAGGATAATATATGTATTCTGCTATTTAACTGCAATTTATCCTAATACAAAATTAACTGACAATATCAGAACTTGCATAGATGAGTTACTTGGTCAATCAGACGCAGATTTAAACAATATATATATATAGGCTGTGAAATGCTAACTTAAAAAGAAAAACACACTGCTTCTTTAAATCTATTAAATACAAATTAACTATGCATATAACTTATCTTACAAAAACCTTGTATACATCACCCAAATAAACAGCAATCCGGTTCCCAATGTTTTGCAACAGATCCAATTCACCTCAGAAATTCAAAATTGGGGTAAAGCATATGGAATCCAATGGTAGATGTGTGCTTTTGATTAATAACTGCCGCAGTTACTCCTTTCTGGATCAAAATAACACAACCTCTTCTTAGTCTCTATGCTGGGGTTAAATCATCTGATCTCACCCCTCCCCTTTTTGATTATTTATCAGTCATTGGTGAATATTGGAAACGCCCACGGCCTTGTCTTGGATTAGTTCTTTGTGACTGAACATGGATTGGTTTATTTGGTAAATGTGTTGTCAAGGAAATGCATTCTTTGCAACAACCAATCATCTCATGGTTGCAATTCCGCATCATAACACTAGGTGGCAGCAGACGTACAAACAAACAAATACAACAAGACCATCTCTAACATTTTTAAGCAAGTTAAAAAAAAAATTCTTTCATAAGATGGTTATTTAATCAGATCACACTCTCTGCATTAATCATATATAACCCCAATTACAGATGGTTAATATTAGGTTATTTTTTTCTGATTATTCTGATACCAAATATGTTATATTATTAACATTTTATTATATTAAGGTAATTAATTGATGTCTATTTGCTGCCTGCCAGAGTCACACCTTAGCATTTGTCTGTGTTTTTCAAGGCCTCCATTGCTCCACATGGGGTCAATCCATGAGGAGTTGTAAAAGTCTTTAAAACAGCATATTTCCTGTTTAGCCAGCAGTGCAGATGTGTATTTGATAATTAACACCCATGTGCCTAAAAGCTGCCTCTCATTGATTTTGATCAGTTCCAAAAGGGTAATTCAGACATTTTGTCTCCATATATTTGCCTGTATCCTGAAACTATGTTATATTTTAGTTCCTTGCTAAATTATACAATTGCATAATTTAACATATTGAGTGTGTGAGATCTCCCAGAGATAATCCTTTGTTCTCCTTTCAGCCAAGAATGTCTCCTGTGCAATTGGAGTGGGGGAGATCTAATCCTTTGTCCTACAGACCATGTTCATATCCACAGATCTATCAAATAAAGACAAATATACCTCTATATATTATTTAATAATATTTCAAATACCTTGACAGGTACCAACGCAAGAATGGTGCAGGACATGTTCAGGGCCTACCTAACTGAAGTGGGAGATGTATCTCTAACCAGACTGATGGAAGTCAGCCCTGTTCTAGGGAAAGAATGCCATCGACTAGCCCTACAAGCTAGACCAGGATCATGCCACTACTCAGGGAAAGAACCTTTATTTGTAAGGCCTGGAGAGACTAAGACTCTACGAGCCATAGCATCTATGCACCATGAAATATCAGGAGGAACCAGGCAATACCTCATTGAGTCCTTGCCTGAGGAGGATGCAAAAAAAGGGTGGACTCTCATACCTGAGGTGAAAGACTGGCGGAATCACTGGTGTAAAGATTTTCCCATAATGATAAGAAACTTAACACCCACAGAGATCAGAATTGATCGTCACCAGAAGATTGGTGTGATTCACTTGTTGGACCAAGTCTCTTCAGTAATGTCTGTAAAGGCAGAACAGGGAGGTGATCATGAAGGACCTATAGTTTTTGAACTGAAAGATTCTCCTCTACCACCAAAGTGGAGAGATAGCCTCCGATCCAAATTAGCTACTCGAGAGAAAGTTTTCTCCAGGAAAGAAATGGATGTGGGATGTGCAAAGAGTGCCACACATGCTATCAGACTTTCTGACCCAGCTCCTTTCAGAGAAAGATCAAGGAGAATACCCCCTCGAGATGTGGAAGATGTCCGGGATATACTCAAACAGATGGAAGAATCTGGCATTATTAAAGAGTCCAGAAGTCCATATGCCTCACCCATAGTGGTAGTTAGGAAAAAGAATGGCACAGTCCGGCTTTGCATAGACTATCGGACTTTAAACAAAAGGACTGTGCCAGATCAATATACTCTGCCACGGATAGAAGATCTGCTAGATGCCCTTTCTGGAAGCCAGTGGTTCAGCGTCCTGGACTTGAGGTCTGGGTATTATCAGGTACCCATGAAGAAGGAGGATCAGGAAAAGACAGCTTTCATCTGTCCCTTGGGATTCTACGAGTTTACCAGGATGCCCCAAGGGGTCACTGGAGCTCCCGCCACCTTCCAAAGGCTGATGGAGAAGACTGTGGGGGATATGAATCCCAAAGAGTGCCTAGTCTATCTTGATGACCTCATAGTGTTTGGAAGGACACCAGAAGAGCACGAACAGCGATTGCTGAAGGTGTTGGATCGACTCCAAGCAGAGGGTCTGAAATTATCAATAGACAAATGTCGATTTGCCCAGAACTCTGTTACATATGTAGGTCACATTGTTTCCGCACAAGGTGTGACAACTGACCCGACCAAAATTGAAGCGGTGATGAACTGGCCCAGGCCAGATAACATCAGTGAGCTGCGCTCATTTCTTGGATTCTGCGGTTACTACCGGAGGTTTGTGAAAGACTATTCAAAGATTGCTCGAGAGCTGCACAACCTGTTAAAGACTACCTCAGCTATAGAGGGTGTTAAGGCGCCAAGTCCTAAAGACTCCTTCGGAAAGAAATGGACCTCAGGATGTGAAGAAGCCTTCTTAATCTTGAAGAAAAGACTCACAGAAGCTCCTGTATTGGCATATTCAGATCCCGAGAAACCATATGTGCTCCATGTTGATGCCAGTATGGAAGGCCTAGGGGCCGTATTGCATCCGAGCTACCCAGAAGGGTTAAGACCAGTGGCCTACATAAGTAGAAGTCTAACTGGTGCAGAGAAAAACTATCCGGTCCATAAGCTAGAATTCTTGGCGCTCAAGTGGGCAATTGTGGACAAGTTACATGACTATTTATATGGAGCAACATTCGAGGTAAGGACGGATAACAATCCGCTTACTTATATTCAAACAACAGCAAAGCTGGATGCCACAGGGCATAGGTGGCTGGCAGCATTGTCAAACTATAGTTTCAGCCTTAAATACAAGCCAGGCCCTAAGAATGTCAGTGCGGATGCTCTGTCCCGCAGACCTGGACTTCCTCCTCATGAAGAAAAGGAGGAATGGGAAGAAATCCCTGTGCCTGGGGTAGGAGCCCTGTGCCAAACATATGTAGTGGCTGAGAGGCCGGATGAGTTCTCTGAACTCAGAGGAATAGACTCCATACGTCACTCCCCAGAAGCCGTACCAGAGGTATTCTGTGCTCCAGCAATGCTCCAACAGTGGTCTCACATAACCAATGAAGACAAGAAGAAAGCCCAGTCACAGGACTGGTATATAGGTACAGTCCTCAAGGCAATGAGAGCCAAGAACCCTAAATTACTGAGCTCCCTTCCCATTGGACAAAGAGATTTGTACCGGAGAGAATGGAGTAAACTACATCTAGAAGATGGAATCCTTTATAGAATTATAAAATACCATGACCACCCTGGTCGAAAGCAGCTAGTGTTACCTCATAGATATCGGGGAATGGTCCTGAGAGCTCTCCATGATCAACATGGGCATCTTGGGGTAGACAAGACCTATGGCCTGGTACAAGACCGGTTCTATTGGCCTTGCATGAGAGAACATGTTGAACATTATGTGAAGACCTGCAGAAGATGTATTCAGAGAAAGACTCTGCCTGTGAGAGCTGCCCCTATGGGCCACCTGAGAAGTACAGGACCCCTGGATCTTGTGTGCATGGACTATCTATGTATTGAGAATGATACTACCGGAATTGGGAATGTTCTGGTAGTAACAGACCATTTCACCAGATACGCTCAGGCTTTTCCCACTAAAGACCAGAAGGCTGTGACCGTAGCCAAGGTCCTCTGGCAGAAATATTTTATGCACTACGGTCTGCCCAATCGAATACATTCTGATCAAGGTAGAGACTTTGAGAGTAAGCTGATCAAAGAACTGCTGGATATGTTGCAGGTTCACAAGTCCAGAACAACACCCTACCACCCTGAGGGTGATGCCCAGCCTGAGCGTTTTAATAGGACACTCCTAGACATGCTCGGGACTCTGAAACAAGTGGAGAAGCGGTCCTGGAGTAAGCATGTAGAAGCCATGGTCCACGCATATAATTGCACAAGGCATGAGTCTACAGGATTCTCACCCTATTTCCTAATGTTTGGAAGGGAAGCCAGACTACCGATAGATGTCCGGTTGGGGGTGTCCCCAGATGGGACAAAGTCAGACTCTCACTTCCAGTATGTGAGGACCCTCAGACAAAACCTTCACAGTGCCTACGAGTTGGCCACTCAAGCTGCGGCAAAAATGGAGGAACGCAACAAAAGAAGATACGATACCAAAGTGAAGCATCAGGAAGTCCAAGCGGGAGATAAGGTTCTCCTCCGGAATCTAGGGGTACCTGGGAAACACAAATTAGCAGACAGATGGAAGGATACCCTATTTGAAGTTGTGTCTAAGCTATAGGGGCTGCCAGTGTATAATATAAAAGGCCCAGAAGGCCGGATCAAAGCTTGGCATAGGAACCATCTACTACCAATAGCCTATATCGATGAAGAGGAAGGGAGTAGTAGTGAATGGGAGAAAAGCACAACGGAGAGTCCTGAAAATGAGGCAGTAGAGACCCCAGAAGCTCTTAGTGCTGATGATCAATGGTGGTCTCCTCCTGCTGAGGAAACACAGCACTTTCCTTCCTCTCCTCCCTTAGCCTCCTCTACATTGAATCCCAACAGCCCCAACTTTGTGCCTGGGACCCCAAAAAGAGACTCTTGTATCATGGGAAAGCCAGGGTCTCAAGCATCTGGTGACCTCCCCACCCAAGTGGCCAGAGCTGAAGATTCCCAGGAACATTCTGGACTTCCTCAGAGAGAACAGAGACTGGGTACTAGAATACGACAGCCTCCCAGGGTTCTTACTTACGATCAAGTCGGAGAACCCAGTTATGTACATATGCCCCAGGTACAGTCTAAAATGGTTGATTTACTGTATGCGGTTGCGGACATTATGAATGTTGGAACCTCTCTGTACTAGAATAAACTGTAAGATAGTTAACATTTGTTTATAGGACTGCATTTATTATTATTTATATGTTTTGTTTTTTCAATTTACCTCTTGGTGGAACCTTGCCAGTGGAAGGCAAGGATTTTACAAGGGGGAGAATGTAGCCCTTCCTGTTGAACATTTGCACCTGTATACATTCTGCAGGAGAAGTTGCCTAGGCAACTATTAGACTGGTTGGTCATGTGATCAAGTGAAACTGAAAGAAGAGTGTAAGACACAGGAGGAAGCAGACATGTCAGAGCAGTGAAGGTGTGTGTGAGGCCTGGCTGTGTGAGAGCTGCAGACTTCATCTTGTAAAGTAACAGCATTCCTCTGCTGATTTAGTGTATGCTGCCAGCTGCAGTCTGTCCCTGTTAGAGAGCTGTGGAGAAGAATGCAGACAAAGTAAATGACTGGCAGACCTTGGAGTTTTCTTTCAGCCTGTGCAGAATCCTGTCAGTGGTAAGAAGTATCCTCTCTCCTTGTCATACTGACAGGGCATTCTGTCCATCACATAAACTTATAAACAGCTCTTCCTGTGGATTGCAGTTTCCTATGAGCTGCAACTGTTTAAATGCATGTGGATTACCTTAAAGGGCCCCAACATTTATGTGCACCAACTGGTACCCATCAGCCATTAGGGTGAAGCCTGAGGGTGGGTTCGCAGGTGGTTTGGGAGGGTGCTGGGCCTGGTTAGAGAGAGTCGGTGTGTTAGTTAGCCACTGTATTTCTTGCCTTATTTTTATTTACCATAATCCTTTAATACATGTTCATACTGTTTTACTGTTATTACTGTGTGTGTTGTAGTTATTTATTATGTTCCTGTCTGGGAAACCCATTCTTGCCCTGGATGCCCAGTCAGGTGGAGGCACTGCCACAGTCATGTACCCCAACTCCCAGGTAGCGGAGACTCAGGATCAGCCTGCAGAGCACATGGAGGTAGCTGGGGTAAAGACCCACAGGGGTAATTGTGGGCCTAGGCCAAACCCCGTTACACTACTAACAATATGATGAATCTTCTTCCGAGAAGCATCCAACTTTTTCCAATTCCATGCCGCCTTCCAAACTGCCCTGAGTTAAGTTTTAGACCAAAACAACACTAAATGATGAAAATGCTCAGAAATCTCAGCAAATTCCTTTTTATCCTATCAATCAAATCCCTTTGGGACACAAAGTCCAAATGATTTCCCCCCCACATAGATCAACAACATTCCTGGAGGGTGAAACAAGAATATCAACCCATCTCAAATATCTCACACCAAACCATCAAGGTAGAACTGAATCTGTATCAAAGCCAAAATGACACCCATTATCCTTAACCATTACTGCCCGTCTAGCCCAGTATGACCAATGATGCAACACTCGACAGGACCTGGAAAAAGAAAAAACAAAAAAGAGAAAAAACAAACTACAAAAACAGATCTTGCCTAATATAACATCAAAACCTCCCGAAGCTTATCATCAGACATACCAAGCATTCTTGCCTCAGTTGCAGCACCTAAACAGAAGGAATAGACCCAAAATCAGAGAAACCAAGACAAGCTAAAGCTTTCCTAAAAACAGCTACAAATTGAAAATGGGACAAAGAGTCACCATTCACACGCACCAGCAGTGGCCTGACAATCCCAGGCCATACCTCAAGTAAACTAGTCACTGACATAATAGGACAACACTCCCCCCCCCCCCATGGATGATAGACTGATCCCCTTACCACAGCCTAACTGATCAATCTTTGATTTCGTAAACCAAACAAAAAGCTTACCATCATGAAACCAAACATTACCTAACTTAACACCACCTAAATCCTGCCTATTTGCCCCAATAACATCTGAAATTCTGAACGCTGCAAAGAACGCTAAAACAAATGCTGCTGGAAATAGCCCCATCTCGCAAGAATCAACACAAACCCTGGGCACATTTCTAAATACCCTCTGTAAAATAGAAAAAAAACACACAGAGCGTCTAACTTCCCTTCTAACTCCAACCCTGCTCAAGCCCCTGGCTGCCATATGCACCCAAAAAAAAAGTAGTAATATCTTCCCATCCCAAAAATGTACGCAAAATATCGAAGGCTGCTAATCTCCTCCTCACCATAGCCCTCGAAACTCCACCATTCCTCCAACCAAATATCCACCTCTAAAACACACCTAACCTAGCCAAGTGCTCCCCTTACCAACCTCAGCAGGCCGGAAAAGCCACCCTCCAGAGTTCCGATGGACAGCTCAGCCCCGACTCTTCTGCCTCTGGTGCCAACTCCCGAAACCTGTCCCACTGAAAACAGGAAAGAGCATCATTAATACCATTCAACTTATCCGAAACATGAACAGCCATAAAAATATATTGCAAAATGAAGGGTAACACCTGGTGGAGAGGAGGCAGTCAAGTTGTAAATAGCCATAACCACCCCTATATTGCCAGAATGAAAGGAAACCCTCTTATCTCTAAGAAAATCCAGCCAAACCCTAAAAACAACTAACAATGGAAACAATTTAAGAAATACAAGGTTTTTGGTCAATCCCAGTGAAACTTATTCCACCGGCCAAGAATCAGCACACCACTTACCTCCCAAATAAGCTCCAAAACCATGTGCACCAGAAGCATCTTTAAATAGCCAAAGATCCAAATATAAAAAAAACACCAACTTGTTGAATTAAGGGTCTGCCATTGAAATCCTCCAAAAACTGAAGACATACTACAAAACATTCCTTAACAGCATCTTTAAATAGCCGAAGATCCAAATCCAAAACACCAGCTTGTTGAATTAAGGGTCTGCCATTGAAATCCTCCAAAAGCTGAAGTCATACTACAATACATTCCTTAACAGCCACAGTAGCGATTGACAGCCTTCAACAGAACACTCTCCCCACTGGAATGATCGTTCAGCCGATGTTCAACTTACCAAACAATGGGCCAGATAACAAGCAGCGCTATTTAGTGATTTCGCTCGTGTGCAATCCACTAGAAGTAAACATTTAAGGCACACAGGTTAGTGAGCATATTACATTTTTTGTTTTCAGGTATTTGAGTGTAAAGGGCTTCAAAGTATATATACATGTGTGTGTATATATTTATATGTGTATATATATATGTATATACATATATACAAATATAAACATAAATACACATGTATACACAAACAGTATCTCACAAAAGTGAGTACACCCCTCACATTATTGTAAATGTGTTATAATATCTTTTCATGTGACAACACTGAATAAATGACACTTTGCTACAATGTCAAGTAGTGAGTGTACAGCCTGTATAACAGTGTAAATTTGCTGTCCCCTCAAAATAATTAAACACACAGCCATTAATGTCTAAAGTGTTGGCAACAAAAGTGAGTACACCCCTAAGTGGAAATGTCCAAATTGGGCCCAAAGTGTCAATATTTTGTGTGGCCACCATTATTTCCAGCACTGCCTTAACCATCTTGGACATGGAGTTCACTAGAGCTTCACAGGTTGCCACTGGAGTCCTCTTCCACTTCTCCATGACGACATCATGGAGCTGGTGGATGTTAGAGACCTTGTGCTCCCCCACCTTCCGTTTAAAGGATGCCCCAAAGATGCTCAATAGGGTTTTGGTCTGGAGACATGCTTGGCCAGTCCATCACCTTTACCCTTAGCTTCTTTAGTAAGGCAGTGGTCATCTTGGAGGTGTGTTTGGGGTCGTGGAATACTGCCCTGCGGCCCAGTCTCCGAAAGGCAGGGGATCATGCTCTGCTTCAATATGTCACAGTACATGTTGGCATTCATGGTTCCCTCAATGAACTGTAGCTCCCCAGTGCCGACAGCACTCATGCAGGCCCAGACCATTACACTTCCCCCACAA
The DNA here is from genome assembly GCF_027579735.1 of Bombina bombina. Classification (NCBI taxonomy): domain Eukaryota; kingdom Metazoa; phylum Chordata; class Amphibia; order Anura; family Bombinatoridae; genus Bombina; species Bombina bombina. The sequence goes on along the minus strand of NC_069504.1, from coordinate 667,232,639 downwards.
TGCTTGACTGTAGACAAGATACACTTGTCTTTGTACTCCTTACCTTTTTGCCGCGACACACGCTTGACACCATCTGAACCAAATAAGTTTATCTTGGTCTCATCGGACCACAGGACATGGTTCCAGTAATCCATGTCCTTAGTCTGCTTGTTTTCAGCAAACTGTTTGCAGGCTTTCTTGTGCACCATCTTTAGAAGAGGTTTCCTTCTGGGACAACAGCCATATAGACCAATTTGATGCAGTGTATGGTCTGATCACTGACAGTCTGACCCCCCACCCTTTCAACCTCTGCAGCAATGCTGGTAGCACTCATATGCCGCTAAGCACGTGCACTCAACTTCTTTGGTCGACCATGGCGAGGCCTGTTTTGAGTGGAACCTATCCTGTGAAACCGCTGTATGGTCTAGCCCACCATGCTGCAGCTCAGTTTCAGGGTCTTGGCAATCTTCTTATAGCCTAGGCCAACTTTATGTAGAGCAACAATTCTTTTTTTCAGATCCTCAGAGAGTTCTTTGACATGAGGTGTCATGTTGAAGTTCCAGTGACCAGTATGAGAGAGTGTGAGAGAGATAACACCAAATTTAAAACACCTGCTCCCCATTCACACCTGAGACCTTTTAACACTAATGAGTCATATGAAAATGGCTTATTGGGCCAAATTTGGACATTTCCACTAAGGGGTGTATTCACTTTTGTTGCCAACGGTTTAGACATTAATGGCTGAGTGTTGAGTTATTTTGAGGGGACAGCAAATTTACACTGTTATACAGGCTGTACACTCACTACTTTACATTGTAGCAAAGTGTCATTTCTCCAGCGTTGTCACATAAAAAGATATAATAAAATATTTACAAAAATGTAAGGGGTATACTCACTTTTGTGAGATACTGTATATGTATACATTCATACATACAAATGTATTTACTCTATATATACACTGTCATCTTTAATGTATTTATCTATTGTTTAAAGCAACTTTATTTGTAGCCGTAACCCGCTATGCAAGGTCTTCAGTAGCGCTAACCTGACAATCACAAATTTAGTTGCGTATACTTTCAACTTGTAATATGCTCGTAAGTTAATACGGGCACGATATTTTAATATCGAGCATGCTAATGCACAACTTGTAATCTAGCGCTATTACGGCATCTCTTTCAGAGTATTTTCCTGGCCAACGCCCCTGTGACGCCCCCGACAGTTCAACAACTTTCTCCAATGGAAAACTGCATTCAATCCTTACTGAATCAATATGGATACCAAAAAAATTCAAAGTCACCATGGGACCTTGAGATTTCTCCCATGCCACTGGAATGCTGAACTCCTCAGCCACTATTTCAAATGTGCTCATTAACACCTGAAATACCTGGAAATCTGGGGAACTAAAAAATATAAATCATAAAAATAATGAATTAAAGAACTAAAACTAGACACCCGTTTAGTACCCATTCAACAAAATAAGTGAACTTTTAAAAATATAAAAACAGAAAATAGACCAACCTATAGGAATTCACAGATCCACAAAATACTGCCATTAAAAAAAGCCCAGCAAATGATGAGAAGTAGGATGAATGGGAAGCAAACAAAATGCTGTTTTCACATCTACTTTAGCTAGTAAAGCAACCCTCCTAGCCTTTCTAACCAAATCAACTGCATCATCAAAAGAAGCATAACTCACTGCTGCTAGTTCTGGATCACTTCCATCATTAACAGAGGAATCCTTTGGATATGAACAACTGATGCATTACAAGAAATTGGGACCTTTTTCAGAACCACACCAGAGGGGAACAAACGAAGATTAGTTATTGGTAAAGATGGAAACAGGCCAGTCCTAAAGATACTTCTTTAGCCAATTTCTCCTGAACCACATCTGGAAAATTTTTGGCAGACCTCATATTCCCCACACCTGTCAACTCTTACTGTTCAACAATAGTTTAGCATTCCTTCCATTTTCCATTCATCTCTACTACTGCCTTAGCCACGCCTCATCCTTCTGATATCTGAAATAATAACCTCTCCTGCTTTAACCCCAACCTTTCCCTTCTTGAAACCCTTGACGAAAGAAAGACAAACACCGCTTTGCAGGCTCTGTGCACTTCCACATCACCGCTCCATTCTCGGGTCTCCTCCATCCCTGGCCCTGGGAGTCACGCTGTTTCACCATAGACCTCCTTCCCGACCTCCTTCCATTTCCTGCTCCTGCCATAAGAAGACCTTTCAATCCATGCCCAGCTAGGTGACAGATGTACACTCTGATCATCCCTCCATCTTATAGGGGAAGGAGACCATCATCTCCTCCTTGGTGGTCCAGACCATGGCCCTAGAGATCGATCCTTCCGCAAACACCTGTCAACCTAAAAGCCAGGATCTGAAATACCATTGGTGCAGCATGTGTGGTGGCACCAGGGCCCAAGAGTTGGGGAGGTCATAGCAGCCAGTCTGTAGGTGTGTATATGTACAGAATGTGTACAATACTATTGGAGGGGAGCTTTTTATTAGTGCATGTTGAGGTCCATCTATCTATCTATCTATCTATCTATCTATCTATCTATCCTCAACATTATTATACAGAGCAGCATGTATATTATTACAATTGCTTACTCATGAGATACCTTTAGGGGGGCAAAAAAAATGTTTGTAGGTTCACTACATCTGTAATGGTACAGAACGGAAAGACCACATAACACTCCATAACATTCCCTAACAGGCCCCCTAGATACTTCCCTCCCCACCCCTGCAGGAAGATTCCATCCACTTGTTGCCCTGGCCAGACCTTGAGGAGGAGAAATAGAGTGCAAAAACATCAAGTTCTACCACCTGTCCAGCCATAACAGATCTTGAGAAAGTGCCCTGTACCAAGTCCTCATCATCAATTTCACTGAGAATGTCCTCAGCACCAGAGAATCACCATCACACTACTGATTCATATTGCCTGATATCTTCTGTAGCCTGCACTACCATTAAAAATGAACAGAAACCAGCAAACTCTGTGTGCCCCCCCCACCCCAACAACTCCAAGCTACCTACACTCCATCCTACACCCCATTCTACACCAGCAATCCCATTACCTGGTGAATATAAAACACAGGTCATGACTTTAAAACACTGCCTTGTTACCACTAAACCACCAGGGAGGGATGCCACACAAACCCCCCTTTGACCCTTATCCCTAACACCTGTCCCCTTAACCACTGCCAGAATAATCTACCAAATACCACTATATTTCATAGAGAAGTAGTTCCCCAGATTACAAAAAACCCAACCCACTTCTCTTCTACACCCCCAGTATCCCACCGACTAACTTTCCTCACCACTACCCTACACCTCATCCATAAGCCTGTAGACAACCTAATTCCCCTAATTCCACACCTCCCCTTTTTATCCCTTTATCCCTTCCAAATCCCTCTCAGGCAGCCAGACATCCCTAGTCCCATAAACTGCAGATCCCCCAGCTATCCTATATCCATAACAGCACCCCATGTCCCAATGAATCCTCCCCCCTGCAGGCCAACACATTGATAGCTCAGTGGCCTACCTTGCACACTGTCCATAGTGGCCAATTCTCCTGCCACTTCATGCTCTCCCCAAAGCGCCTCTATGTCATCCACATGGGTGCCACCACATGCCCTAAGAGGCCCGTGAACTCCATTCTCCAGCAGCCATCCAACCCGCTGCTCCTCCACCTCAACTTTAGCTGTTTCCACGTGGCCTCAGCTGCAGAGCTGACACTGCAGGGCTAAGTCTCTCAGGTGGCCTTGCTTTCCTTGATGGCTGCAATAACCTTCGGACATCCATAGCACCACTACCCTATGCCTCGCTGATACCCCAGGGATGACTCCTACAGTTGAGCCACTCACATCCATGCTCCCTGGAAACAGTCGCAGCCATCATTAACAGCTCCTGAAGCCTCTCCATTACACAAGTAAGTGCCACCTACAGCTCCAGATCTGGGTCAGAGTGAGAAGAAGCAGCCTATAGCTTCTTCTCTCCATCAGGTTCGGAAACAAAAAGGAACTCACTTCCTGCCCTAAAAGTTTTATAACCTACACACTGGCCCACCCCTCTGATCTACAACTCATCCTGTCACCTTCTACACTTAACGGCCAAATTATCAAGCTCCGAATTGAGCTTGATGTCCCTGTTTCCGCACGAGCCTTCAGGCTTGCCGGAAACAGAAGTTATAAAGCAGCGGTCTAAAGACCGCTGCTCCATAACTTGTCCGCCTGCTCTGAGGCTGCGGACATCAATCCACCCGATCGAATACGATCTGGCTGATTGACACCCTCTGCTAGCGGCGAATCTGCAGGGGGCGACATTGCACAAGCAGTTCACAAGAACTGCTTGTGCAATGATAAATGCAGACAGCATATGCTGTCAGCATTTATCGATGTGCGGCGGACATGATATGCCCCTTGGCCTGCCATGGAGTCAAAAGCCCCTTGTAGATAATAATTTCTCCAGTGCTGCGTGGCAGAGGAATCAAATATTCCTTCTTGTACCATAAATCAGAAAGAAAGAAAAAAATAACATTACTTTGCTAGGCAACATAAAGCAGGACAACTGTACCTATATCACTTAAAATGTAATTATTTTTTTAAGAAAAATACATCTTAAAAAAAGTAGAAACAACAAAACTCAATTTTAAAAAAAAAAAGGTGCATTATGTTAAGACTCCAAATTTAGACTAAAGTATTTTTCAGTCTTTAAAGTTTAGGTTCAGGGGGATATGTATCAAGCCGTCAACCGCAAATACGTCAGAATTCCACAGCGTAATTGTTGCGAGCTTGATCCGACCTAGTTTTCAAAACCTACAGACCGGCAAAAGTTGAAATTTGTGAAGTAACATACGATCCGCCAGTCTCAATCTGACGCAGATCGATGCTTACGTCATTACAGATGTTCCGAATACACATTCGGCTCTATCTGACACTTTTTCCCATTTATCAAATTTCTAACAGGTACGCTCACGGCTATACCGGCCCAGCGTACCTGGTTTTAAATTCACCACTCTGGAAGCCGCTGATGCCATAGGAATCAATGGGAGTCTGAAAGCAGTGAAAGCTTATGTTCGATGCTGCAGATATCCCATTGATTTATATGGTTGAAAACAAGTAACGTTTACACCTAACACCCTAACATAAGCCCCGAGTCTAAACATCCCTAATCTGCCGCCCCGACATCGCCGCCACCTACATAATGTTATTAACCCATATCCTGTTGCTCCCGGACCCCGCTGCAAAATAAATAAAGTTATTAACCCCAATCCCGCCGCTCCCCGACCCCACCGCCACTAAATAAACGTATTAACCCCTAAACCTCTGGCCTCCCACATTACTACCACTAACTAAACCTATTATCCCATAAACTGCCAGCCCCCCACATCGCCATAAACTAAATTAAGCTATTAACCCCTAAACCTTACCACCCGCTAACTTTAAATTAAAATTACAACATCCCTATCTAAAAATAAATTTAAATTTACCTGTAGAATTAAAATAAACTATTTTTAAACTATTAATTAACCTACCCTAACTATTATACTACAATTAAATTAAACTAGCAATTAAATAAACTAAATTACATATTAAAAAACCCTAACCCTACTCAAATTATTTAAATCAACTATTAAACCTTATTAAAAATGACTAAATTACAAAAAAAAATGCTAAGTTACAAAAAATAAAAACACTGTTACGAAAAACAAACAAACCACATTATCAAAAATAAAAAAGAATTACACCGAATCTAATAGCCCTATCAAAATAAAAAAGCCCCCCCCAAAATAAAAAACCCTAGCCTACAATAAACTACCTATGGCCCATAAAACGGCCTTTTGTGGGGCATTGCCCCAAAGAAATCAGCTCTTTTACCAGTAAAAAAAAATACAAACACCCCCCCAACAGTAAAAGCCACCACCCAACCAACAAACCCCCCCAAATAAATAACCTACCTAAAATAACCTAAGCTCCCCATTGCCCTGAAAAGGGCATTTCTATGGGCATTGCCCTTAAAAGGGCATTTAGCTCTTTTACTGCCCAGACCCTAATCTAAAAATAAAACCCACCCAAAAAACCCTTAAATAAACCTAACACTAACCCCTGACGATCCACTTAAAGTTATTGAAGTCCCGCTTGAAGGATCCATCCAGCCGTCAAGAAGTCTTCATCCGGGGGGCCTCTTTCATCTTCATCCAGCCGACAAAGTTCTCATCCAGGTGGCAAGGAGTCTTCATCCAGACGACATTTTCTATCTTCATCCATCCGACGTAGAACGGGTCCATCCTGAAGACATCTAGCTCGGCGCTCCTCTTCATACGGTCGCGGCCGTAAACTGGAACTTCAATGCAAGTGATGTCATCCATTGGCTGATTGAAATCTTTCAGCCAATAGGAATGCAAGGGACGCCATCTTGGATGACGTCACTTGCATTGAAGTTCAAGTTTACGGCGGCGACCGTATGAAGAGGAGCTCCGCGCTGGATGTCTTCAGGATGGACTCGCTCCACGCTGGATGGATGAAGATAGAAGATGCCATCTGGATGAAGACTTCTTGCCGCCTGGATGAGGACTTCGCAAGCTGGATGAAGATGGAAGAGGCTGCCCGGATGAAGACTTCTTGCCGGCTGGATGGATCCTTCAAGCGGGACTTCAATAACTGTAAGTGGATCATAGGGGGTTAGTGTTAGGTTTATTTTTGGGTGGGTTTTATTTGTAGATTAGAGTCTGGGCAGTAAAAGAGCTAAATGCCCTTTTAAGGGCAATGCCCATACAAATGCCCTTTTCAGGGCAATGGGGAGCTTAGGTTATTTTAGATTTTAGGTTTTTTATTTGGGGGGGGGTTAGTTGGTTGGGTGTTGGGTTTTACTGTTGGGGGTGTTTGTATTTTTTTTACAGGTAAAAGAGCTGATTTCTTTGGGGCAATGCCCCACAAAAGGCCCTTTTAAGGGCCATAGGTAGTTTATTGTAGGCTAGGGATTTTTTTATTTTTGGGGGAGGGGGCTTTTTTTATTTTGATAGGGCTATTAGATTAGGTGTAATTCTTTTTTATTTTTGATAATGTTTTTATTTTTTCTCTGTAATTTAGTGTTTTTTATTTTTTGTAATTTAGCGTTTATTTTTTTGGTAATTTAGTAATTTGTAATAAGGTTTAATAGTAGATTTAAATAATTCTAGTAGTTTATTGTAGGCTAGGGATTTTTTTATTTTGGGGGGAGGCTTTTTTATTTTGATAGGGTTATTAGATTAGGTGTAATTCTTTTTTATTTTTGATAATGTGGGTTTTTTTCTCCGTAATTTAGTGTTTTTTATTTTTTGTAACTTAGCGTTTATTTTTTTTGGTAATTTATTAATTTGTAATAAGGTTTAATAGTAGATTTAAATAATTTTAGTAGGGTTAGGTTTTTTTAATATGTAATTTATTCTATTTAATTGCTAGTTTAATTTAATTGTAGTATAATAGTTAGGGTAGGTTAATTAATAGTTTTAAAATAGTTTATTTTAATTCTACAGGTAAGTTTAAATTTAATTTAAGATAGGGATGTTAATTTAAAGTTAGAGGGTTGTTAGATTTAGGGGTTAATAGCTTAATTTAGTTTATGGCGATGTGGAAGGCTGGCGGTTTAGGGGTTAATAGGTTTAGTTAGTGGTAGTGATGTGGGAGGCCAGAGGTTTAGGGGTTAATAAGTTTATTTAGTGACGGCGGGGTCCGGGAGTGGCGGGATAGGGGTTAATAACTTTATTTAGGTTCGGCGGGGTCTGGGAGTGGCGGGAATAGACGCGAGATTGATGACTGCTAGTTAACATCAGTCCGATGCTCATCGCACCGTACTTGGTGCGCGTCTTTTTGCTGGCTTTTGTTTTATAAATATGGAGATTGTATTGAGATACGCGGCCACGATGTTAGGCGATGTTAGGCGAGCGTATTGATGCCATTGAATGCAACACAGTTGGCGGCTTGATAGATATCCCTCTCAGTAGTTTGTGTCAGGGAATTAATTTGTTGTCAATAAAAACTCAAAACGTCATATGTTTTGTTCTCGCTCAGGAATATAGTGTGAGCAAAAAGTATATATTAGTATCAGTGCTAATGTCTATTATAAAAATACAACCAAAGATAAAAAGACTAAAAGGGACAGTTAACACAAAAATTTTTATTGTTTCAAAAGATAGATAACGCCTTTACTACCCATTTCCCAGCTTTTTCAACCAACATTTTTATATTAATATACTTTATAACATTTAAACCTCTAAATTTCTGCCTGTTTCTAAGCCACTACAGACAGCCTCTTATCACATGCATTTTTATTAACTTTTCACAAGAGGGGAGTGCTAGTTCATGTGAGCCACATAGATAACATTGTGCTCACACCCGTGGGTTGTGGATGACACTACACTAATTGGCTTAAATGCAAGTCAATATATAATAAATAAAAGGTCATGTGATCAGGGGGCTGTCAGAAGAGGATTAGATACAAGGTAATCACAGAGGTAAAAAAAGTAAGTAACCCCTTAGTGACCACAACACTTTTCAATTTTCTTACCATTAAGGACCAGGGCTTTCTTTACATTTCTGCAGTGTTTGTGTGTAGCTGTAATTTTCCTCTTACTCATTTACTGTACCCACACATATTATATACAGTTTTTATTGCCATTAAATGGACTTTCTAAAGATACCATTATTTTAATCATATCATATAATTTACTATAACATTTATTATAAAATATGATGAAAAATTGAAAAAAAAAAAACTTTTTCTAACTTTGACCCCCAAAATCTGTTACACATCTACAACCACCAAAAAACACCCATGCTAAATAGTTTCTAAATTTTGTCCTGAGTTTAGAAATACCAAATGTTTACATGTTCTTTGCTTTTTTTTGTCAGGAATCCCTGAATAACCCTTCACATGTATATATTTTTATTTAGTAGACAATCAAATTTAAAAAAATTGTTAACTTTTTCACAAACTTTTTAACAAACTTTAGGTTTCTCACTGAAATTATTTACAAACAGCTTGTGCAATTAAGACACAAATGGTTGTAAATGCTTCTCTGGGATCCCTTTTGTTCAGAAATAGCAGACATTTATGGCTTTGGCATTGCTTTTTGGTAATTAGAAGGCCGCCAAATGCCACTGTGTACCACACTTGTATTATGCCCAAACATGAAGGGGTTAATTAGGTAGCTTGTAGGGTTAATTTTAGCTTTAGTGTAGAGATCAACCTCCCACCTGACACATCCCACCCCCCTGATCCCTCCCCAACTCCTCTCAAACAGTTCCCTTCCCTCCCCCACCCCACAATTGTCACCGCCATCTACTATTATTTTTTTTAATATTTTTATATATTTTCTTCAGTGTAGGATCCCCCCTAAGCCCCCAACCTCCCTGATCCCCTTCAAACAGCTCTCTAACCCTCCCCCCTCTACTTATTTGCCGTGTTTTTGGGTACTGGCAGCTGTCTGCCAGTACCCAGTTTGTAGGAAATTTGTTTTTTTTATATAAATAGAATAAACCCCCAAATTTTCTGTAATGTAGCTGCCCCCCTCAATACCCTCCCCCTCCCAGATCACTTTTCCCAACACTTATTCCCTCTCCCTTCTTTCCTCTCCCTCCATCAACATACATTTGTATAACGGGAGCGGGCGCATCAGGATCGCTTCCAGAGCTTGAAACCTCAGTGGATGTGCCAGGCACATCCTTGGTCGTTAACGACCATTTTTTGTAGGACGTGCCTGTCACATCCTTGTTCATTAAGGGGTTAATATAATCATGTTTTCTGTGCAAAACTGGGGAATGGGTTAAAAAGGGATTATCTATATTTTTAAACAATACCATTTTTTGAGTTGACTGTCCCTTGAATAGTACCACTCTTGCCTCAGATTTTAATTTTATTATCCACTGTGTTTGATACCATTAATTACAAAGTAAATACAAGCACTGGTAATTAGCAGAATCAAGATTGCTTTCAAAAGTACATATAAAAAACCGACATATAAAAATTAAAAATTTCCTATGATAGAAAAGAAGTAGTATAAAAGTTAAGCTTATCCTGATAATGAAGGTAGCTCCTAATCACTGTATGGGAGACAGCGATTACTTAGCTAAAATGAAAGTCAGCATTCATGTTGCGCCGTCCTATAGTGTAAGACATCATTCACTTTGTGAATCTAACGAACGAATACTATAGTACAAGAACCTCCTAAGCAGCATAGTAACAAGGGGTAGCCTATCCCCTTATTAACAGTATAAAATCCTGTCAGAATAAAAAAAGCACGTATCGGAACAATGGAGGGAAGTGTTCTTAGATGCAGTCGGTAGATGAATAACCCTGCCAATCCAAACTGCAGAGAAGCTGGAGATTTCTCCAGCACTTGTTTTTATGTGCCAAGATCCTAATATCTATACTGTCCATTATGAAATATAGATAGAAAGCTCACCTGGATCCCAAAGTGGCTCTGCAATCACAAGCACAGTATGCTACACCACTGGAGGAGGAAGAAAACCTATGTACATTTCATCTTAACAGACTTCTTCCGGGCTTGACATTTTTCCAGTCTAACATCTTATTTTAAGCTTTAGAAAAATCCTGCCCAAAAGGATGAGAGCTACTGAAATCCTAATGGCTGATTTGAAAATTTCAGCCAATAGGAATGCAAGGTACTCCAATATAAAAGGAGTACCTTGCATTCAATCTTCAGTGTGCGGCAGACGATCGCATGAAGAGGACCTCCATGTTGCTCAAGACCGCTGCCGCTGAGAAGGACCCACGCTTCAGCAAAGACCGCTCCGCACTTCCGGCAAGAAGAAAGAAGATGGTCCAGCGATGGATGACGATGGAGCCGCCTGGAAGAAGACCTTCAGTGCCAGACTTCAGGAATAGTGAGTAACTATGTTGTGGTTAGTGTTAGTTTTTTTGTTTTTTTTAGGAGGGTTAGGGATTTTTTTTTTATTTTTAATGGGCACTAAAGAGCTGATTGCTCTTTAAGGGCAATGCACATACAAATGCCCCTTTGGGGAAAATGGTAGCTTAGGTTTTTTAGAGTTAGGTCTTTTTTATTTTGGGGGGTTGGGTGTTTTACTGTTAGGGGTTAATTTGTATTTTTGTTATTTAAAAAATCTTATGGCCAGATTACGAGTTTTGCGTTAGGATCTATGCGGTGCTAACGAGCAGTTTTTTCTCACCGCACACTTACCTGCAGCGCTGGTATTACAGATTTTTACAAAAGGCAAGAAGTGGGCGTTTAGCAAAATTGAGCTCCATACCGCACTCCAATACCAGCGCTGCTTAAGTCAGCGGTGAGCTGGTCGTACGTGCTCGTGCACGATTTCTCCATAGGAATCAACGGGGAGAGCCAGCTGAGAAAAAGTCTAACACCTGCCAAAAAGCAAAAAAAACTCAGTAACGCAGCCCCATTGATTCCTATGGGGAAATAAAAGTTATGTTAACACCCTAACATGAACCCAGAGTCTAAACACCCCTAATCTGCCGCCCCTGACATTGTCGCCACATACATTATATTTATTAACCCCTAATCTACCGCTCTGGACATCGCCGCCACCTACATTATACTTATTAACCCCTAATCTGCTGCCCCCAACATCATCGACACCTACATTATACTTATTAACCCCTAATCTGCTGCCCCAACATCGTCGACACCTACATTATATTTTTAACCCCTAATCTGCTGTCCCTAACATTACCGCCACCTACCTACATTTATTAACCCCTAATCTGCCGCCCCAACGTCGCCGCCACTATACTAAATGTATTAACCCCTAAACCTAAGTCTAACCCTAACTCCCCCTAACTTAGATATAGTTACAATAAATCTAAATAAAAAATAATATTATTACCTAAATAATTCCTATTTAAAACTAAATCAATGTAAATATTTGCATAGGTAATTAGCACATCTAGGCAAGATTCCCCACTTGCTTTTTCCTAGAAATACTCCCTATACAATGTTAGAAATGCACAAGAGAATTCTGGGTAAGATATGCAAATTAGATATGCAAATTCTCAGTTTTTTTTGCTTCAAATACTGTCTTAAAACAGCGATCCTTTTAACAGGATTATTGCAGAAATCCAGAAATCACTCACTAGACTGCCTGTTTCGTTCTTTTTGGAAATCATCAGTAGGAGATAGATTTATGGTTGCTGCATTAGTAAAGCTACTTTCAAGTTTAAATCAAAATTCATTAAAATTATGGTGGAGATAAAAAACTGAGCTTAAAATCTTCCATGTCTCAAAATTAAATCAATGTAAATATTTTCATAGGAAATTAGCACATCTTGGCAAGATTCCCGCTTGCTTTTTCCCAGAAATACTCCATATACAATGTTACCAATGGACAAGAGAATTCTGGGTAAGATATGCAAATTAGATATGCAAATTCTCATTTTTTTTGCTTCAAATACTGTTTTAACACAGCGATCCTTTTAACAGTATTATTGCAGCAATCCAGAAATCACTCACTAGACAGCCAGTTTCGTTCTTTTTGGAACTCATCAGTTGGATATAGATTTTTGGTTGCTGCATTGGTAAAGCTACTTTCAGGGTTAAATCAAAATTCAGTAAAATTATGGTGGAGATAAAAAACTGAGATTAAAATCCTCCATGTCTCAAAATTTAATCAATGTAAATATTTAAAGCTTAATACTTACCTGTAAAATAAACCCTAAGCTAGCTACAATATAACTAATAGTTACATTGTAGCTAGCTTAGGGTTTCTTTTTATTTTATAGGCAAGTTTGTATTTATTTTAACTAGGTAGAATCATTACTAAATAGTTAACTATTTAATAACTACCTAGATAAAATAAATACAAAAGTACCTGTAAAATAAAACCTAACCTAAGTTACACTAACACCTAACACTACACTACAATTAAATAACTTACCTAAATTAAATACAATTAAATAAATTACATACAATTAGTTAAAGTACAAAAAAACAAAACACTAAATTACAGAAAATAATAAACAAATTACAAGATATTTAAACTAATTATACCTAATCTAATAGCCCTATCAAAATAAATAAGAACCCCAAAATAAAAAAAAACCCTAGCCTAAACTAAACTATCAATAGCCCTTAAAAGAGCCTTTTGCGGGTCATTGCCCCAAAGTAATCAGCTCTTTTACCTGTAAAAAAAAATACAAACAACCCCCCCCCCCAACAGTAAAACCCACCACCCACACAACCAACCCCCAAATAAAATATTAACTAAAAAAACCTAAACTCCCTATTGTCCTGAAAAGGGCATTTGGATGGGCATTACCCTTAAACGGGCAGTTAGCTCTATTGCAGGCCCAAACCCTAAGCTAAAAATAAAACCCACCCAATACACCCTTAAAAAAAACTAACACTAATCCCCTGAAGATCAACTTACTGTTATGAAGACCGGACATCCATCCTCAAGGAAGCGGCAGAAGTCATCATCCAACTGGGCCGAAGTCCTCAATGAAGCCGGGAGAAGTCTTCATCCAAGTCGGGCGAAGTGGTCCTCCAGACTGGCAAAAGTCTTCATCCAGACGGCATCTTCTATCTTCATCCATCTGACGCTGAGCGGGTCCATCTTCAAGACATCCAACGTGGAGCATCCTCTTCATCCGGAGTCTTCTTACTGAATGATGGTTCCTTTAAATGATGTCATCCAAGATGGCGTCCCTTAGATTCTGATTGTCTGATAGAATTCTATCAGCCAATTGGAATTAAGGAAGAAAAAATCCTATTGGCTGATGCAATCAGCCAATAGGATTGAGCTCGCATTCTATTGGCTGTTCCAATCAGCCAATAGAATGCAAGCTCAATCCTATTGGCTGATTGCATCAGCCAATAGGATTTTTTCTACCTTAATTCCGATTGGCTGATAGAATTCTATCAGCCAATCGGAATCTAAGGGACATAATCTTGGATGACGTCACTTAAAGGTACCTTTATTCAGTAAGAAGACTCCGGATGAAGAGGATGCTCCGCGTCGGATGTCTTAAAGATGGACCCGCTCCGCGTCGAATGGATGAAGATAGAAGATGCCGTCTGGATGAAGACTTCTGCCCGTCTGGAGGACCACTTCACCCGGCTTGGATGAAGACTTCTCCCGGCTTCGTTGAGGACTTCGGCCCGGTTGGATGAAGACTTCTGCCGCTTCCTTGAGGATGGATGTCCGGTCTTCAGAACAGTAAGTCGATCTTCAGGGGGTTAGTGTTAGGTTTTTTTAAGGGTGTATTGGGTGGGTTTTATTTTTAGGTTAGGGTTTGGGCCTGCAATAGAGCTAACTGCCCTTTTAAGGGCAATGCCAATCCAAATGCCCTTTTCAGGGCAATGGGGAGCTTAGGTTTTTTTAGTTAGTATTTTATTTGGGGGGTTGGTTGTGTGAGTGGTGGGTTTTACTGTTGGGGGGGTTGTTTGTATTTTTTTTTACAGGTAAAAGAGCTGATTACTTTGGGGCAATGCCCCACAAAAGGCCCTTTTAAGGGCTATTGATAGTTTAGTTTAGGCTAGGGTTTTTATTTTTATTTTATTTTTTTATTTTGATAGGGCTATTAGATTAGGTGTAATAAGTTTAAATATCTTGTAATTTGTTTATAATTTTCTGTAATTTAGTGTTTTGTTTTTATGTACTTTAACTAATTGTATGTAATTTATTTAATTGTATTTAATTTAGGTAAGTTATTTAATTGTAGTGTAGTGTTAGGTGTTAGTGTAACTTAGGATAGGTTTTATTTTACAGGTAGTTTTGTATTTATTTTAGCTAGGTAGTTATTAAATAGTTAATAAATATTGTACCTAGTTAAAATAAATACAAACTTGCCTGTAAAATAAAAATAAACCCTAAGCTAGCTACAATGTAACTATTAGTTATATTGTAGCTAGCTTAGGGTTAATTTTATAGGTAAGTATTTAGTTTTAAATATGAATAATTTAGTTAATTATAGTAATTTTCTTTAGATTTATTTAAATTATATTTAAGTTAGGGGGGTGTTAGGGTTAGACTTAGATTTAGGGGTTAATACATTTAATATAGTGGCGGCGACGTTGGGGACGGCAGATTAGGGGTTAATAAATGTAGGTAGGTGGCGGCGATGTTAGGAATAGCAGATTAGGGGTTAATATTATTTAACTAGTGTTTGCGAGGTGGGAGTGCGGTGGTTTAGGGGTTAATATGTTTATTATAGTGAAGAAACAGGACCAGCACTCACATTATCCTCAATTTTCCAAATAAAATGAAGATGGTGCACACCAGGGGGGCCTCCCTTTCCAGGGTCCAGTAATAAGGAACATTAAACAACACACTGGTGGCACTCAAAATATGGCAACAGTGCCTTTATTCAACTGAGCAACGTTTCGGGGCTCCTGCCCCTTTATCAAGCTCTGAGCTTGATAAAGGGGCAGGAGCCCCGAAACGGTGCTCAGTTGAATAAAGGCACTGTTGCCATATTTTGAGTGCATTTGTTGTAAACTTGTAGTAACTGTTCCTCCGGCTATAGTTTGTAATAGTTGTCATGATAAACTTTTACATGCAGTGAATATTTCCATAAGTAGTGTTGCATTACCTGTTGCTGGTCCATCAACATCTAATGTTCAGGATATTCCTGTCAATTTGAGAGAATTTATTTCTGATTCCATTCAGAAGGTTTTGTCTGCCATTCCGCCTTCTAATAAACGTAAAAGGTCTTTTAAAACTTCTCATGCTGTTGATGCATTTTCAAATGACCGACAACATACTGATTTATCTATCTCTGATGGGGATCTGTCTGATTCGGAGGATCCTGCCTCAGATATTGGCACTGACAAATCTTCGTATTTATTTAAAATGGAGTATATTAGTTCTTTATTGAAGTAAGTGTTCATTGCATTAGATATAGAGGAGTCTAGTCCTCTTGATACTAAAACTAGTAAACGTTTAAATTCGGTTTATAAACCTCATGTTGTTGTTCCAGAGGTTTTTCCAGTTCCAGAGGTTTTTCCAGTTCCTGATGCTATTTCAGATATGATTTCAAAGGAATGGAATAGACTGGGTACTTCTTTTACTCCTTCTTCAAGGTTTAAAAAATTGTATCCTTTGCCTACTGATAGATTGGAGTTTTGGGGAAAGATCCCCAAAGTTGATGGGGCCATCTCTACTCTTGCTAAGCGTACTACTATTCCTATGGAAGACAGTACTTTTTTTAAAGATCCTTTAGATAGGAAACTTGAATCCTATCTAAGGAAGGCTTATTTATGTTCAGGTCATCTTCTTAGGCCTGCTATTTCTTTGGCTGATGTTGCAGCTGCTTCAACTTTTTGATTGGAAACTTTAGCGCAACAAGTATCAGACCATAATATGTATAGCATTGTTAAGTTAATTCAACATGCTAATAATTTTGTTTGTGATGCCATTTTTGATATCATCAGAATTGATGTTAGATATATGTCTTTAGCTATTTTAGCTAGAAGAGCTTTATGGCTTAAATCTTGGAATGCTGATATGACTTCTAAATCGACGTTGCTATCTCTTTCTTTCCAAGGTAATAAATTATTTGGTTCTCAGTTGGATTCTATAATTTCAATTGTTACTGGGGGGAAGGGAGCTTTTTTTACCTCAGGATAAAAAATCTAAGGGTAAATTTAAAGCTTCTAACCGTTTTCGTTCCTTTCGACAGAATAAGGAACAGAAACCTAATCCTTCCCCTAAGGAATCTGTTTCCAATTGGAAGCCTTCCTCAGTCTGGAATAAATCCAAGCCATTTAAGAGATCTAAACCAGCCCCCAAGTCCGCATGAAGGTGCGTCCCTCATTCCAGCTCAGCTGGTAGGGGGAAGACTAAAATTTTTCAAGGATGTTTGGATAAATACAGTCCAAAATAATTGGATTCAGAACATTGTCTCTCAGGGGTACAGAATAGGTTTCAGAGTAAGACCGCCTGTGAGAAGTTTCTTTCTCTCATGCATTCCAGTGAACCCCGAGAAAGCACAGGCTTTCCTGAAGTGTGTTTCAGACCTGGAGTCTTCTGGGGTAATCGTGCCGGTTCCTTTTCAGGAACAGGGTCTGGGGTTTTATTCAAATCTGTTCATTGTCCCAAAGAAAGAAAATTCATTCAGACCAGTTTTGGATCTAAAAATCTTGAATCGTTATGTAAGAATACCAACATTCAAAATGGTGACTATAAGGACTATTCTGCCTTTTGTTCAGCAAGGGTAATATATGTCCACAATAGACTTACAGGATGCATATCTTCATATTCCGATTCATCCAGATCACTATCAGTTCCTGAGATTCTCTTTTCTAGACAAGCATTACCAATTTGTTGCTCTTCCTTTTGAGCTAGCAACAGCTCCAAGGATCTTTTCAAAGGTTCTCGGTGCCCTTCTCTATGTAATCAGAGAGCGGGGTATTGCGGTGTTTCCTTATTTGGACGATATCTTGGTACTGGCTCAATCTTTACATTCTGCAGATTCTCACACGAATCAACTAGTGTTGTTTCTTCAAAGACATGGTTGGAGGATCAATTTACCAAAAAGTTCTTTGATTCCTCAGACAAGGGTAACCTTTTTAGGTTTCCAGATAGATTCAGTATCCATGACTTTGTCTCTAACAGACAAGAGAGGTTTGAAGTTGGTTGCAGCCTGTCGGAACCTTCAGTCTCAGTCATTCCCTTCAGTAGCTATGTGCATGGAGATTTTAGGTCTCATGACTGCAGCATCGAACGCCATCCCCTTTGCTCGTTTTCACATGAGACCTCTTCAGCTTTGTATGCTGAACCAATGATGCAGGTATTATACAAGGATATCACAATTAATATCCTTAAATCCCAATGTTCGACTATCTCTGACTTGGTGGTTATATCACCATTGTATAGTTCAAGGGGCCTCTTTTGTTCGTCCAACCTGGACCGTGATCACAGCAGATGCGAGTCTTTCAGGTTGGGGAGCTGTCTGGAGATCTCTGACAGCACAAGGGATTTGGAAATCTCAAGGGGCGAGATTACCAATCAATATTTTGGAACTCCGTGCGATTTTCAGGGCTCTTCAGATTTGGCCTCTCTTGAAGAGAGAACCGTTCATTTGTTTTCAGACAGACAATATCACAACTGTTGCATATGTCAATAATCAGGGTGGGACTCACAGTCCCCAAGCTATGAAAGAAGTATCTCAGATACTTACCTGGGTGGAATCCAGCTCCTGTCTAATTTCTGCAGTCCATATCCCAGGTATAGACAATTGGGAAGCGGATTATCTCAGTCATCAGACTTTACATCCGGGAGAGTGGTCTCTTCACCCAGATGTGTTTTTTCAAATTGTTCAGATGTGGGGGATTCCAGAAATAGATCTGATGGCATCTCATCTAAACAAGAAACTTCCCAGGTACCTGTCCAGGTCCAGGGATCCTCAGGCAGAGGCAGTGGATGCATTGACACTTCCTTGGAGTTATCAACCTGCCTATATTTTTCCGCCTCTAGTTCTTCTCCCAAAAGTGATTTCCAAAATCATCATGGAGCAATCGTTTGTGCTGCTGGTGGCTCCACCATGGCCACACAGGTTTTGGTACGCGGATCTTGTTTGGATGTCCTGTTGCCATCCTTGGCCACTTCCGTTAAGACCAGACCTTCTATCTCAAGGTCCGTTTTTCCATCAGGATCTCAAATCATTAAATTTGAAGGTATGGAAATTGAACCCTTAGTGCTTAGTCATAGAGGTTTCTCTGACTCAGTAATTAAAACTATGTTGCAGGCTCGTAAATCTGTTTCTAGAAAGATTTATTATCGAGTTTGGAAGACCTACATTTCATGGTGTTCTTCTCATAAATTCACTTGGCATTCTTTTAGAATTCCTAGAATTTTACAGTTTCTTCAGGATGGTTTGGAGAAGGGTGTTTCTGCAAGTTCTTTGAAAGGACAAATTTCTGCTCTTTCTGTATTATTCCACAGAAAAATTGCTAAACTTCCTGATATTCATTGTTTTGTACAGGCAATGGTCCGTATCAAGCCTGTCATTAAATCAATCTCTCCTCCCTGGAGTCTTAATTTGGTTTTAAAGGCTTTACAGGCTCCTCCATTTGAGCCTATGCATTCTTTGGACATTAAATTGCTTTCTTGGAAAGTGTTGTTTCTTTTGGCCATCTCTTCTGCTAGAAGAGTTTCTGAATTATCTGCTCTTTCTTGTGAGTCTCCTTTTCTGATTTTTCATCAGGATAAGGCGGTTTTGCGGACTTCATTTAAAGTCCTACCTAAAGTTGTGAATTCCAACAATATTAGTAGAGAAATTATTGTCCCTTCCTTGTGTCCTAATCCTAAGAATTCTTTGGAAAGATCCTTACATTCTTTGGATGTGGTGATAGCTTTGAAATATTATGTTGAAGCTACTAAAGATTTCAGAAAGACTTCTAGTCTATTTGTTATCTTTTCTGGTTCTAGGAAAGGTCAGAAGGCTTCTGCTGTTTCCTTGGCTAAATGGTTAAAGCTTTTGATTTATCACGCTTATTTGGAGTCGGGTAAATCCCCGCCTCAGAGGATTACGGCTCATTCTACTAGGTCTGTTTCCACTTCCTGGGCTTTTAAGAATGAAGCTTCAGTTGATTCGATTTGCAAAGCATCAACTTGGTCTTCTTTGCATATATTTACTAAATTCTACCATTTTGATGTTTTTTCTTCTTCAGAAGCAGTTTTTGGTAGAAAAGTTCTTCAGTCAGCTGTTTCAGTTTGATTCTTCTGCTTATAATTTCAGTTTTTTTTCTTTTTCTTTATAAGATAAAATTTATGATTTGGGTTGTGGATTAATTTTTTTCAGCAGAATTGGCTGTCTTTATTTTTATCCCTCCCTCTCTAGTGACTCTTGAGTGGAGTTCCACATCTTGGGTATTTGCTATCCCATATGTCACTAGCTCATGGACTCTTGCCAATTACATGAAAGAAAACATAATTTATGTAAGAATTTACCTGATAAATTCATTTCTTTCATATTGGCAAGAGTCCATGAGGCCCACCCTTTTTATGGTGGTTATGATTTTTTTGTATAAAGCACAATTATTCCAATTCCTTTGTTGATGCTTTTTTACTCCTTTCTTTATCACCCCACTACTTGGCTATTTGTTAAACTAAATTGTCGGTGTGATGAGGGGTGTATTTATAGGCATTTTGAGGTTTGGGAAACTTTGCCCCTCCTGGTAGGATTGTATATCCCATACGTCACTAGCTCATGGACTCTTGCCAATATGAAAGAAATTAATTTATCAGGTAAATTCTTACATAAATTATGTTTTTTTATGTATGTTAGGATTTTTTTTTATTTTAAATTAGGATGTTTTTATTTTGTTAATTGTTAATTAATTTATTAATAAGGTAGTCTTTTTTATTTTATCTAATTGAGTTTAATTTCGGGGGAGTTAGATTAGGGGGCTTAATGATTAGATTAATACTTTGCATTGTGGGGGATGGCGGTTTAGGGGTTAATAGGTTAATTAAGTAGATTGCATTGTGGGGGATGGAGGTTTAGGCGTTAATAGATTAATTAGGTAGATTGCATTGTGGGGGATGGTGGTTTAGGGTTTAATAGGTTAATTAGGTAGATTGCATTGTGGGGGGTTGGCAGTTTAGGGGTTAATAGTGTTAATAGGTAGATTGCGTTGTGGGGGTTGACGGATTAGGGGTTAATAGTGTAATTAGATACTTTTGCCGAGATTACGAGTTTGGCGTTAACAGGGGTGCGTTGCTAACGAGGCTTATTTTTCTACCGCTCCCTTAAGCCAACGCTGGTATTACAGGTTTTTTTAAACCTGGCGTTAGCCGCAAAAAGGTGAGCATAGAGCAAAATTTAGCTCCGCATCTCACCTCAATACCAGCGTTGCTTAAGTCAGCAGTGAGCTGGCTAAATGTGCTCGTGCACGATTTCCCCATAGGAAACAATGGGGCTGAGCTGGCTGGAAAAAAACCTAACACCTGCAAAAAAGCAGCGTCCAGCTTCTAACGCAGCCCCATTGTTTCCTACGGGGAAATAAAAAATATGTCTACACCTAACACCCTAACATGAACCCCTAATCTAAACACCCCTAATCTTACACTTATTAACCCCTAATCTGCCACCCCCGACATCGTCGCCACCTGCATTATGCTATTAACCCCTAATCTGTCGCTCCGGACACCGCCGCCACCTACATTATACTTATAAACCCCTAATCTGCTGCCCCCAACATTGCCGACACCTACATTATAGTTATTAACCCCTAATCTGCCCCCCCCAATGTCGCCACAACTATATTAAATTTATTAACCCCTAATCTGCCGCCACCAAAATAATAAATTTATTAACCCCTAAACCTAAGTCTAACCCTAACACCCCCCTAACTTAAATATAATTTAAATACATGTAAATAAATTTACTATAATTAATTAAATTATTCCTATTTAAAACTAAATACTTACCTGTAAAATAAACCCTAAGCTAGCTACAATATAACTAATAGTTACATTGTAGCTAGCTTAGGATTTATATTTATTTTACAGGCAACTTTGTATTTATTTTAACTAGGTACAATAGTTATTAAATAGTTATTAACTATTTAATAACTACCTAGCTAAAATAAGTACAAAATTACCTGTAAAATAAATCCTAACCTAAATTACAATTACACCTAACACTACACTATCATTAAATAAATTAACTAAACTACCTACAATTAAATACAATTAAATTCAATAAACTAAATTACGAAAAAAAACAAACACTAAATTACAGAAAATAAAAAAAGAATTACAATAATTTTAAACTAATTACACCTAATCTAATCCCCCTAATAAAATAAAAAAGCCCCCCAAAATAATAAAATTTCCCTACTCTATACTAAATTACAAATAGCCCTTAAAAGTGTCTTTTGCGGGGCATTGCCACAAAGTAATCAGCTCTTTTACCTGTAAAAGAAAAATACAATATCCCCCAACATTAAAACCCACCACCCACACACCCCTACTCTAAAACCCACCCAAACCCCCCTTAAAAAAACCTAACTCTAACCCCCTGAAGATCTCCCTACCTTGAGCCGTCTTCACCCAGCCGGGCAGAAGTGGTCCTCCAGAGGGTCCGAAGTCTTCATCCGATCGGGGCAGAAGAGGTCCTCCAGACGGCAGAAGGCTTCATCCAAGTGGCATCTTCTATCTTCATCCTTCCGGAGCGGAGCCATCTTCTATCCAGCCGACGCGTAGCCATCCTCTTCAAACAATGTCCTAATGAAGACTGAAGGTTCCTTTAAATGACGTCATCCAAGATGGCGTCCCTTGAATTCCGATTGGCTGATAGGATTCTATCAGCCAATCGGAATTAAGGTAGGAAAAATCCTATTGGCTGATTGGATCAGCCAATAGAATTGAGCTTGCATTATATTGCCTGTTCCAATCAGCCAATAGAATGCAACCTCAATCCTATTGGCTGATTTCATCAGCCAATAGGATTTTTCCTACCTTAATTCCAATTGGCTGATAGAATCCTATCAGCCAATCAGAATTCAAGGGACGCCATCTTGGATGACGTCATTTAAAGGAACCTTCATTCTTTGTTAGGAAGAGGATGGCTCCGCCTCGGCTGGATAGAAGATGGCTCCGCTCCGCTCCGGAAGGATGAAGAATAGATAAAAGATGCCGCTTGGATGAAGCCTTCTGCCATCTGGAGATCCTCTTCTGCCCCGATCGGATGAAGACTTCTGCCATATGGACGACCACTTGTGCCCGGCTGGGTGAAGACGGCTCAAGGTAGGGAGATCTTCTGGGGTAAGAATTAGGTTTTTTTAAGGGGGGATTGGGTGGGTTTTAGAATAGGGGTGTGTGGGTGGTGGGTTTTAATGTTGGGGAGTATTGTATTTTTCTTTTACAGGTAAAAGAGCTGATTACTTTGGGGCAATGCTCTGCAAAAGGCCCTTTTAAGGGCTATTTGTAATTTAGGTAGGGTAGGGAAATTTTATTATTTTGGGGGGCTTTTTTATTTTATTAGGGGGATTAGATTAGGTGTAATTAGTTTAAAATTATTGTAATTCTTTTTTTCTTTTCTTTAATTTAGTGTTTTTTTCCCCCGTAATTTAGTTTATTGAATTTAATTGTATTTAATTGTAGGTAGTTTAGTAAATGTATTTAATGATAGTGTAGTGTTAGGTGTAATTGTAACTTAGGTTAGTATTTATTTTACAGGTAATTGTGTACTTATTTTATCTAGGTAGTTATTAAATAGTTAAAAACTATTTAATAACTATTCTACCTAGTTAAAATAAATACAAAGTTGCCTGTAAAATAAATATAAATCCTAAAATGGCTACAATGTAACTATTAGTTATATTGTAGCTAGCTTATGGTTTATTTCATAGGTAAGTATTTAGTTTTAAATAGGAATATTTTTTTTAATTATGTTAATTTAATTTTATTTAATTTAAATTATATTTAAGTTGGGGGGGTTAGACTTAGGGTTAGACTTAGGTTTAGGGGTTAATAAATGTATTATAGTAGCGGCAGCGTTGGGGTCGGAAGATTAGGGGTTAATAAATGTAGGTAGGTGTCGGCAACGTTGGGGGGGCAGATTAGGGGTTAATAAAATGTAACTAGTGTTTGCGAGGCGGGAGTGCGGCGGTTTAGGGGTTAATACATTTATTAAAGTGACGGCGATGTCCGGTTGGCAGATTAGGGGTTAATAATTGTAGGTAGTGGCGGCGACATTGGGGGGGGCAGATTAGGAGTTTATAAGTATAATGTAGGTGGCGGCGATGTTAGGGGCAGTATATTAGGTGTTCATAGGTATAATGTAGGTGGCGGTGATGTCCGGTCGGCAGATTAGGGGTTACATTTTTTTATTATAGTGTTTGTGATGTGGGGGGGCCTTGGTTTAGGGGTTAATAGGTAGTTTATGGGTGTTAGTGTACTTTTTAGCACTTTAGTTAAGAGTTTTATGTTCCGGCGTTAGCCAATAAAACTCTTAACTACTGACTTTTAAATGAGGTAGAAGTCTTGCCAGGAGAGGGTCTACCGCTCACATCTTCCAAGACTTGTAATACCAGCGTTAGGCAAATCCCATTAAAAAGATAGGATACGCAATTGACGTAAGGGGATTTGCGGTAGCCTCGAGTCACGGAAGAAAAGTGAGCGGTGAGCCTCTACCTGTCAGACTCGTAATACCAGCGTTAGGTAAAAAGCAGCGTTGGGACCTCTCAACGCTGCTTTTTACGGCTAACGCCAAACTCGTAATCTAGCAGTTTGTGTTTTGGGTGGGTGGCGGATTACGGGTTAATAACTTTATTATATACTTTGCGATGTGGGGGTTGGCGGATTAGGGGTTAATACATTTTATTTAGTTATTGTGGTGGGGGGATGGCGGTTGACAGGTAGATATTGCGCATGCGTTTGGTGTTTGTTAAAACTTCAATGGAGTTACGGTGCTCATATACTCAGTGCATGGCTTGCTGTGCCTGCATATGTGTGGCGAGGGGAAAATTGAGTAAAATTTCTCCATTTTCAATGTATAAGTCCTTGCACTGAATATGTGACACGGACTTGTGACGCCGGTTCTATGTTAATATTGAAAAAATATGTTAGTTTATGGGAGTAAAAATAGCGGGCGACGGGTAAAATATACGTGCCACATTTGTATGCGATGCCGTATATGTGATCGCGACATCCATCTAAAAACAGCCTCATGCCGGCTCTTGCGGGTGATGCCGCATATGTAATTGAGCCCTTGATATCTTTAGCAATCTGCATGTCTTTCCTTTCTGTGTTTACCTATTGCTTTTAGTAAGCAGTATCAATAAATGTTATATTTTATTCTGATATTTCTTCCCTTGTGACATTATTTATAACCTTCTTTTGTTTTGTGCTCAGAGGCATTCTTTTTTTACCTTTTCTTTTAGGTTACTAATGTTTAATACATTTTGTCAATGCCTGTGCACAACTATCTGCTGTGACCCACAATACCATACCTTATTGAACAAGGCCAACAAATAGATAATATTTATTTTACAATATAATCTCTACATTTTTAATTAAAGGAGTGAATTGCACTCACATAAATACAATAGAACATAGATAATATATATACGAAAATGTATAGCTCAACCTCAGATTCAAGGTTAGTACATTCATTGTGTTCAAGAACACTACTTAGCACAGTGTATTGTCCTCTCTTACAGCACAGGCAATAAGCACAATTTTTCCAAACTTAAAGGGACACTAAACCCAAATTTTTTTTTTCATGATTCAGGTAGAGAATACAATTTTAAGAAACATTCCAATTTAATTCTATTATCTAATTGGCTTCATTTTTTAGATATCCTTTGCTGAAGAAATAGTAATGCACATGGGTGAGCTAATCACACGAGGCCTCTATGTGCAGGCACCAATCAGCAGCTACTGAGCCTATCTAGATATGCTTTTCAGCACAGAATATCAAGAGAATAAAACAAATTAGATAATAGAAGTAAATTAGAAAGTTGTTTAAAATCACATGCTCTTTCTAAATCATGAAAGAAAAAAGGTTTCATGCAGAGAGGGGGGAAAATAAGTGATTGCCGCACTTACAATACTAAACACAACAAGCACTTTTTTTTGTTTACCTAATGTACCACCAGAATAAATGCAACACTTATTATCCCTATGTGGGCACTGGGGTAGCTGCATTTGCAATGTTTAAACACAATTAACTAGGGTTAGCATTGTAACAATTACATGCGGTAATCACTTAGAGCATGTCATTATTTTGCATTAGAATATGCCTTTAAGGAAAAATAACAACATCTTGAGGGATCTATGGTAAACGTGTTTCATTGCAGAGCCAATTAATAATACAGAATTGCAGCAGAGCAAATAAAGCCACATTAATTATTTTTAAAGATATGAAATAGAACTCTTTAGGTTGTTCCTGGAGTATGGAAGACCCACTCAAATCAACAAAAGACTCCTGATGCTCAGCAATAGGTACATTTACTGCTTGCAGTAAAAAAGTGTAGTTCAAATTCAGAATATCAAGGCTCTTGGAGATAGAGCGTAAAGGCTCCATTTATTAAGCAGCGGATGCTGCTTCCGAGCGCCAGCCGGACCTGAAACGGAAGTTAAGAAGCATCCGATCGAGTGGACGATTGGCTGCCAGTGAGCAGGGGGCGGCTTTGCACAAGCATATCACCAGAAATGCATGTGCAATGATAAATGCTGACAGTGTATCGAGGTTGAGCAGACATGATTCGCTACAGCAAATCATGTCCACTCGCCTTTTAATAAATGTACCCCTTTTGTTGGCTTCATGTGAATACACTGCCAATGATATTCTCCACCCCTGTGGAATGTCACAATAACTTCACAACTGTTATAATAGATGGCAGGGATAGTAACGGAAACATGAATAAAGACAAATACTTTGTATGTCTTTTTTTTAAGGAATAGGAATCAGCTTAATGAACAAACCACAAAATACTTCTTACTCTTTAGCTCCCCAGCCAAACCTGCACGCAAGACTTTTAAAGGCAGATGCTTATCAGGGATCATCAAGCTCCAGCAATTTCCCTGAGAGAAAAGAAAAATATTCTAAGAAGTCCTCCTCAAAATAGTCAGGAATGGTAATGTTGCTTTTTAATTTTCTCTTCCTTTCTGACCCTGATAGTACACACTAAACAAAGTTCTTTATATCCAGCTTTGTGAAGAGGCTGCAGTGTTATATCACTTTTAACATATATATATATATATATATATATATATATATATATATATATATATATATATATACTGTATAGATTTAAAAATAAAAATAATGTTTTTCTTTAAGAGAAGTATAAAGGTATTTAAAGTATTTCCTAGCACACCTTTGGCTTTAATGCAGTTGGCCTAGTCAGCAAGGTTAGTCAGCCAGGCTTTTTTAGCACACCCCATATAATTTTATAGGGAGTCTATTGCTTGAGTGCAAACTTTTTACTTTCATCTTGTGATATGAGCGCAAGAATTGAAGCATTTTGATTTAAATTGAACAGCTGTGCTCCATTTGTAATTTAGGTCTATTTTGGGTTATTTTTATGTAGTAGATTTTATCCCAGATGCTTGGTTTTGGAATTCTTAAAACTATTAATTTGTGTCTGCAGAGATAATCGGCTAGATTACGAGTTGTGCGTTAGGCTTAAAAAGCAGCGTTAAGAGGTCCTAACGCTGCTTTGTAACGCCCGCTGGTATTACGAGTCTTGAAGGTACAGGCTCACCGCTCACTTTTCTAGCTAGACTTGGAAATACCGCAAATCAACATACGTAAATTGTGTATCCTATTTTTTCAATGGGACTTGCATAGCGCCGGTATTACAAGTCTGCAAAAAAGTGCAGCGGTACACCCTCTCCTCTCAAGACTGGTACCGCATTTTAAAGTCAGTAGTTAAGAGTTTTACACTACAACGGCATAGCATAAAATTCTTAACTAAAGTGCTAAAAAGTACACTAACACCCATAAACTACCTATTAACCCATAAAACGAGGCCCTCCCACATCGCAAACACTTAAAACATTTTTTAAACCCCTAATCTGCCGAACCAGACATCGCCGCCACTATAATAAATATATTAACACCTAAACCACCGCACTCCCACCTCGCAAACATTAGTTAAATATTATTAACCCCCAATCTGCCGTCCCTAACATCGCCGACACCTACCTACATTTATTAACTCCTAATCTGCCGCTCCCAACGTCGCTGCCACTATACTAAAGTTATTAATCCCTAAATCTAAGTCTAACCCTAACCCTAACACCCCCTAACTTAAATATAATTAAAAGAAATTGAAATAAATATTCCTATCATTAACTAAATTATTCCTATTTAAAACTAAATACTTACCTATAAAATAAACCCTAAGATAGCTACAATATAACTAATAGTTACATTGTAGCTAGCTTAGGGTTTATTTTTAATTTACAGGCAAGTTTGTATTTATTTTAACTAGGTAGAATAGTTACTAAATAGTTATTAACTATTTAATAACTACCTAGCTAAAATAAATACAAAAGTACCTGTAAAATAAAACCTAACCTAGGTTACAATTACACCTAACACTATACTATAATTAAATTAATTCCCTAAATTAAATACAATTAAATACAATTAAATAAAATTAGCTAAAGTACTAAACCCCCCCCACTAAATTATAGAAAATAATAAACAAATTACAAGATTTTTAAACTAATTACACCTAATCTAATCCCCCTAATAAAATAAAAAAGCCCCCCAAAATAAAAAAGCCCTACCCTACACTAAATTACAAATAGCCTTTAAAGGGCCTTTTGCGGGGCATTGCCCCAAAGTAATCAGCTCTTTTACCTGTAAAAAAAAATTACAAGTCCCCCCCAACATTAAAACCCACCACCCACACAACCAACCCTACTCTAAAACCCACCCAGTACCCCTTAAAAAAACCTAACACTAACCCCTTGAAGATCACCTTACCGGGAGAAGTCTTCATCCAACCGGGCCGAAGTCCTCAACGAAGTGGGGAGAAGTCTTCATCCAAGCCAGGCGAAGTGGTCCTCCAGACGGGTAGAAGTCTTCATCCAGACGGCATCTTCTATCTTCATCCATCCGGCGTGGAGCGGGTTCATCTTCAAGACATCCGACGCGGAACATCCTCTTCATCTGACGGCTAACACTGAATGAAGGTTCCTTTAAATGACGTCATCCAAGATGGCGTCCCTTCAATTCCGATTGGCTGATAGAATTCTATCAGCCAATCGGAATTAAGTAGAAAAAATCCTATTGGCTGATCCAATCAGCCAATAGGATTGAGCTGGCATTCTATTGGCTGTTCCAATCAGTTCAATCCTATTGGCTGTTCCGAACCCTACATTATATTTATTAACCCCTACTCTGCCGCCCCCAATGTCTCCGCCACCTACCTACACTTATTAATCCCTAATCTGCCGCCCCCAACGTCGCCGCAACTATAATAAACATATTAACCCCTAAACTCTGTTGGCTGTCATCAGACTGCAGGGCATTCTTGGTTGAAGCGCCATATTTTCAGTTAACGGTCTCTGACATTGAGAAGTTACTCTGGTATCTTCGGAGTCATGGCTGGAAAGTAAATCTGTTAAAGAATTCCTCAAACAAGAGTAAATTTCCAGGGAGCGATAATAGATTTGGTAGCTATAAGGATCTTTCTTACCAAGCAGCGCAAGATAAAACTCCATTGAGCCTGTCATCAATTGCAATCTTTCCTTCATCCTTCAGTAGCTAAGTGCATGGAGGAGCTCATGGTAGTGGGATCAAATAGTATACCCTATGCTTGCTTTCATATAAGGCCTCTGCAGTTGTGCATGCTCAGACAATGGAATGGAGATCATTCAGATTTGTCTCAAGTGATTCGTCTAGATCCTGTCACAAAGAATTCCCTAACCTGGTGGATAACTTCAGACCTGGTGGAGTGAGGTATGAGTTTCATTCGACCATCATGGGAAGTGATAACTTTGGACTCCAGTTTATATGTTTGGGGAGCAGTTTGGGGTTCCAGGAGAGCTCGGGGAGTGTGGACATCTCAGAAAATGTCGCTACCCATAAACATTTTGGAGCTCAGAGCCTTATTCTATGCTCTACTAGTGTGGACGCAACTGCGTTTCATCCCTTTTATTTGATTTCAATCGGACAACATTAAGGTGGTAGCGTATGTCAATCACCAAGAGTGAACTCGCAGTTTGTTGGCTATGAAGTGTCTCATGAGTTGGTCAGAAAATCCCCAGTGCATCATGTCCCCAATTCCCATTCCAGGAGTTGCAAATTGGGAGGCCGACTATTTAAGTCATCAATCTCTTCACTCAGGGTGAATGGTCTCTCAATCAGAAGAAATTCAACCAGAGTGTCTCTCGGTGAGGTCTTCCAGAGATAAATCTGATGGCATCTTGACTTTCAAACTTTGGAGATACGGTTTTCGGTTATGAGATCCTCACAAGATCCTCAGGCAGAGATAGTGGGCACTCTGGTGGTCCCTTGGGATTACAGTCTGGTTTATCTGTATTCTGTTCCCACCAATAGTTCTGCTTCCTCGAGTAATAGCGAGGATAAAGCAAGAGAAGGGGGGCAGCAATAATAATTTATCCTGCATGGCCACACAGGACTTGGTATGCAGATCTCATTTGAATGTCACCTGCCTCTCTATGACATCTTCCCCTGAGAGTGGACATGCTAGCTCAGGGTTCATTCCTTTATCAGAATCTAGATTCTCTGAGGCTGACTGTGTGGCGATTGAACATATAATTCTGGCTCGGAGAGGCTTCTCTGGGTCCGTGATTGACACCCTGATTAGGGCATGTAAGCCTGTCACCAGGCATATGTATCATAAGATTTGGAAGGTTTATCTGTTGTGGTGTGCAGAAAGTGGTTTCTGCATATACAGTCTCTCATTTAGTTCTATTAAGGGTCAAATCTCGGCCCTATCTGTTTTGTTACATAAAAAGTTGGCATGGTTGCCTGATGTTCAGTCCTTTGTTCAGACAGTGGTTATAATCAGGCCACTTTTCAAATCAATTGCTCCACCATGGAGTTTTAATCTTGCTCTCAAGGTTCCACAATATGTTTAGTTTGCACCAATGCCTTCCTTATATATTAAGTTGCTTTCTTGGAAAGTTCTCGTCTGCTTGCGATTTCTTCTTCCTGTAGGGTTTCTGAGTTGTCAGCTCTTCAATGTGATCCTCTTTATTTGGCGTTTCATCAAGATAAGGCAGTTATAGAGAACTCAGTTTGGTTTCTTACCTAAGGTAATTTAGTATGATAACATCATCAGGAGATTGTGGTTCCGTCTTTGTGCCCTAATCCCTCTTTCTCTAAGGGCATTGAAGTTTTACCTTCATGCAACTAAAGATTTTCGACAGTCTCAAAGTCTTTTTGTTCTCTTTTCAGGTAAGTGCAGGGGTCAGAAGGCCACTGCTACATCTTTGTTTTCTCGGCTTTGAAATCTCATCCACATAGCTTATGTAGAAGCAGTCCATCAGCCTCTAGCCCGCATCACTGCTCATGTTATGCATTCAGTATTTACATCTTGGACCTTCAGACATGAGGTTTTGGTAGAACCAATCTGTAAAGCTACCACTTGGTCTTCATTCAATACTTTTACCAAATTGTATCTGTTTGATGTTTGCCTCTTCTGAAGCATCCTTTGGCTGGAAAGTTCTTCAGTCGGTAGTCCCTAATATAACTTCCTTTGCCGTTGTTTTCTATGTCCTGTTGTCCTGACCCTTTTTTGGTGGACTCCACAGCTTGGGTATTGTTTCCCACATGTAAGAATAGGATTTCGTGGACTCTCACTACCAGTAGAAAAAAAACATAATTTATTCTTACCTTATAAATTATTTTCTTTCTTGGTAGTGAGAGTCCACAAACCCACCCTGTTTATTTTGAATGGGCAGCAGTTACAATTTTGCACCTCTTACCCCCTTTTATCTCACTTACTTTCCCTATCTTCTGATATGAACTACTGGGAGGGATACTTGAATGCTTTGGTGGGGGTGCCTTTGCTTCCTCCTGGTGGCCAGGCGTGGAATTCCTCTTGTAAGAATAGGATTTTGTGGACTCTCACTACCAAGAAAGAAAATAATTTATCAGACAATGCATGTCTGGAGGTTGATTGCAATAGAAATAGTTTCTCGAATGGGGTTGTAGGTCTTGTAAGATGTTGCTTGCTTGGCTGTGTGTTTATAAAGTGACTTATTTGTGCATATGGAAACCAATAATGGAACAGATCTTGGTAAGTGTTGTGAAGTTCTTTAAATGTTTTGAGTTTACTGTCATGTAAGATAGTTCCTAAAACCCTATATTTTATATTGTAGGTCTGGTATTGATGATTATCTCCATTCCACCAAGATATGGTTGGATTATAGCAAAGAGGCATCATGGGTGAAATTTTAGGGGAAATGTTAGTAGAGGTGTTTATTACTTTGTCCAAGGTCACAAAAAGGTTAGCCATTAGAGGATATTTTGAAGCTAATGGTGGTCTATGCTTAGGAGGTAGCCACACCGACAAGCCCATTTTGCCAAGTCCTAAGATAGATCTATCAAATTGGACCCACAGTTTACTTAGATTGTTTGGGCACCAATCCAATAATCTATGAAGGGCTATTGCCTGTTTATAGACCATTATGTCAGGGACTCTGAGGCCTCCTCTATCTTTAGTGAGGTACATTGTCTGATTGATTCAATTTTGTGGCTATAAATTAATGACAAGGGTATGCATGTTAGTAATAAATATAATAGTCTCGGCAGGACATTCATCTTTATAACATTGATCCTTTCTAACTAGTAAATGTATTAGTTTTTCTAACTAGAGAGGTCCCTTATTAGTGTTCTTTTTATTAGTTTGTAGTTAGCAGTGAATATTTCTTGCGGGTCTGGTGACAGAAAAATACCTAAATATTTCATTCTTATTCTTTATTGTTTTAATGGGCAATCTGTCATTAATTGGGTTAACTGTTTTAGGTCATATGTTATGTTCAAAAGCTCAGATTTTGCTAAATTAAGTTGGATATATAGCCATAAAAATGAAATATCTTTAGTGCTTGTGGGGGGAGGTCATTTCGGATTTTAAGTGCAAGGATTTCTATGGAAAGGGCAAACAAAATTGGTGACAAGGGGCACCCCCTATCTTGTGCCATTGTGTATATCAAGTTTATAGGAAAGGACGCTGTTTACTTAGAGCTTAGCTGTTGGGGGGGACTGGTATAAGGAAAAGACTAATTCAGTGAATTTATCGCCAAATTCATATGGTGCATTTTCGGCATCAGTGGAGATAAGGACCAACTATTTTATTATTTTTGGCATGAGAGATGAGTTGAAGTACTTTTAGCGTATTGTCTCTTGCTTCTCTCCCAGGGACAAAGCCCACATGGTCGGGGTAAATCAATTTGGTTAAATATTTATTAATCACTAGCACCTTATATCTGAATTAAGTAAAGAAATTGTTTGGAAGTGGCCTTCTAGCATGGTGTCTGCAAAGTCTCAATCATCAATCAGTGTATTGAACAGTTGTAAAAGGGAAAGTAGAAGATGTTGAAGATAAGTTTTATAGTATTTCATGCCCAGTTGATCTGGGCCTGGGCTTTTCACAATAGGCATATACTTTATAGCATATTCAATTTCATTGACTGTTACAGGAGAGTCTAGATGGGCTAATTCCTTCTCATCAAGTGTTGGTGTGCTTAATTCAGAGAGGTAGTGTTCTAAAACCACTGGCTTGGTATTGTTAGAAATTTTATATAGGAAGGCGTAGTATTGTCTAAAAACCTCCGCTATAGCTTTACTATCTTTACAAAGTTTCCCATGTGTGTCTACGATTGAGTGTATATAAGATAAGGGCTTTTACCAATAAGGGTCCTGCTTTATCTTTCAAATCAAAGTAATTTTGTTTCATCAGTACAGATTTTTGATGAATTTCTCTCATGAGGTGGTTTTTAAGATTGGCCCTGGCTTGTGTCAGTGATTCTAATATTGAGGTGGAAATCGCCTCCTTTTTGTGTTCATGTCCCAAGTGAGATATTTGTGCTAATAAGAAATTCAGATACTGTCTGTTTAATCTTTTCTCAAGGGTTTTGAACTTAATGAACTCACCACATACCACACATTTGTGGGCCTCCCAAATTGTAGAGGGTAATATCTGTTCAATGGTGTATTCCCTGAAGTATTCTTTGGGGGCTGTGTCTACATTGTTTGTAATTAGGTGATTATATTCTAGAAAATCATCTAGTCTCCAGATAAAAGGCAGAATAGGAGTATTAGGCCAGTCTAGCATGCATTAAATAGGGGCATGATCAGACCATGTGATAGGTAGAATGATAGAGTCTCGAATCAACATTAAGCCTACCTGGTCAGTCATGATATAGCCTATTCTGGCATAATTATTGTGTGTGTAAATAATATGTAAAGTCTTTCTGATTAGGATGAATCATCCCCCAGACCTCATGGACAGCTAATTGTTGCAATTAGTGGCTAACGGATTTAATAACGCACTTTGGTGTGCTGGAGGTTCCGGCAGAAGTGTCTAGTATGGGATCTAGTGGTAGAATAAAATCTTCACAAAAAAAACAAGTTTCCTTTGAAAATTTCCAATAGTTTTGGTGTTATTTGTTTTTAAAGTAGATGTTTCCCTTGGTTGGGTAACTAGACATTTACGAGTGTAGTATGTCTGTCAAATAAAAAAGCTATAACTATAAGATACCTTCCATCTCTGTCTTTCTCAACATGTGTTGCCTGGAATTTGACAGTATTTTTAATCAAAATACTAACTCATCCTTTTTTTTACTATTATCTAAGGTTAAGTATGTGTTTTTAAAAAACAAGGTGATTTTTCATTTCTGGCTCAGAGAAATGACTGAACACTCAAGATTGTGATTGCCTTGAATTGAAAAGTGTCAGTTTCCTGCAGAAAACCAACAGAAAACAAATTGGCAAATAGATTATGATTGATCCCTCATTAAGACATTTGACTTAGGCAGATTTCTTTACAGAATATGTCAATAAATCATTATGCATATTACTATGTGAATAAATCAGGTAAGCTTTGGGCAAAGCATGTTCAAGTCACAAGCCAGGTAATCTTTACAATAAAACCAAGTAGTTCTAAAATGTATTCCCTTTCTACACTAAGTGAGTCATCGTTTTGCCTTTCTGTTGCTTGAACAGTGATTAAGGGTTGAATAAACATCGTCTTTTAAACTTGATTTATTTTGTGATTAATAGATTCAAACATTTATATTTTGCAACCAAATTTAATGAAAAAGTTTACCATCAGTTACAATTGTATAAGACAACTGGGAAATCACTGAACCATAACATTCAGTCTGTCTATTGCACATTTATTATCTGCTGATTTCCCTTGACTCAAAAAATATCTGAAGCATCATTTATCTTATCTTGGGCTCATTTTCTCTCGTTTTGCCTTTGTTGTTGAATTCATATATTTCCAGATCTACTTTACCAATTATACATTGAGTGCCAATAGTATAAAACTGAGTTCAGAAATGAGAGAGCTGTAGTGATTAAAATAAAAGGAAATAGAAAAGGATGAGGAGGGGTTAAAAGCATTTATGAGAACAAAAGGAAAATGCAAAATGAGAAATAAAAATGATGGATGAGAATGGAGGGGTAAAATAGCTGAGGAGGCAGTTAGAGAAGTGTTTGTAGAAAATACAATTTAATGGAGAGCAAAGATGGATGTGAAGTATGAGGATTAATCAGAAAAAAAAAGTTAACATTGAATTTCTTAAACAACTGAAAACTCAACAAAAAAAAAAGAGAAGAATGCTGGAAATATCAAAGAGATAAAAGGAGGGGCGTTGATGGACTATTAAAGGGACATTAAGGCCTAAATGACAAGTGCAATGCAAACATATTAGTGCTATTGATTGCCAACACTGGGAAATTTAAATCTATCCTTGCACTTGTATGACAAGCTGAAAGTAAAAAGTCAGCGCATGAAGGAAAGGCTCAGGCACGCTAACACCTGAAGGTCAGATAGTGCAGCCTCGCTAACTCCCTTTCCCCCTAGAATTGCATGGGGCACACTACAAAACCTCTTCTGGCTTTCACTTGTTCACTAACCCGAAGGTGCACTAGGCAAATTGAGCTAAAGCCAAAGGTACATTAAGAAATACTTTTAAATTAAATACTTTAAATATTTATGTTCTTCACTGAGAATAACATTTTATTTTTTATTTTATTTATATATGCATATATAGAAATCCAAAAAAGACAGCACTCACTGGACTTAAAGGTAAAAAAATAACTTTTAATTATCCGTAGTTAAAAATGGGGGATAGGCATGACGTTTCGATGCTGTACTAGCATTTTTATCAAATGTCCCAAGGTGAAGAAGGTGATGCTTCAGGGTAGGTGCACCATCAGTGTGATGCCCCAAAGGAAGATATACTTAAAGGGACACTGTAGCCAAAAAATTTCTTTCGTGATTCAGATTGAGCATGAAATTTTAAGCAACTTTCTAATTTACTCCTATTATCAAATTTTCTTCTTTCTCTTGGTATCTTTATTTGAAATGCAAGAATGTAAGTTTAGATGCCGGCCCATTTTTGGTGAACAACCTGGGTTGTCCTTGCTGATTGGTGGATAAATTCATCCACCAATAAAAAAAGTGCTGTCCAGAGTACTGAAACCAAAAAAAAGCTTAGATCCCTTCTTTTTCAAATAATGATAGCAAGAGAACAAAGAAAAATTGATAATAGGAGTAAATTAGAAAGTTGCTTAAAATTGCATGCTCTTTCTGAATTACAAAATAATTTTTTGGGGTACAGTGTCCCTTTAAGCCCTAGTGGAGAAATGAGGTTTTGCTTGTGGTGAGTATATGGTCACTGAGGTTAATGACTATGCTGTCTTGTGTTATCGCCTGTGTGGTGGTTTTGTACTTTGTGCCTGACCTCCTAATGTGGGGTCTATGCCTCTTGAATGAGTAATAACCCCTAAAAAATGTTTTGTGTTACCCAGTCCTATGGAAGGAATTCTTCTATTGTCTAGGAGGTACTGTGGCCATATGTGTTGTGCATGGGACTTCCCCATCTGTATCTGAGGAATCTAATTTTACTTATTGTCATAAGTAGATCCTTTCTCAGGAATGATCCACTCCTATATGAAGAAGAGAGGTATTTTAAGGACCGCTCTGAGCATATAGTTGACAATATACAAAACACATTTACAGTATGCAACCACAACTTCTTTCTGTGACATTTATAAACTAACACTTTTACACTTGACAATTACAAATATTCATACATAATTGTCTCATTTGGTATACACACAAACACATTAACAAAAAATATATCATGTTTGAGTAGTAATGCTCACTAGGATCGATATGATCAGTGTTAACTATTATTTTTTATTTTGTTGATTGCGAAGATAATTTCTCTTGTAAGGTGTATCCAGTCCACGGATCATCCATTACTTGTGGGATATTCTCATTCCCAACAGGAAGTTGCAAGAGGACACCCACAGCAGAGCTGTAATATAGCTCCTCCCCTAACTGTCATACCCAGTCATTCTCTTGCAACTCTCAACAAGCAAGGACGTTGTAGGAGAGAGTGGTTAAATATAGCTAGTTTATTTTCTTCAATCAAAAGTTTGTTATTTTTAAATAGTACCAGAGTTGTGCTATTTTATCTCAGGCAGTAAATAGAAGAAGAATCTGCCTGAGGTTTCTATGATCTTAGCAGGTTGTAACTAAGATCCATTGCTATTCTCACATATGTCTGAGGGGATTACACAGATGAGGTAACTTCAGCGAGAGAATGGCGTGCAGTTTATTCTGCTATCAGGTATGTGCAATTATTATTTTTTCTAGAGATGGAAAACACTAGAAAATGCTGCTGATACCGGATTAATGTAAGTTAAGCCTGAATACAGTGATTTAATAACGACTGGTATCATGCTTACTCCCAGGGGTAATACCCTTATGATATTTACAATATAAAACGTTTGCTGGCATGTTTAATCGTTTTTATATATGCTTTGGTGATAAAACTATATTGGGGCCTAGTTTTTTCCACATGGCTGGCTTAAATTTTGACTAGAAACAATTTCCACTGTTGTAGTATAAAAGTTACAGTTGGTGCAGTTAAAATTACAAACTGTGACATCCAGCTTCCCTCAAAGGCCCTCTGAATGCTATAGGACATCTCTAAAGGGCCCAAAGGCTTTCCAAAGTCGTTTATTGGGGAAGGTAGGGCCACAGATTGCTGTGGCAGTTGGTTGTGACTGTTAAAAAATGTCTATTTCGTTTTTTTGATCCGTTTTTTTGAACTAAGGGGTTAATCATCCATTTGCAAGTGGGTGCAATGCTCTGTTAGCCTATTATACACACTGTAAAAATTTCGTTTGATTTACTGCATTTTTTCACTGTTTTTCAAATTCTGACAAAATTTGTTTCTCTTAAAGGCACAGTACCGTTTTTTATATTTGCTTGTTAACTTGATTTAAAGTGTTTTCCAAGCTTGCTAGTCTCATTGCTATTCTGTATAAACATGTCTGACATAGAAGAAACTCCTTGTTTATTATGTTTAAAAGCCATGGTGGAACCCCATCTTAGAATGTGTACCAAATGTACTGATTTCATTTTATGCAATAAAGATCATTTTCGGTCTTTAAAAAATGTATCACCAGAGGAATCTGACGAGGGGGAAGTTATGCCGACTAACTTTCACCACGTGTCAGACCCTTTGACTCCCGCTTAAGGGACTCACACTCAAATGGCGCCAAGTACATCTAGGGCGCCCATAGCGTTTACTTTACAAGACATGGCGGCAGTCATGGATAATACACTGTCAGCGGTATTAGCCAGACTACCTGAACTTAGAGGTAAGCGAGATAGCTCTGGGGTGAGACAAAATGCAGAGCATACTGACGCTTTAAGAACCATGTCTGATACTGCCTCACAATATGCAGAAGCTGAGGAAAGAGAGCTTCAGTCAGTGGGTGATGTTAATGACTCAGGAAAGATACCTGATTCTAATATTTCTACATTTAAATTTAAGCTTGAACACCTCCGCGTGTTGCTTAGGGAGGTTTTAGCTGCTCTGAATGACTGTGATACCATTGCAGTGCCAGAGAAATTGTGTAGACTGGATAAATACTTTGCAGTGCCGGTGTGTACTGATGTTTTTCCAAATACCTAAAAGGTTTACAGAAATTATTAATAAGGAATGGGATAGACCAGGTGTGCCGTTCTCTTCCTCTCCTATTTTTAGAAAAATGTTTCCAATAGACGCCACCACATGGGACTTATGGCAGACAGTCCCTAAGGTGGAGGGAGCAGTTTCTACTCTAGTAAAGCGTACTACTATCCCTGTCGAGGACAGTTGTGCTTTTTTTTTTTTTAGATCCAATGGATAAAAAATTAGAGGTTACCTTAAGAAAATATTTATTCAACAAGGTTTTATCCTACAGCCCCTTGCATGCATTGCCCCTGTCACTGCTGCTGCGGCGTACTGGTTTGAGTCTCTGGAAGAGGCTTTACAGGTAGCGACTCCATTGGATGACATACTTGGCAAACTTAGAGCACTTAAAGGGACACTGTACCCAAAAATTTTCTTTCGTGATTCACATTGAGCATTAAATTTTAAGCAACTTTCTAATTTACTCTTATTATCACATTT
This sequence comes from Bombina bombina, assembly GCF_027579735.1. NCBI lineage: Eukaryota > Metazoa > Chordata > Amphibia > Anura > Bombinatoridae > Bombina > Bombina bombina. Next base: position 667,193,532 of record NC_069504.1, on the reverse strand, counting down.
TCTTCATTCTCTTGGTATCTTTATTTGAAATGCAAGAATGTAAGTTTAGATGCCGGCCCATTTTTGGTGAACAACCTGGGTTGTCCTTGCTGATTGGTGGATAAATTCATCCACCAATAAAAAAGTGCTGTCCAGAGTACTGAAACCAAAAAAAAGCTTAGATGCCTTCTTTTTCAAATAATGATAGCAAGAGAACGAAGAAAAATTGATAATAGGAGTAAATTAGAAAGTTGCTTAAAATTGCATGCTCTTTCTGGATTACAAAAGAAAAACTTTGGGTACAGTGTCCCTTTAAGCTAGCCAATTCTATTATTCTGATGCCATTGTTCATTTGACTAAACTAACGGCTAAGAATTCTGGTTTTGCTATACAGGCGCGCAGAGCGCTATGGCTTAGATCGTGGTCAGCTGACGTGACTTCAAAATCTAAGCTACTTAACATTCCCTTCAAGGGGCAGACCCTATTCGGGCCTGGTTGAAGGAGATTATTGCTGATATCACTGGAGGAAAAGGTCATGCCCTTCCTCAGGACAGGTCCAAATCTAGGGCCAAACAGTCTAATTTTCGTGCCTTTCAAAACGTCAAGGCAGGTGCGGCATCAACTTCCTCTAATAATAAACAAGAGGGAACTTTTGCTCAATCCAAGACGGTCTGGAGACCAAACCTGACATGGAAAAAAGGTAAGCAGGTAAAAAAGCCTGCTGCTGCCTCTAAGACAGCATGAAGGAACGGCCCCCTATCCGGGAACAGATCTAGTAGGGGGCAGACTTTCACTCTTTGCCCAGGCGTGGGCAAGAGATGTTCAGGATCCCTGGGCGTTGGAAATTATATCCCAGGGATATCTTCTGGACTTCAAAGCTTCCCCCCCAAAAGGGAGATTTCACCTTTCACAATTATCTGCACACCAGATAAGGAGAGAGGCATTCTTACACTGTGTACGAGTCCTCCTAGTTATGGGAGTGATCCATCCAGTTCCAAAGGAGGAAGAGGGACAGGGTTTTTACTCAAATCTGTTTGTGGTTCCCAAAAAAGAGGGAACCTTCAGACCAATTTTGGATCTAAAGATCTTAAACAAATTCCTCAAAGTTCCGTCGTTCAAGATGGAAACTATTCGTACCATCCTACCACTGATCCAGGAGGGTCAATATATGACTACAGTGGATCTAAAGGATGCTTATCTTCACATTCCGATACACAAAGATCATCATCGGTTTCTCAGGTTTGCCTTTTAAGACAGGCATTACCAGTTGTAGCTCTTCCCTTGGGATTAGCTACAGCCCCAAGAATCTTTACAAAGGTTCTAGGGTCACTTATGGCGGTCCTAAGGCCGTGGGGCATAGCAGTAGCCCCTTATTTAGACAACATCCTGATACAGGCGTCAAACTTCCAAATTGCCAAGTCTCATACGGACGTAGTACTGGCATTTCTGTGGTCGCATGGGTGGAAAGGGAACGAGGAAAAGAGTTCTCTATCCCCACTCACAAGAGTTTCCTTTCTAGGGACTCTGATAGATTCTGTAGAAATGAAAATTCACCTGACGGAGTCCAGGTTATCAAAGCTTCTAAATTCCTGCCGGGTTCTTCTTTCCATTCCGCGCCCTTCGGTGGTTCAGTGTATGGAAGTAATCGGCTTAATGGTAGCGGCAATGGACATAGTGCCGTTTGCACGCTTACATCTCAGACCGCTGCAACTATGCATGCTCAGTCAGTGGAGCGGGGATTACACAGATTTGTCCCCTCAACTGAATCTGGACCAAGAGACCAGGGATTCTCTTCTCTGGTGGCTATCTCGGGTCCATCTGTCCAAAGGTATGACCTTTCGCAGGCCAGATTGGACAATTGTTATGACAGATGCCAGCCTTCTATGTTGGGGTGCAGTCTGGAACTCTCTGAAGGCTCAGGGATAGTGGACTCAGGAGGAGTCTCTCCTTCCATTAAATATTCTGGAACTAAGAGCGATATTCAAGGCTCTTCAGGCTTGGCCTCAGTTAGCAACTCTGAGGTACATCAGATTTCAGTCAGACAACATCACGACTGTAGCTTACGTCAACCATCAAGGGGGAACGAGAAGTTCCCTAGAGATGTTAGAAGTTTAAAAAATAATTCGCTGGGCAGAGATTCACTCTTGCCACCTATCAGCTATCCATATCCCAGGTGTAGAGCACTGGGAGGCGGATTTTCTAAGTCGTCAGACTTTTCATCCGGGAGAGTGGGAACTCCATCCGGAGGCATTTGCACAACTGATTCATCGTTGGGGCAAACCAGAACTGGATCTCATGGCATCTCGCCAGAACGCCAAGCTTCCGTGTTACGGATCCAGGTCCAGGGATCCCAAGGCGACACTGATAGATGCTCTAGCAGCGCCCTGGTCTTTCAACCGGGCTTATGTGTTTCCACTGTTTCCTCTGCTCCCTCGACTGATTGCCAAGATCAAGCAGGAGAGAGCATCAGTGATTCTGATAGCACCTGCGTGGCCATGCAGGACCTGGTATGCAGATCTAGTGGACATGTCATCCTTTCCACCATGGTCTCTGCCTCTGAAACAGGACCTTCTACTTCAGGGTCCTTTCAACCATCCAAATCTAATTTCTCTGAGGCTGACTGCCTGGAGATTGAACGCTTGATTTTATCAAAGCGTAGCTTCTCCGAGTCCGTTATTGATACCTTAAGACAGGCACGAAAGCCTGTCACCAGGAAAATTTACCATAAGGTATGGCGTAGATATCTTTATTGGTGTGAATCCAAGGGTTACTCATGGAGTAAGGTCAGGATTGCTAGGATATTATCTTTTCTCCAAGAAGTTTTGGAAAAAGGATTGTCAGCTAGTTAAGCATCTGGCAGATGTTCCAGACGTTCAGGCATTTTGTCAGGCTTTAGTTAGAATCAAGCCTGTGTTTAAACCTGTTGCTCCACCATGGAGCTTAAACTTGGTTCTTAAGGTTCTTCAAGGAGTTCCATTTGAACCTCTTCATTCCATAGATATCAAGCTTTTATCTTGGAAAGTTCTTTTTTTGGTAGCTATTTCCTCGGCTCGTAGAGTCTCTGAGCTATCTGCCTTACAATGTGATTCTCCTTATCTAATTTTTCATACGGATAAGGTAGTCCTGCGTACCAAACCTGGGTTCTTACCTAAGGTGGTATCTAACAAGAATATCAATCAAGAGATTGTTGTTCCATCCTTGTGTTACACAATTTGGACGTGGTCCGTGCTTTAAAGTTTTACTTACAAGCTACTAAAGATTTTCGTCAAACATCTGCTTTGTTTGTTGTCTACTCTGGACAGAGGAGAGGTCAAAAGGCTTCGGCAACCTCTTTTTCTCTTTGACTAAGAAGCTTAATCCGCTTAGCCTATGAGACTGCTGGACAGCAACCTCCTGAAAAGATTACAGCTCATTCCACTAGAGCTGTGGCTTCCACTTGGGCCTTTAAAAATGAGGCTTCTTTTGATCAGATTTGCAAGGCGACGACTTGGTCTTCGCTTCATATTTTTTCAAAATTTTACAAATTTGATACTTTTGCTTCTTCGGAGGCTATATTTGGGAGAAAGGTTTTACGGGCAGTGGTTCCTTCCATTTAAGTTCCTGCCTTGTCCCTCCCTTCATCCGTGTACTTTAGCTTTGGTATTGGTATCCCACAAGTAATGGATGATCCGTGGACTGGATACACCTTACAAGAGAAAACACAATTTATGCTTACCTGATAAATTTATTTCTCTTGTGGTGTATCCAGTCCACGGCCCGCCCTGTCATTTTAAGGCAGGTAATTTTTAAATTTAAACTACAGTAACCACTGCACCCTATGGTTCCTCCTTTCTCGGCTTGTTTTCTGTCGAATGACTGGCTATGACAGTTAGGGGAGGAGCTATATTACATTTCTGCTGTGGGTGTCCTCTTGCAACTTCCTGTTGGGAATGAGAATATCCCACAAGTAATGGATGATCCGTGGACTGGATACACCACAAGAGAAATAAATTTATCAGGTAAGCATAAATTGTGTTATCATTTCAAAATTAAAAATTTAAATTTCGGCAAAGGTCATGTTCTTTAATTATTTTTTTGTTGTTATTGTCACATCCGTGTTCATCATTTTTACAGAAATAATACACGACATACACACGCTACACTTAATATATTTACATGTGGAGTGCAATCGTTTGCACCCGAGCGATAAGGGGTATATCGCAAGGGTTTGCCGCTCGTATGACAAGTTGAAAGTAAAGGCGATCGTGTAAGTGCAATTGTGATTTATGCTAGAATCATTACCGTGATTTGAGAGCTGTGGTTAACTTTTTCGCGAAAATAAATAGTTGCACAAAATACATTATTAAGTATAGTTACACTCATAAGAACACTGTCTAATAAAAATTATTCTAAAAATATATTGGACAAAAATGTTATAAGGGCTCAAAGATATGAGATCTCATTTGTTATAGAAAATAAGCTGGTAAAGCGCTTTAACATAGAGATACATACATACATCTCTACAGATGTATATGTATATATATATGTATGTGTATTTATATGTATTTACAGTGATATATACACATATAAACACATAAATATATATGTATACATATACAGACATATATATATATATATATATATATATATATATATATATATATATATATATATATATATATATAAGTGCATTGGAGCCCTTTGCCGTCAAGTAGATGAAAACGTAAAAATATATTTATGCAATATTCATTTTTAATAAAGGTTTATATATTTTTTGTAAATATTTCATATTCCAATGTTCTGCAGATAGCAGAATATGTTATATGTATTTGTAAATAGATATTCCTATTTATATCTGTATATATCTATACCTATATATAATCATCTATATATAGGTATAGATCTATATTGTGCCAAAATACAATTTTATATATATATATATATATATATATATATATACAGGTTGCCCTCGGTTTACAACGGTTCAATTTGCACCGCTTCAGAATAACAAACTTTTTTTTCAGTCATGTGACTGTTAAAAAAAAATGTTGAAAAGCATTGAGAAGCAGTGCATTGATTAAAATAGCCAGTAGGTGGAGCTGTCCGCTTGTGTTGCAGCAAAGATATGCAAGCCAAGCAAGCTAAAATGAATCAGTATAACTAGACCTGAGCTATCGAGCAGCTTTCATAGGAACAAGATCTTCCTGTCTATAAATCAGTCCAGATTGGAATGCATAGAAATAATTGTTTGCAGAAAAATGCAAGTAAAGTGTGTGTTGTGTGATTATTTTATTAGGTTTATAATGCTGTTTAGCATTTAAAGTCTTAATTTCAAATCTTTAAAAATAATGTATTAGGTGTTACTTATGACAATTTTGAGAGGGGCCTGGAACCTAACTCCCTCACTTCCCAATGACTTACATTATCAACTGGGTTTCAATTTACAACGGTTTCGATTTACAACCATTCCTTCTGGAACCTAATCCTGGTGTAAACTGAGGGCTACCTGTATATGTATTTATGAATAAATAGAACTTATTCAGTTAAGTAAAGAATGGGTTAGCGCAAATGATAATATTTGATCGTGTTTGCGCGAGAATAGGGTGTTTTCTCCCACTTTTTTTTTTCTCCTTTGACTTCTCTGGGGGATATATGAACGCGCATGTGATATTCTAAGTTCTGATTCTTGCTCTATTTGGGTTACCGCTAGAACAAAAAAAGTTTTACTTTCTACTTGTAATACGAGCGCAACCCAACTAGTGCAAAAATCTTAATTCTAGCGGAGTTAGGGCTCTAGCGGAAACACAAAATACCACTCCACTTGTAATCTAGCCCTTATTTGGCAACTTTTGTTACAACAGAGCCAGTTAGAAAGCTAAATCACTAGACATAGACAACGTTGTATATAGGTAGGCTAATAGAATCTTAGGAGTGTGCACGTGTTTAAGCAATTTTCCAATTTACTTTTATTATCAAATTTGCTTTGTTCTCTCGATATCCTTTGTTAAGAGTAAAGCTAGGCTGATGCAATGTTAGGAGTGTACATATGTCTTTAGCAAGTCTATGGCTGCAATATTGTATCTATGTATAACATTGCTATAAACAATGTTATATATATTGAATAGACCATGACATTTTAAACAACTTTCCAATTTACTTCTGTAATGAATTTTTCTTAATTCTCTTTGGTGCATGCGTCTGTAGTCATGTGGCAGCAGTGTTTGCAACATTGTTTATAGCAATGTTATACATAGCTACAATATTGCTGCCATAGACTTGCTAAAGACATATGCAGGCTCCTAAAATTGTATCAGCCTAGCAGGCTTTACTCTTAACAAAGGATATTGAGTGAACAAAGCAAATTTGATAATACTAAATTAGAAAGATGTTTAAAATCATATGCTCTATCCGAATTATGAACATTTACTTTTAACTTTACTGTCCTTTTAAAAATAAAAAAAATGATGTTTTAAGTGAAGAACATACGGCTAGATTATGAGTTTTGTGTTATGGGTGAAAAAGCAGCGTTAAAGGGACACTGTACCCAAAGTTTTTCTTTTGTAATCCAGAAAGAGCATGCAATTTTAAGCAACTTTCTAATTTACTCCTATTATCAATTTTTCTTCGTTCTCTTGCTATCATTATTTGAAAAAGAAGGCATCTAAGCTTTTTTTTGGTTTCAGTACTCTGGACAGCACTTTTTTATTGGTGGATGAATTTATCCACCAATCAGCAAGGACAACCCAGGTTGTTCACCAAAAATGGGCCGGCATCTAAACTTACATTCTTGCATTTCAAATAAAGATACCAAGAGAATGAAGAAAATTTGATAATAAGAGTAAATTAGAAAGTTGCTTAAAATTTAATGCTCAATGTGAATCACGAAAGAAAATTTTCGGGTACAGTGTCCCTTTAAGGCTCTTTTTCACTATCGCAGGTATTTCTGCACAGCACACTTTTTTAATGGGACTTCCATAGCGCCGGTATTACGAGTTTGCCTGTCCGGCCAAAAAGTGAGCGGTACAGACTATACAGACAAGATTCATACCGTAAACGGAAAGTCAGTAGTTATGGGTTTTGTGCTACAAAGCTGTAACATAAAACTCATAACTAAAGTGCTAAAAAGTACACTAACACCCATAAACTACCTATTAATCCATAAACCAAGGCCCTCACACATTGCAAATAGTAAAATAAAATTATTAACCCCTAATCTGCCGCTCCAGACATCGCCACCACTATAATAAACATATTAACCCCTAAACCGCTGCACTCCCTCATCGCAAACACTAGTTAAATATTATTAACCCCTAATCTGCTGTCCCTAACATCGCCACAACCTACATTACTGTTATTAACCCCTAATGTGCTGCCCCCAAAATTGCTGCCACTATACTAAAGTTATTAACCCCTAAACCTAACCCTAAGTCTAACCCTAACACCCCTAACTTTAAAATAAATATAAATAAAACCTACTATTAATAACTAAATAATTCCTATTTAAAACTAAATGCTTACCTGTAAAATAAACCCTAAACTAGCTACAATATAATTAATAGTTACATTGTAGCTAGCTTAGGTTTTATTTTTATTTCACAGGTAAGTTTGTATTTATTTTAACTAGGTAGATTAGTTAGTAAATAGTTAACTAACTAATTAACTATTTACTAATTACCTAGCTAAAATAAATACAAATTTACCTGTAAAATACAGCCTAACCTGTCTTACACTAACACCTAACCTTACACTACAATTAAATAAATTACATTAATTAAATACAATTAACTAAATTACAATAACAAACAAACACTAAATTACACAAAATAAAAAAGAAATGATCAAATATTTAAACTAATTACACCTAATCTAATAGCCCTATCAAAATAAAAAGCCCCCCAAAATAAAAAAAAACCTAACCTAAACTTAATGACCAATAGCCCTTAAAAGGGCCTTTTGCGGGGCATTGACCCAAATAAATCAGCTCTTTTACCTGTAAAAAAATAAATACAAACAACCCCCCAACAGTAAAACCCACCACCCACACAACCAAACCCCCCAAATAAAACCATATCTAAAAAACCTAAGCTCCCCATAGACCTGAAAAGGGCATTTGGATGGGCATAGCCCTTAAAAGGGCATTTAGCTCTTTTTCGGTGCCCAAACCCTAAGCTAAAAATAAAACCCACCCAATAAACCCTTAAAAAAACCTAACACTAACCCCCGAAGCTCCACTTACAGTTTTTGAAGACCCGACATCCATCCTAAATGAAGCGGCAGAAGTCCTCAGCGAAGCTGGCAGGTCTTCATCCAAGCGGGCCGAAGTCTTTATCCAAGCCGGCAGAAGTCTTCATCCAGACGGCATCTTCTATCTTCATCCATCCGGTGCGGAGCGGCTCCATCTTCAAGACAACCGGCGCAGAGCATCCTCTTCTCTTGACGGCTCTTCTCGAATGAAGGTTCCTTTAAGTGACGTCATCCAAGATGGCGTCCCATGAATTCCGATTGGCTGATTGGAACAGCCAATAGAATGCAAGCTCAATCCTATTGGCTGATTGCATCAGCCAATAGGATTTTTTCACCTTTAATTTCCGATTGGCTGATAGAATTCTATCAGCCAATCGGAATTCAAGGGACGCCATCTTGGATGCCATCACTTAAAGGAACCTTTATTCGAGAAGAGCCGTCAAGAGAAGAGGATGCTCCATGCCGGATGTCTTGAAGATGGAGCCGCTCTGCGCCGGATGGATGAAGATAGAAGATGCCGTCTGGATGAAGACTTCTGCCTATCTGGATGAAGACTTCTGCCCGTCTGGATGAAGACTTCTGCCAGCTTCGCTGAAGACTTCTGCCGATTCGTTGAGGATGGATGTCAGGTCTTCAAAAACTGTAAGTGGATCTTCGGGGGTTAGTGTTAGTTTTTTTTTAAGGGTTTATTGGGTGGGTTTTATTTTTAGCTTAGGGTTTGGGCATTGAAAAAGAGCTAAATGCCCTTTTAAGGGCAATGCCCATCCAAATGCCCTTTTCAGGGCAATGGGGAGCTTAGGTTTTTTAGATAGTGTTTTATTTGGGGGGTTTGGTTGTGTGGGTGGTGGGTGTTACTAATGGGGTGTTGTTTGTATTTTTTTTTACAGGTAAAAGAGCTGATTTCTTTGAGGCAATGCCTAGCAAAAGGTCCTTTTAAGGGCTATTGGTAGTTTAGTTTAGGCTAGGGTTTTTTTAATTGGGGGGGGGGCTTTTTATTTTGATATGGCTATTAGATTAGGTGTAATTAGTTTAAATATTTGATAATTTCTTTTTTATGTAATGTTTTTTTGTGTAATTTTGTGTAATGTTAGGACTTAGTGTAAGGCAGGTTAGGTTTTATTTTACAGGTAAATTTGTATTTATTTTTGCTAGGTAGTTAGTAAATAGTTAAAAACTTAGCTGTGAAATAAAAATAAAACCTAAGATAGCTACAATGTAACTATTAGTTATGGGACTGCTCTATACAAATTGTATGGTTTTAAATCTGTGGAAGTTTTATCAATTGCATCTTTTAGTATTTTAGTTTTTATTTATTAGTATTTCGTTTTGGGGAGACGTCCCCTATACATATGTTATTGTATGCTTATGTGTTTTTATTAAATTTTATAAGTGCTTGATACCTTTGGCTTTTCTTAGCGCCTCCCTTATTACCTGTATATTTTCTAACTATTAGTTATATTGTAGCTAGCTTAGGTTTTATTTCACAGGTAAGTATTTAGTTTTAAATAGGAATTATTTAGGTATTAATAGTAGGTTTTATTTAGATTTATTTTAATTATGTTAAAGTTAGTGGGTGTTAGGATTAGGGTTACATTAGGGTTAGGGGTTAATAACTTTAGTATAGTGGCGGCGACGTTGGGGCGGCAGATTAGGGGTCAATAAATGTAGGTAAGTGGCGGCGATGTTAGGGGCGGCAGATTAGGGGTCAATAAGTGTAGGTAGGTGGCGGCGACATTTTGGGCGGCAGATTAGGGGTTAATAACTATACTGTAGGTGTCTGCGATGTCGGGGGTAGCAGATTAGGGGTGTTTAGACTCAGGGTTTATGTTAGGATGTTAGGTGTAAACATAACTTTTCTTTCCCCATAGGAATCAATGGGGCTGCGTTACAGAGCTTTACGCTCCTTTATTGCAGGTGTTAGGCTTTTTTTCAGCTGGCTCTCCCCATTGATGTCTATAGGGAAATCGTGCACGAGCACGTAAAACCAGCTCAAAGCAGCGCTGGTATTGGAGTGCAGTATGGAGCTCAATTTTGCTCAACGCTCACTTATTGCCTGCTAACGCCGGGTTTTTGCAAACCTGTAATAGCAGCGCTATAGGGAGGTGAGCGGTGACAATAACTTGCAAGTTATCACCGCACCTTTCATAACGCAAAACTTATAATCTAGCCGATAGGTATTTAAAGAATAGCTAATTAAAAAAAATTAACGGCTAGATTACGAGTTTTTGTTGGTAAGGCTTGCAGGGCTAATGAGCAGTTTATGCTCACCGCTCACCTACAAACAACGATGGTATTAGAGGCTTTTTTAAACCCGGCGTTAGCCGCAAAAAAGTGAGCGGAGAGTAAAATTTAGCTCCACATCTCACCTCAATACCAGCGCTGCTTACGGTAGCGGTGAGCTGGCTAAACGTGCTCGTGCACGATTTCCCCATAGGAATCAATGAGGTTGATTCAGCTGAAAAAAATCCTAACACCTGCAAAAAAGCAGCGTTCAGCTCCTAACGCAGCCCCATTGATTCCTATGGGGAAATACTTGTTATGTCTACACCTAACACCCTAACATGTTTATGAAAACCCTATGACCTCTAGGGAGAGAGGGGGGGATTGGGGGTTTGTGCCCTTAGGACCTATTGAAACAAAACCTGACTGTTAACAGTAGGTAGTGCCTTATGCCAAATAATTAGAATTATTAATGAGGAGAGGGACAGGAAAAGAGAGGCATATTGGGCACACTTATAAGGGTCAAAACCAGTACTATATTGCTGTGTGGTGTGTCGTGTGTTGATTTAAAACTTAACTTTTATATCAATTTAAATAAAAAAGATTTGTGGAAATTTCCACCAGTGATTGGCTGACTTTGATTGACAAGAATGTAATCGGCCACGGGATTGGCCGATGATCCTTTAAAAACAGTGTGTGGCGGTCGGACCGGACACCTCTGAAAAAGCAGTTGCGAAACGCGCGTCAGGCGTTCGCACTGCTCCTCTCATATAGTCCGTTTGGTATAATAATAATTGTTGGCCTCTTTTAGGCACTTTTTGCTTTAACTTAAAAACTTTATAAATCTTAAAACTAGTTAATCAACCATAGCCAGTATTAACCTACATACAATATTGATTTAGGCTTAGTTAGCCACATCCTTTGTGGAGCGTCCCTCTCCTCATTAATAACCCTAACATGTACCCCAAGTCTAAACACCCCTAATCTTACACTTATTAACCCCTAATCTGCCGCCCCCGACATCGCCGCAACCTACATTATTTTATTAACCCCTAATCTGCCGCTCCGGACACCGGCGCCACCTACATTATACTTATGAACCCCTAATCTGTCGCCCCCATCATCGCCGGGTTAGGGTTACGTTAGGGTTAGGGTAAGACTTAGGCTTAGGTTTATGGGTTAATAACTTTAGTTAATAAGTGTAGTAAGGTGGCGGCTATTTTGGGGGAAGCAGATTAGGGGTTAATAAATGTATGTAGGTGGCGACGACATTGGGGCAGCAGATTAGGGGTTAATAATATTTAACTAGTGTTTACGATGCGGGAGTGCGGCGGTTTAGGGGTTAATATGTTTATTATAGTGGCGGCGATGTCCGGACGGCAGATTAGGGGTTAATAAGTTTATTTTAGTGTTTGCGATGCAGGAGGGCCTCGGTTTAGGGGTTAATAGGTAGTTTATGGGTGTTAGTGTACTTTGTGACACTTTGTAACGTAAAACCCATAACTACTGACTTTCAGATGACGGTAGGGATCTTGTAGTTATAGGCTGTACCGCTCACTTTTTGGCAGGACAGGCAAACTCGTAATACCGGCGCTGTGGAAGTCCCATTGAAAAAGGACTTTTCAAAAAGTGCGGTAGTTATGTTGTGTGACGGCCAAAAAAGTGTGCGGTACAGCTATACCTACAAGAATCGTAATAGCAGCGGTAGTGAAAAAGCAGCGTTATGAGGCTTTTTCACTAGTAACGCAAAACTTGTAATCTAGCCGATAGTACTGTAGTTTTAAAATGGCATCTATTCCTTACCCAAATAAGTGAACTATGGCTTATATTAATTTTTCTTTTGTAGGATTTATTTTCCAGATATATTTATATATTCTCATGTATCTAATAAGTGAGCTAGACTTTATGTCCAAATACACATAAATATTCATGTCTACATGGGTAACTACTTAGGCATTGTCTTTAAATGTTGTGCATATAGTCACTCTTATAACCTTATTTAAAAATAGATATACATAAACCTTAAACATATGGATGGATATATATATATATATATATATATATATATAAAATGTATGCAAAGGGCCAGCACTCACAGTTGCCAAACATCCACCCAGGGTGCTACAAGATCAAGAAGTATAGGTAGTGGAGAAAAGGTTGCACTCGTAAGGATTTTCAAACCATTACCTTTATTTCTTGTACAAGAAATAAAGGTAACGATGTGAAAATCCTGGCGAGTGCAACCTTTTCTACACTTGGAATAAAAGTCAATCTATGTTGGAAAAGTCGTCTGCATTTCTCAGTTTTTTTCTACTTACTATATATATATATATATATATATATATATATATATATATATGTTCAACTATTATGTGAATCTTCATACGCTTCCCTATATACATTTCACTAGATTACAAGCGTTACGGATTTAAACGCTGAAAAAATGGCCAGAAATGCATTTTACGAGTCGTGTCGGTATAGCTATACGCAAGCATTTTAACCTGTAACGCAACATCCATTCCGCACTCAAAAAAATTACATTTTTGTGTGGGATTTTCATAGCACCGGTATTACAGGTTGTGCATTCAGGCTAAAAAGCTTGCGTTACAGCCTATACCGACACGATCCATACCGCCATCTGAGAGCAGTAGTTATGGATTTTGAGGAACAAAAATGTTTCACAAAACTCATAAATAAAATGTTACAAAGTACACTAATACACATAAATTACCTATTAACCCCTACACCGCTGCCCTCCTGCATCGCAAACACTATTTAAAACTTATTAACCATTAATCTGCTGCCCACCCACATTAAACTATTAATTAACCTAACCTAACTATTCTAACAAAATAAAAAAATACTACCAATTAAAAAATCTAAATTACAAATTTAAAAAAACCTAACACTACAAAAAAATTAAAAAATCTAAAATTACAAAAAATAATAAACACTAAATTACAAAAAATAAAAAAAACACAAAGCTTACACAAAATAAAAAAACATTTCTAACACTCTCTCCCCATTGATGTCTATGGGGGAAAGCGTGCACGAGCATGTCAAATCAGCCCTTGGATTTTGTGATGTATGGAGCTTAACGCCATCATATCGAACGCACAAGGAGGCTTTTCAGTAACTCGTGATAGCAGTGCTATGGAAAGTGCAATAACGCAACTTTTTTGGCGTTAGTTTCGCACCCTGTTTAGCGCAAAACTCGTAATCTAGGTGATTGTAATTTATGTATCCAGCAACATGATACTTAGGGGGGTATATTAGTTAAATTTCATATTTTTGTCTAAGAGATAGCAATTTAGAATTAAAATCGCATGATTTCGATAGATACATATTTATATACAAGGTATATACATATATACATAGATTTGTATATATAGATGCATATATGTTCATCAATATCGTTTATGCATCATTAGAAGTGGGTAATTCTCCAGTATTTTACAACAATTATTAATTTCGGTTTTTAGGGATTCATATAAACAGATATTTTGTTATTTTCTCTAATCTCTTAATTTGGTTTCATGCATGTAGACAATGGGGCCTATCTATCAAGCTCCGAAAGGAGCTTGACGGCCCGTGTTTCTGGTGAGTCTTCAGACTCGCCAGAAACAGCAGTTATGAATCAGCGGTCACAAAGACGGTTGCTCCATAACCCTGTCCGCCTGCTCTGAACAGGCAGACAGACATTGCCGCAATTCAACCCGATCGAGTACGATCAGGTTGATTGGCACCCCCCTGCTGGCGGCCGATTGGCCGCAAGTCTGCAGTGGGTGGCGTTGCACCAGCAGCTCTTGTGAGCTGCTGGTGCAATGCTGAATACGGAGAGTGTATTGCTCTCCGTATTCAGCGAGGTCTGGCGGACCTGATCCGCACTGTCAGATCAGATCCGCCAGACTTTGATAAATCGAGGCCAATGTATAGCTTTACCTGTCAGAATGTATAATTTGGTACATATTCATTATACCTTGATACATCTATACAATATTGGTTATTGTATATACTTCCTTTCATATTTAACATATTTACATGTTTATACATGTGATTATTATACACACCAGTTATTAGGTACCTACAGTTAATTATTTGTGCATTTGTACAGCATTAATCACAATTTTAATGTACATCAACTTCTTATTTACAACTTTAAACTATTTTTTTTCTTCCCAAACAATCATTGTAAATTACCATTTATTTTCTAACAGACATTAGAAATGACATGTTTTTTGCTTATTGGGGTAGACAGAAAGGCTAATTTTGGCCACTAAACACAGCATGGGTCATTTTAGTATGCTAGTGTGAGTACAGATATTTGAGAATCTTCTCACCAAAGCATAAACAATCCCTAGACAATCAGTATCCACCCTTGTTGACAAACACCTCAGGTGACTTCCTGGGATAAGCTTTTTGGCTTCAAGTATAAGCAATTCTTAGACAAATGGTATAGCTTGAATTAAGCAAAGTTTATTTTAAAGAGTTTAACGTATGGTGCAAGGCTATGGGGGAAGTTTCAGTCAGGGGTGAATTTTACTTTTTATAAATTAATTCTCTTATAAGTGGATAAAATAATCCTTCTGATATAGACTATTCTCCACAAATTATGTAACAATATGATATATACATAAAAGAATGAATAGATTTGATGTGCACTTAATAAATATATGAGTTCATAAAGCCATGAGGCCAGGAGCGGACTGATCAACTGAGCAAATAGGACCTGGACTGAGGGCCCAGCATGTAGGGGGGCCCACGAATAACATATCAATGGCTCCTGGGGGACTGCTTAAGATGGGGCTGACAGCTGCCCTATCAGTAATTAAGCAGTTAAGTGTGAGTTCAGTAGGGGCCCTGACCCTTGATGTGGGGTTTGTTGCTCGGGGAGCCCTAGAGTGTGTGTGGGGGGTCTGTCGGGGTCTGTCGCTGTGAGGGTCATGGAGTGTGGGGTCTGGCCCTGGAGGTTGGCGACCCGGTCTCTGGCCCTTTACATTGGGTATCCTGTCCCTAGAGGTTGGGAGCCTGGTGAGGGCAAAGCAGAGAAGCTGCCATGTTAATTTGCGTACATTTGAATACATTTGGGTCAGTGTGAGACAGTGGGGGCCCTTCCCTAATTTTTACCCAGCTATGATTGATCTCAGTCCTTCCTTGCATGAGGCAAGTTTCAACTAGCTTTAAAGGAGTCAAATAGGTTGTTGTCAATGTAAAATGGTGGAGATTCATTCTCTTCCTCGCCTCAAAATAGTGTCCCCAATTATTGCATTTGTTACATGTTATAATTGTGAGCTACACAGTATTTTAGGAGGAGTAAGTTAAATAATCCTGTTGTGTGATGGCTAATACTCTGTTGTATTAGTCTATTGAATTTTTAAATAAATCCCCATCTTTATCATGTTACACCTCAAAATGGTTAAACACCAAGAGATAGATTACAAGTGGCACAGTATTTTTTTTACGATCATGAAAACTCTGCTAGAATTAAGCTTTTTGCACTAGTCGGGTTATGTTCGTATTACAAGTTTCCAAAAAAGTTATTTTGCTCAAGCTGTAACCCGAATAGCACAAAACCCCTAAATTTATGATGAATGGAATTTAATAATTTCCACACTTAGGAAATCCTAAAACTTCAACACTGCACAACCCCACCTAAACGTACCCCCTACCTTCCCCTACCCTCCAACCTAAATTGACCAATTATACTAAAACCCAGCAATTATGAATCATATCTATGAAAAAATCCCCCTTAATCTCATCCCTAATCTAAGACCTCTAAAAAAAAAAAAGTTACAGATTGTATAAACATCATCTCATCTTTGCAATAATAATGCCTGCTATGTATTTAGCTGGAAGAACTGTGTGGGCTCAGGAGATATATAATATATATGATACCTATAGCAATCATTGTATCCAGTAATGCACCCATTCTAGGAAAAATGTGCAAAGAAGGAAACACTCGCCTAGATTACGAGTTTTGTCGGTAAGGCTGTGCGGTGCTAACGAGCAGTTTTTCCTTACCACTCACCTACAGTAACGCTGGTATTACGGGTCTTTAGAAATCCGGCATTAGCCGCAAAAAAGTGAGCATAGAGCAAAATTTAGCTCCACATCTCACTTCAATACCAGCGCTGCTTACGTTAGCGGTAAAATGGTATAATGTGCTCGTGTACGATTTCCCCATAGGAATCAATGGGGGGAGAGCCGGCTGAAAAAAAAACCTAACACCTGCAAAAAAGCAGCTTAAAGCTCCTAACGCAGCCCCATTGATTCCTATAGGGAAATACTTTTTATGTCTACACCTAACACCCTAAGATGAACCCTGAGTCTAAACACCCCTAATCTTACACTTATTAACCCCCTAATCTGCCATCCCCGACATCACCAACACCTGCATTATATTATTAACCCCTAATCTGCCGCTCCGGACACTGTCGCAACCTACATTATACTTATGAACCACTAATCTGCCGCCCCCAACATCGCTGACACCTACATTATATTTAATAACCCCTAATCTGCCGTCCCCAACGTCGCCGCCACTATACTAAAGTTATTAACCCCTAAATCTAAGTCTAACCCTAACCCCCCTAACTTAAATAGAATTTAAATAAATCTAAATAAAATTACTATCATTAACTAAATTTTTACTATTTAAAACTAAATACTTACCTGTAAAATAAACCCTAAGATAGCTACAATATAACTAATAGTTACATTGTAGCTATCTTAGGGTTTATTTTTATTTTACAGGCAAGTTTGTATTTATTTTAACTAGGTACAATAGTTATTAAATAGTTATTAACTATTTAATAGCTACCTAGCTAAAATAAATACAAATTTACCTGTACAATAAATCCTAACCTAAGTTACAATTACACCTAACACTACACTTTAATTAAATTAATTACCTAAACTAACTACAATTAAATACAATTGAAAAAAATGATCTAAAGTACGAAAAAAACACTAAATTACAGAAAATAATAAAATAATTACAAGTTTTTTAAACCTACACCTAATTTAATCCCCCTAATAAAATAAAAAAGCCCCCCAAAATAATAAAAATCCCTAGCCTATACTAAATTACAAATAGCCCTTAAAAGGGCCTTTTGCGGGGCATTGCCCCAAAGTAATCCGCTCTTTTACCTGTAAAAAAAAAATACAATACCCCCCAACATTAAAACCCACCACCCACACACCCAACCCTACTCTAAATCCCACCCAATACCCCCTTAATAAAACCTAACACTAACCCCTTGAAGATCACCCTACCTTGAGAAGTCTTCACCCAGCCGGGCCGAAGTCCTCAACGAAGCCGGGCGAAGTGGTCCTCCAGACGGGCAAAAGTCTTCTTTGAAGCCGGCCAGAAGAAGTCCTCCAGACGGGCAGAAGTCTTCATCCAGACGGCATCTTCTATCTTCATCAGCGGGTCCATCTTCAAGACATCCAACGCGGAGCATCCTCTTCAAACGAAGTCCAACTGAAGAATGAAGGTTCCTTTAAATGATGTCATCCAAGATGGTGTCCCTTGAATTCCGATTGGCTGATAGAATTCTATCAACCATTCGGAATTAAAGTAGGAAAAATCCTATTGGCTGATTGGATCAGCCAATAGGA